>NW_006400018.1:338765-363772 GCF_000299155.1 Elephantulus edwardii
GACTCGACAGCACATAACAACAACAACAAAGAAGGGTTTATAGTGATTGCTGTGCTTTTAAGGATTTCATGAAGAAACTTGTGGTAGATAGTATACATTAGCTGCTAACCAATGTATTGGCAGTTAAGCCTGCCAGCCGCTCCAAGGGAAAAGAGTTGAACAGTCTCCTTGGAAATGCAGTTGGAGGGTCCCTGTGAGTCAGAATCTACTCCGTGCAAAAGGACCTTTGTGAGGAGGGCGGGCGGCAGCTGACACTCCAAGAGATGGCGGCGCACTTCCACTTCCTTTCTGGAAGTGAAAGTTGAAAAAACGTGATTACCCATCTAGCTGGCAGTCTCCCGCTCTTCCCTGATTTTAGCAAAGGGGACTGAAGGGAGAAGGGAGAGGAAGGGGAATCCCCTGGCAAAGAGCCTGCCCACAGAGCTCCCCTTTGTGGTTGCTATGGAAACAGGCATAATAGGAACAAAACAAGAGTCATGTTGCTTGGTAACATAGGAGCTCAAGGTTCATCACACACAACACATAACATATCAGGGAACTCCCGGAGAGGGAGTGTCATTTGTGGGGACTGGGCATCCCAGTGATGAAGAGTCCTAGAGCTCACCTCGCCCTGCCAGCCTTGGAAGGGGTGGTGGAGTGCCAGGGGGCGTGTTGCCACTCTTCCCAGATCCCTGGCTCACCAAGGACAGCCTGCCTTTATACACTGGCAGGAGAATCTGAAATTCTGGAGATGACACAGGTTGTTTTTACAGCTGGAACTTGGGAATTGCATTTAACTAAATGTGTGTGTGTGTGTGTGTGTGTGTGTGTGTGTTGTGGTGTAAAAGACCCGATAAAAAAAGGCAGTAACTTCTTTTGATCAAAGCACAAGACCTGCAAGAAACGAAAAAAAAAAATTAAGCTGAGGAGAACATCCTGTTGCAGACGGAGGGTCCCAAAGAATGGAATAATTTTTACTTATTACTAAGGAGACAAACAGCCAGAAATAAGATAGAGCAGAGAGCATAAAACAGGGGGTCAGCAGTTCTTGAATGAAGACCCCAAGTCATGTTTCTCTGTGTATTTATTGATAATCTGGGGAAGCAAATAACAAAAGGAATTCCTTGAAAATGAAGGCTCTATTTTTCTCTATTGTCAGCCTACTGCTCTAGCTCAGGAACTATTTCCCAGGAAGTAACACTTTGTAGGGGGACCCTAGCTGTCTCCTGTCTGCAGGGAACAAACAGGTTATTTTCTGGGATCTGCCACAAGAGAAATCCTAACTTACAAATCTGCAATTCCTTCAATTCCTGAACAAGGATTTTCATTTAATATTAAGTATAAAGTTTGGCTTCCCATAACATCCTTTTTGCACGGAGCATTGAGAGCAGAGATGTCAAGTTCTCTGTGACCCACCTCTCCACCCCTCGCCCCCAGTGCCTGGCCTGGTGTTGGGCACACAAATGTTTGTGCAACTGTATGAGAGATTGACAAGCCAGGACATCAGTCCCTGAGGTCTAAGAACCGGCAAAAGGCTTGACAGCATGGATGCAGGATGCTATTGTGGAAAGGACGAGGGCTTTAGGGGCTCCCTCTATCTGGAGTTGTTTCACGCATTTAACAGTTCCTGGGTGATTGCTGTGTGCTAGCCTGCTTGAGGTCTGAGACATTCAGCAGAGAACTAGAAGTCCCTGCACTAATGGAACTAAACTGCTTTAGGATAACAGGAGACATAATAGCATTGAAGAAGAGTGTTGTCAGGGAACTCTCCAAAGTCCTGATGAGTAATGATGTCAGTTTAAAGACTGAGGTGCACCTGATTCAAACCATGATCTTTCCATTCACCTGCTATACATCTAAGAGCTGGACAGTGAATAAGGATAACAGAAGAATTGATGCCTTCTTAGAGTCAAAGCATATTATCTCCCTCTCAGAGTATGTCTGTCAAAATGCTATAATGGTATGCACAGAATGGCTAGTCAGTAGGCATTAAGGTAGCTTGTGTGTGTGTATGTTGGCGGTAGAGGCCTAGGGAGCACTATTGTAGACAGAGATTGGCGGAAGTTTCTCAGTGTGTGCCTCCAATTGAAAACTTTTGACGGTGAATCCAAAAGAGTAAATGGACCTTGCAAACCTGTCTCCATGATCCTGAAACCAGAAAAACGAGATGGTGCTCTGCTGCCCTGCTGACTGCTCTAAAAGGGATCACAGTAGAAAGTGTTGGACAGAGTGAGGAAAAAAAGTAAATGTGAAACAAAAGGCAAGAACATGTCCAAAATCTCTGTAAATGCACATTAAAATTATTTAAAAAAAAAAAAGGCAAGAACATAAAAATGATCAGACTTGGGGAGCTCTGGTGGCTTAGTGGCAAGAAGCTGCAACTACAATCCCAGAGGGGCACGGTTCGAATCTACCAGGTGCTCTGCCAGGGAAGGAGGGACAATCTCCTCCTGTACCAGTCAGATCTGATTTGACGGTACACACACACACAGACACACACATAATAATAATAATAATAATAATAACCAGAATTACTGGTCTGATAGAAAGTTGTGGAGCCCCAGGGATTACGACCCTTTGTCACTCTTCAAACCTGGGACAAAATTCAGCTCTGTAGTGCAACTTTCACCCAAACAGTACCACAGGGAGACCAGTAACACAGAGAAATACTTACCCATCAGAGCAATCAACTACACAAGATCAAAAGGGCAGCATCTGCTCAGGGATAAAGTTTAGAAGGCACAAAAGAGTAGGCCAGAAGGATTAGTGGAGACAAGAATCACAGGGAAGAAGTGGGAAGAATTCAGTTACATTGTAGTGACTGTAAAGTAAACCAATCTCTGCCGACTTCAATAATTTTTTTAAAATTTTTTATTAATTTAAAAAAAAATTTTTATTAATTTTTAGGGAGCTCTGGTGGCCTAGCAGCAAGACGCTGCACTGCAATCCCAGAGGTACATGGTCCAAATCTACCAGATGCTCTGCTGGAAAAGGAGGGGGCAATCTCCTCCTGTACCAGTCAGATCTGATTTGACGGTACACGTAAAAATAATACAATAAAAAAATTATTAATTTTTTTGTGTGTACTGTCAAATCGGATCTGACTGGTACATGAGGACATTACCCCTCCTTTTCCAGCAGAGCATCTGGTGGATTCAAACCACGTACCTTTGGGATTGCAGTGCAGCTTCTTGCCGCTAGGCCACCAGAGCTCCCTAACTTCAATAGTTTTTAATTAAATGATTTTAAAAATATTCCTCCTCCCGGGGCCTGAAGAGAAGTCCATGGATGGCTGAAATGGTTTGTAATCTACTATTTACCTAAACGCTTGCTGTTCAAACCCACTTAGTGGCTCTGAGGAATAAAAGACTTGATGGTTTGCTCCCATAGGAAATGCCTTGGTTCCAGAATACATAGGATTGCTGTGACTCAGAAGCCTCTTACTAGCAACGGTGTTTGTTTTTGGAGCTGTGGAGTCTAACCTAGGAATCCAGCTGTGGGTCCAGCAGACCTTCCCAGGTTATGACCATAGTTTTACAAGGGGTATGGTTCCTACCCCTGAACCTGGACTCGGGCAGAAGCTAATCTCCAGAACCACCCCTGCCAAGAATCTTGACACTCTTACTCTCAATGAAATATCTAGACAGTCATTCCTCCACCAACTGGCCTCTCCTGCCTTCTTCCCTGTTGACCAAGAGGGTGGCCAGAGCAAACAGTGGGGCAGATACACTGGGCTGGCTCTGGGCCCGGGAAGCCTGCTTCTACACATTCACCCTGGAGGGCTGAGAGGAGCCCCAGCTGAGGTGAAGGCACAACATTCATGCTCCCCTCACCCTTTCGTGTTCCAGACCTCTCTCTCCAAACTCCAGGGTCCTTTCTGCAGCTACCCCATGTCTGTGTGCCATATATGTCGCATCACAGCCATCTTTGAGAAAAACCTAGGTGGAAGTCAACTCCTAGTTTAATATACACTGAGAAAAACTTGGCATTTCAGGGAACCAACTGATGATTCATTTCATAAAGTGAAAAATCTTTCTGTAAATTTAACAGTGGTTACCTTTTGGGAGATGGGTTGGGGAGGAGAAGTTTGCTTTTTACTGCCTAACCTTTCTATATTGTTTCAATTCTTACCACATGTAACTATTTATTTCACTTTAAAAACATTCCAACAGGGATTATCTGGTTTGTAGGATTACAGACTATTTTATCTTTATTGTTGATCTAAGTAGAAAAAACTCCAATAAACAGTACAAAGAAAGGACAATTTAAAAAGCTGTTAGTGAATGAAGGAGTGACTGAACTCTTGGTTTTTATTTTTCAAAGAAATCACTGGGTGGCCCAAATGGTCTGTGAGACTTGTTGCTAGGAGAGGCTGTTCTTTGGAAAGGTGGAGATCAACGAAAGAGAAGAAGACCCCCACCAAGAAGGACTGACACAGACCCTTACCAAGAAGGATTGACACGGTGACTGTAGCAGTGGGCTCAAGTGCGTCAGAGATTGTGAGGACGGTACAGGGTAGGACAGGGTTGAGATCTGTTGTTCAGAGGGTCACTGTGAGTCATACTTGACAGTACCTCACACCAACACCAACAACACTAACCTAATGCCCACTCAGGGGTGCTGTGGAAGAAAGGCCTGGCAATCTGCTTCTGTAAAGATGACAGCCAAGAAAACCCAATGGGGAGGCCCTTCTGTTCTGGAGCACGTGGGGTTTCCACACGTCACACTCTACTCAGCACTGGGTTTTTGTAAATTAAAAATAACCTCACACCAAAATTAAAAAGTTTATATATATGTTTCCCCCCCACACTTTTGAACAATGGATGTGAGGAAATGGGGCAGAAGGGAATGAAAGAGGAGGTAGTTCATAGGAGGTTCTGGGCTCGTGACTATATGTGATTTGTGAGGTTGTATCTGCATCACTGGGTACTGTGTGTGTGAGTGTGTACGCCATGCCAATTCTCTGCCTTTTTTTTTTCTCCCCCCACCGCGTGTGTGTATCTACATGCCTCTGCCTGTCTTGAGTATCTGCCTGGGTGTCTCCACCACTCTGTGTCCATGCAGCAGAGTCTGGGCGGCCTTCTGCTGTTTCCTCCCTCCCCCACAGTCTGTATGTACCGGTAACTGGACCTGGCCTGGGACACAGCCCCCAGGGCTGGCAGCAAAGTTGGCTGCTGGGTATTTTTAGCCTGTAAACATGTTTGCCATTTCAGAGGACAGGGCCGCAGCCGCTGTGGCCCCAGCCCACTCATGGTGTTAACAGTCAGAAGGGCGCTGTTGCCTCTCGCCAGGTCTCCTCTGTCCTCCAGGCGGGGGTCTCTCTCCCTTAGGGTTTAGAAGGGGAGAAAAAAGGGTAGAGTGTGGGCACGGGGTGGCTACCTAGGAAAGGAGGATTAGCGAATTCATGGGGGGAAGAAAGAGAAAGGGGTTGTGGAGAGAGGTGTGTAACCAGAAGGCCCCTGCACCCCATCATTAAGCTTTTAATAAAATCTCCATGTAGTTAGAAGTGACTGTGGGAAATGACTGTAAATGTGGAATCTCAGCGTCCTGCAAGTGGAGGATGGAGGAGGGACTCCAAGAGAAGTGAGAAATGGGTGCTCCTTCATTGACAAGGGGCCTTGGTCCTGCATCTGCGACCTGGGCCTCTTCAGGAGCCATGGGGGCACTTGTGGGGTCTCCATGACCCTGTTTCCAGGAGGTAAGTCCAGCATTTCCAGGCCCGTGTTCTGGGGCAGGGGCTAAGAGAGCCTGGGAAGGAGGGAAGGCGGGAAATGGACATGGCCTCGTGCAACTCTAGACCCCAGAGGTTGGGGACTGGAATTTGAATAAGATTTGTCTGTGTAAAGAGAAGAAGTTTTGTGCCTGGCTGCAAATCTTGGTCCCAACACTCGTCACACCGCATCCTAGGCCCTCGGCTCTGCCCGCAGAGTGGGGCTGGTTCACAGTTTCAGCTGTATGGTGAACCCCACCTTGGAGCTTCCAGGCTTTTCTTGTCGCCTAAGCCACACACTGCACACGCTGACTGTAGCTCCAGGCCCAGGATGGGACAGGGCTCAGCGGGCGGGAGAAGGGGCTGGCTTGCCCCTTCGTCCTCGCGCGCCCCTCCTCCTGCGGGCCTCCCCCAGGCGCCCGCTCTCGCTCTCGGGGTCTCTCCCCGTCGGCAGCTAGCTCGGCCCGGCCCCACTCGGCCCCGCCCGGCCCCGCCCTCTCCCCACAGCTCGGGGCAGACCCGCCCGCCGAGCCCGGGTTACAAGAGCCGCCTCCGCGCGCGGGGGCCCGGCCACTCGGAGCAGCTCCGCCGCGGGGAGTGCAGCGCCCGCCTGCCGGACCCGCCCCACCCGGGCTCGCCGCTCCAGCAGCCACCGCACCGCGACCTCAGGCCCCCCGCGGGCGATGGCCGTGCCCTGGGGCTGAGCGCACAGGTAGGGGCGCGGGCGCGGAGAGGACGGGAGGGGGACTGGGTGGCAGGGCTTGGGCGAGGCGTGGTGGCAGGGTGTCACTGTAAGGAGTCGGCCCGTTTGGAGCGAGCAGGGCAGCCCAGGGCCGCATGGCAAGGCGATGCGTCTCGCCTTGGATCGGGGAGCTCTGTCTCGTCTCCCGAGTTGGGGCACAAGTTGGGCGAAGTTGGAGAATCGCTCCCGGGCGCGCTCCGTCCCACTCCATCGTCCCCTGGCGGGCAGGCTGTTGGCCTTCGTGCGCGTCTGGGCGCCCGCTCCTGCTCGGGTGGCCCTGCTCCCACCCCCGCCCTCTCCACGGGCGGTGGCTCCGCGTGCGTGCGTGCGGCTCCGTTCCCGGCCGTGTTTATTAGCGGCCAAGTTCGCGAGGTCATCGCCGCGGCCGGTCCCTCCGGCGCCCCACGTCCCCACGCCGCGCACTCCTCGGCCGGCCTTCCCCGCGGCGTGTCCTCCGCCCTAGCTTCGCGCCCCGAGTCCCGCGGCCCCACCCTGTTCTGCACCGCCGGCCTCTCCCTTCTGGCTCCTGGCGGCCCCGCAGCCCCCTCCGCTGCCCCGCCCTAGTCTTGCCCCTCCGTGTTCCCCGCTCCAGCAAACTCCCTTATCCCTCTTGGGCCGCGGAGCCTGGAAGTTTGCAGCGCGCCGCCCAGCGGGACGGGTGGGGTGGGGGTGGGGGACATAATTAGGGAGATTCCTGCGTCGGGGTGGGAGGAGAGGGAGGGGGTTGCGGGGAGGCCCAGCCTTCGGGTCCGCCCCTTCCCCTCTAGAGGCGGCGCTCGCGTCCCCACCCCACTCCCAAACCCGTCCGGGCGGGATGGCCCCCGCCCCAGCGCCTGGCGGGCCGCCAGCAGCCTGAGGAATGTGGTGGTTGGAGCCGGTGACTAATTCAAACCAGAACTCAGGGAGGGGTGGTGAGGGGCAAAGGAGAAGGGGAAGGGGCTGTGACGGGAGGCGGAGGCGGGAGCAGGGCTGGGAGGCGGCGGCGGGGACCTAGCTGTCCCGGCTGGAGGCCTACAAACCCCACTGCGCGCTCTTGGAGCGAGGGGCGCGAGGCGAGGCCCGGCCTGCTCTGGAAAGGCACTGTGCTCAGGGTGTGTGCAGAGCGCTGGGTTATGTAAGGCGTCCCAGTCAGGGAGGGGGTGTGCAGTGTGCTGGGCTTGGCTGGCCCCTGGCAGGGCTGGGAGCCCCCTGCAGTGCCCGAGCCAGGAGTGTGGGGACGAAGCCCCTGGGCCTCGCTGGCGTGGGAGACACGTGGGGCCTGAGCTGGCTGCCCCTTTGCGTGGGAGAGGAGTGGGAAAGGCAGAGAGGGACCTCGCAGCTTCATCTGAGCCCCAGTCACCAGGTGGGAGGTGACCACAGAAGCCAGGGTTCGGACTTTGTGTATTTCACAGTGCGCGCCTGGCCAAAGTGGGCGGTGGTGAGGACTGCTGTTCCCCTCTGGGCGCTGTGTTCTGAGGAGTAGCTTGGGGAAAGGCTGCGCCGGGTTGCAGCCACAGTGGACCCACCCTTCTGAGCGGCACTGCTCCATACAAGAAAGGCCTGGTGATCTACTTCTGTAAAGACTGCATCTTAGGAAACTCTGGGGCTGTCTACTCGAACACAGGTCACTAACACAGGTCACTCTGAGTTGGAATGACTCAACCGCAACAGTTTGGTATTTCATTGTCTATTTTTTTTTTAAAATGTCCCAAGCATAGCACTGGTGTCCCAAGAACTGCTTGGAAACAGTATCTTCTATGAGCATTCAAGCCCTCTCTAGGGCTGCATGCCCCTCCCAGCACAGCTTGGCACATGATGGGTAGTGGGGTGACTTTGTGGGATGCATTGTGGGGTGGTGGGACTGTAAGCAAATAAGGGAGTTGGAAGAGGGAGGAATTGAAAGATCCCCCCCTGTACTGGGTGTAATTTAGGGGGATAGACACTTCTCTTTCATCCTTCTGTACCCCAAATGAGGGAAATCTCTGGGCCAGGGTGTGGCACTCACTTCCTCTCTGGATGGGGCAGCTTCCTTTTCTGGCCCAGTGGGATGATGAGGCCAGCACATGGGGTTGCAGGGTGGTACAGAGTGGGGAATATGGTCGCCCCAGGCTCAGGCGTGCCCCTTACTCTGAGATACAGACTGTGGAGTGGAGTGAGGCTGAGAGGAACTGGGCCAATGAGCGCTGAACTAGTAGTGAATGCAGGGTCTTGGGGAGGGGTTCAAGCCATGGTCAGTGCGTGTGAGAGGGTGCCAAGTCCCTCCCGGAAGCCCATTACCCTGTCATGTGCAGAGGTGCTGGGCAGAGAACAAGACTGCAGGGAGCCATGAGTAAGGCAGGTTTCAGGGGCTGCTGATAGAGGCTGTAACTGTTAAGGGGTGCAGGGCACAGTCAGAGAACTGTACCAAGTGGTGAGGACCCAGGGCCAAGGTGAACGGTGGGGAACGCTGGGTGTCTGTGGAGGAAAAGGGCAGCTTCAGTCAAGGGCAGAGAATGGGCTGGGGGGCCAGGGGTCACTTCAGTCCCTGGCAGGCCCTGGGTGGAGGTGCCCGGGCACGGCCAGGCAGGATTCTTTTGCTCAACTCGGAATTGGCACACTGGCCAGGCAGAGCAAGCCATGCTGAGCCTGAGCAGCTGGTTTGAGGGGTTGGGGCAAAGCTGCGGGGGTGGAGGGGTGTGTGGGGCTCTGGGGTGTGGCCGCTGCCTGCCTTCCTCAGAACTTGGGAACCGCCTGGGGACAGGCAGACAGACAGACCGGGAGAGCTAGTCCACAGCCTGCAAGGAGCTCTGCCAGGTCTCTCCCGCACCTCTTTCCCAGACGCCCCTAAGTTTCTCTCCCCAGAACAGGGCTGACCTCGTGCATGTGCACTTGGTGGCTGGAGGACAGGGGTGGTGGCTGAGGAGGGTGGGGAAGGTGGTGGTGGCCATGAGTGGGGCGCATTTGGGACCCTCAGCCCTCTCCTCCAGCCGAATGGGCTTCATTCAGTCTCCATGAAATCCTTTCCCCAGCTGGGCGCGACTGCTTCCTGCCATGCCCAGGGCTCCCTGGGGCGTGTAGGCGCCTCGTGGGGCCATAGGAGGGCTCCGCAGGAATGGCTGTGTCGAGTGTGGGTGCTGCAAAATCCCCCACTGGCCTTCACTGCTCCAGGGCTGCCCCCACTGGCTCCAGGGCTGCAGCCGAGTCACAGGGTCTTGGGTCGGTCACTTCTAAGCGGCCCAGCGGTCACTGTAATCACGGTAGGCTTGGTCCCTGTGATTGCTGTGTCCAGCTGAGCATGGTGTGTCTTCTGATTGGTGAGCCCATCTCTCTTGGTGGTGCGTGGTGGTCTCATATCGGGTACATCTTGTCTGCCCCTAATGTCCTCTTGCCCCTGTCTTGGGGTCCCTAGGAGGCGTGGAACGTCCCTGGAACTCCGCCCTGCCCCGGTGGAGGCCCCTGGAGCTGTGGGTAAGGGCCGAGGTGGCCCTTTTCTGTCCGGGACAGGTCGGGCCCCTGGACGTAGTTCCCAGAGGCCCGCTGGAGGGGGAGGACAGCGGTGGGCCGCCGGCTGCACACGGCCTGTCAGGGAGGGGCATCCTGCCGGGTCCCCCGGGGCCCGAGCGGAGGTTCGGGGGAAGGGGAAGTGCCTGGAGCTGATCCCGGCTACGTGTCCTGGCCGGGCTGGGGGGCGGCTGGCCCCGCGCCCTGCACTGGCGAGGCTTGACCGCTGGAGAGCGAGCGCGGGCCGTGGGTGGGGCGGCCGGGCGGCTCCCCGGCGGTAATCTACCCCCGGGGGTGACACAGTGCGTTCTCCTGCACCTCCGCGCCCCCCGCTTTCCCATGTGGGACACCACTTCAGCCTTGGTGGCTTATCCCAGGGGTCCTGGCAAAGGCCCCGGCCCCCGTGCCTTTGTGGGCAGCTGCGGGAAGCGGCTGCTGCCCCCCCCCCCCCCGCCGGCGCCTACGGAGGGGAGAGGTCCTCTCGGTCCGGGGAGGCAGAGGGGATCGCCCTCTCTCCTGGAAGGGAGAACCTGGAGCTTTGGGTCGCCCGAGCTGGCTGGGGCGGTGGGGGGAGCGGTGCGCAGCCGGGGGTGGGGTGGGGGGAGGCGAGGTGGAGGGAGGCGCTAGGGCGGAGCCCAGGAAGCAGCTGCTGGGTGGGGACCAGGGGCAGTCCTGAGGTCCAGGTGCACTGAGCACCCTGTGAGCCGGTGAGCGGCCCAAGGGGGGCTGGCGGGGAGGGAGGGGTGGAAAACTGCCTCCTGGTGGGAGTTGTGGGCCGGGCTGGCCCTCCCAGCAGGCAGGTAGCAGGGAACCAGCAGGGCAGGTGCGCACTCACCTGGGGAAGGGCGGACGCAGGTCCGGGAGCGCCAGGTTCACAGGTACAGGGCTTGCCTGGGGTTGCACACGCGGGTGCCTATGGGCGGGTCACAGTTTGAGGCTCTGGGCTGGGAAGACCAGGGCAGCCACAGGTCCAGGATCTCTGTGTCCTCCTGGTGTTTAAGGTCCCTCTAGTGCCCGTGTCTATTTCTCTCTGATAATTCTCCACCCCGAAAATGTGAGTTGAAAGGGTTCCGGGTGTGTGTATGCAGGGAGTTTCGTGGCACAGTGGATTAAGTACTGGTCCAGTAATGAAAGGTTAGCAGTTCGAATCCACCAGCTGTGCTGAAGAGAAGGCAGTCAGCTTCTCTAATTGATTACAGCTTCAGGAACTCTGATAGCTGTGAGGGGGACTGTGTTCACTGGTGGAACCCCCACCAGTGGTGGTGCTGTGGGCGCAAGGCAGGGGCAGGTGTGTAAAACTTCAGCCCCCCTCCAGTCTGCACAGTTCTGCTGCAGTTTGAGCAAGGCGTGCTTTTTCCACACAGAAGCCCAGCAGCTGCACATTTCCAGGTCCTTTTAGACCCTGGAAGAGAAGAGACACCAGCCTGGCATTTTCTTTTTGTTCCTCTGCCGTGGCTGCTTCCAGCATTGCTAGTCAGGAGGCACAGAAATGCTTTTCTAGGGTGCATCTCATGCCAACTGAGCCCTCTGAGGGTGTGATCACTGAGTCTCCCACTCGCTGGGGCCGCCAGAGGATCAAGGGGTGAACTGGGTTCTGGGCAGTTCGGGGGCCTTGATCCCTGGTGATAAAGCCTCAATGAGCTCAAACCGGAAAGGTTTTGAGGTATCAGGCCCTCAGGGGTGCAAGGGACTCCGTGGAGTGGGGGGGTTTGTGGCCCCCCGAACTGGGCCATGAAGAGGCTGGAGTGTGGGCAAGGGAGGCTGGGGGCTGCCTGCCCCTCCTCCCCTGCTTGTGGGTGCAGTTAGCAGCACTGCTTCCTGGTGGGGACCTGGTCCTGGGGCTCCCTCATGGCTTCCTGGTCCCTGCCGGGATCTTAGCCTGTCCCTTTCTCTGTGCTTAGGAAACCCCCTCTGACAAGTCATATTGCCAGCATTCCTGTCTCCTGTGTGTGGCTGTGAGGTCTCTCTCCCAATGTGCTTGGGGTCCTCTTGTTTTATGTAGGTGTATCTCTGGGCTTGCTCTGCCCTCCACTCCGGCAGAAGTCTTTTCACTTGAGTATCTCTCCTGCACATCTTTCTCTGTGGTTTCTGTGTGTGTCTCAGCGTGTGGGTCTACTACTCACTTGTCCCTTTACCTGTTGGAGACTTTGCCCTTAAAACCGGAGAGTTCTGGGCCTGCATCTCAACTGCGTCTCATGGTTAAAAGGCCTGACCTCTGGGACACAGTTCCTCATTTCTAAGACGAGAATGCTCATTTTTATCACGTAGAGATGTTTGGAGGAGCTTTGCTGGTGTAATGGGTTGAGCTGCTGCTACTCAAAAGGTTAGTGTGTTTTAAACTGACCAGTCACTCTGAGGGAGAAAGAGGGGTAGTCTGCTCCTGTTAGGGTCTAGGAACCCGATGAAGGGCTGAAGAGTAGGAATCCACTTGGTGGCAGTGGGTTTTTAGGGTTAGGGTTGTTTGGGGCTCAAGGGAGGATGAACCCATTGTCTGCAAGTCACTGGACACAGAACACATACGCTGCAAAATACGTACACTGTTATTCTTTCAACATGGCTGAGATTTTTTTCCTATTTTTGATAATCCAGCTACTGTTATTAAGCCAATCAAAAGAGATTTGCAAAAAAAATGTAAACCCCCTCCCAAAACAAAAACATAACCCAATGTTACTATTTCTGTGTTCGGTTGTTTTGGAAAACAGCACCAAAATATGTTTTCTGAATGAATACATGAGAGCTCTGGTAGCTTAGTGGTAAGGAGTTACATTGCCAGCTTAAAGGTATGTGGTTTGAATCCACCCGTTGCTCTGAGGGCAAAAAGATGGGCAATCCCCTCCTGTATGATTTACAGCCTCTGTAAACCTGCTGGAGGGTTAATTATGAGTCAGTTCCCACTCGACAGTACTAACAATAACAATAGGACTTCCAAGAAAACAAACAGATTCATCCTGGAGAGGGTTAAACCAGGCTGCTTCTTGGAGGCAAGGATTCTGAGGCTGCGTCTGACATACTTTGGACATGTTGTAAGGAGGGAGAGGTCCTTGGAGAGGGCCATCATGCTTGGGAGGGTGGAGGGATGGTGCAGAAGGGGAAGACCTTCTGTGAGATGGATTGATTCAGTGACTGGGGTAATCGGGATGGGTGTGTCAGAGGCAGTGAGACCGGCACAGGATAGAGCAGGCTTTAGGGTTGTTGTACATAGGGTCGCTATGAGTCGCAAGCGACTCGACGGCACATAACAACAACAGAATGAATCTAGAGTGGATTTTTATTTTATTTTATTTTTTTGTGTGTGGCTTTTAAATGATTACTTTTAAAAGTTCCAAGTGTGATGAGTTGTAATCTTCAGGCAGTGGATTTTAAAATTTATGATGGTAAATTGGTAGATTTTGACTGTATTAAAAAGCACACTATCTCAGAGGTATGAAGTTCAAACCCGCCAGATATTCTGCTGGAGAAGGAAGGACAATCCCCTCTTGTACCAGTCAGGTCCGATTTGACAGTACACACATTGGAAAAAAAAAAGCACACTGATGGTGAAATGATTAGATGCTCAGCTGCTGAGCTAAAAGGTTGACAGTTCAAACCCACCAAATCTGGTAATTTGCTTCTCTAACAATTACAGCAAGAAGACCCTGTGGGGCAGGTCTGCTCTGTCATGACGGGATGCTACAAGCTGGAATTGACTCCATAGAACTCAGGAGCATCAACAAGCATATGAAGGGATCTTGGAACTAAAAAGGAGGCCAGGTGGTATAGTGGTTAGAGTGGTAGTTTGAACTCAGCAACAGCTTGGAGGAGAAAGATGTAGCAGTCTGCTTCCCTCAATACTATAGCCTTAGAAAGCCGGTGGGTTTCTGTCCTGTAGGGTTGCAATAAGGCAGAATCAACTCAATTACAGGAGGTCATGGGAGAGAAAAGAAACTGAGAAAGTCTGACGTGGACCCCACCTAACTTTATAGCCTCCACTTTGTTTTTATTGTTGTTGTTAGGTGTCATCAAGTACGACTCATAGCGACCCTGTGAACAAAGATCTGTATCCCGTTCTATCCTGTGCCATCCGTCTTACATCTCTCCAAATGGGTTTTTTTCTTCCAATGTATAGCTTGCTTTTCCTCTTTGCTGCCTGACAAGTATTTGTGAGAGAGCACCCCTCTTCTTCAAATATCTCAGCCCTCGCCTGGGTGAGCCCCTTTTGCTGTGACTAGCCTTTGGGGGTTCCCCTCTGGTGGGGCCCTCACGAGTCATTTCGCTCTTCTCCGGGTGGGTTGGGGTGTGTGTGTGTGTTTGCAAGCGCTGCGCTGTTTGCTCTGCTGGCAGGAGTCTTGGTGGCTGTTGGTGCCCCCTCTTTGTGGGAGGAGTTTGGTGGTGTGAAGAGAGGAGGGTGTGAGGCTGTCTTGGGGTTGGGGGGCGGGGGAGAGTGGGTGCCTTATCAGCTCCTGTCATCTCAACACTGACCTGGGCTGCAGGCTGCCCTTGGCTGCATAGCTGTGAGGCTCAGCTGCTGTCCTCATGCTTGCTTTGGGGCGTAGATGAGTGTTCCCTGGGAACAGCGGGGAGAGGATGTCCCTCTGGAGGTCACACCTGGGCAGAGGTGTCCACCCTCTCCTGGTCTTCTCTTGGGTCTGTGCGGCACCCCAGTCCACAGAGGTGGGCGTGGGCCTGCTGCTCTGCACACACATCCTTTTTGCGGTTTTAAACCTGCAGGACAGCCCCATTCTTCTTTCGGCTTCCGCCTGGGTGACACCCTGCTCCCCTGGCTTGGATGTGTGTCCCCTGCAGCTGGAATGGCTGCACCTTTTTATGCCTTTTCTGCCCTCAAAGCAGGACGAGGGGTGTCTTCGCCGTTGCCCTGTTCCTTCCTGTTGGGGAGAACACTATGTGCCAGTGAACATGGGGCTGGCAGCCAGCTGACCTGGGTCCTCTCCTCACGTCTCTGGGCTTCACCTTCCCCGTCTTTTGCAGAGTGGAGCTGGCTCTTTGGAAATGCCCTGCGCATGTCCAGCATGGGAGCCATCAGCTGCCGTTGGCTGCGGAGCCCTTGAAATATGACTAATGCGGGGAGGAACTAAAGTTTGAATTGAACGGAATCTTAATGAATGCAGATGGCTGCTTGTGGTTCGTGACTAGGGCCCTGGATGGCACAGATGCTTTTGCTGGGTTATTATTCAAAAGGTTGGTGCTTTGGACCCACGCAGCAAGCCCCCCAGCAGACAGGCCTGGTGATCGTGATCTGCTCTGTAGATACTGCTGTTTGTAGTGCCATAGAATCAGCTTTTGATTCCTGAGGACCCTGTGTGCGTCAGGGTAGACCTGTTCCAGAGTTTTTCATGTCCTGTCAGAAGGAGACCATTAACCAGGCTTGTCTTCCTGGGAGCTTCTGTTGTGTTGTTAGGTCCCATCGCATCAGCTCTGACACGCAGCGACCTCGCTTATGACAGGACAAAACTCCGCCCAGCCCTGCTGGTCCTTACAATCTGTCTTGTGCTTTAAGCCCATTGTTGTAGCTGCTGTGTTGACCCATCTCCTTGAGGGTCTTCTCCAGGTGGGCTTACATAGCCAACCTTTTCTGATAGAAGCCGAGCTGTTCTCAATTTGCATCACCAGGGACTCTGCTGTAAATTTTCCAGCCAAGAATGGGTCTCCATGAGTCACAGTCAGCTCCGTGGCAGTGGGTTTTGGGCTGTTTTGTTTTCTTTCTTTTTTTTTTTTCTGTGGCTACCATGCTGGACTGCATAGCTTAGGGGCCTTTTCTCTGAACTCTGAAAGCTGGTGACTCACAGCTCCAAAGATCTTTCTTTGGGTAACAGCTGGGCAGAGCCCCCAGCTTCAGGGAAACCTTGGGTGGGAATGTGGGAGACTTGCATGGGAGGAGGGGGGTTCATCTGGGTCTAGAATGGGTTCTTCGGGGTGGGGGAGAGAGAGTTTGGGGTTCAAATGCAGAAGATGGGCTCCAATCCCCCATAGGCACCTCTCCCCTCAGGCTCAGGACTGAGAGTCTCTCCTGCTGTGCCAGGCTGGTTTCTGGGGCATCCCAACTGGCCAGGATGCCAGTCAGTTGCCTGCCAAGGACAAGGACTACTGTTCTCCCAGGATCTTGGACCCCTGTTCTGAATGGCCTTCTTGCTCCTCAGAAAGCATGGGGTCCAGGAGGTGGTAAGCCCTTCCGAACTCCTGGGTACTCCTGGCCTCTCTCAGAGATGGTGAGGGAAGCAGATGGTGTATCCTGCCCTGGCGCCCCAGCCCCTCTGGCACCAGGATCCGGCCCCATGAGGCACTCTGTCGATGAGCTTTTAGGCGTGACCCTCTCTGAGCATGTCTGGAGCTGTTGCGGCCACCGGTGACTCACTGGAGAAGGAGGGAGGGTGGGGCTGAGATGTGGGCGAGGGTGAGCTGGCTCTCTCTCCTGCTGGCTCAGCACCAAAGGGGCCCTGCTGGAGGAGGAAGAGGGGGGTGCCAGGGCCACCGGTGGCCCAGTGCTCCGCAGAGAGGCCCCCAGGCTGGGAGCGCCCCTCCCGCCCTGCCCCTGCCCTGCTCCTTGTGTGCAGGGCTGGTCTCTCAGAGCTGGGTTTGCCTTTGCAGCTTCAGTGGGAACGGGTCAGCGTGACTTCCTCGCCAGCCTGTGCAGAAGGGAGGAGCGGCTTGCTCTCACCTGTGCCAACAGACCACTCACCTGGGTTGACCAGGAGGCACCTGCTAAATGCCCGCGTTGTGAGCACAGGTGGCGGTCTAGGTGTTTTCCTCGCACTGTGTTGCGTTAGGTCTGAGGCTGTAACTGCCGAAGGCCCATGAATTGCCAGAAGATATGGCCCTATCCTTAGCAGCAAACTCAGCACCTTCGAAACACCATTAGGTTTCGTTTGCTCGGAAGGTCCCTGAGCCTCTGGAATGTTCTGAGGCGGGTGGTGCACACCCAGATCATCTTGCCCATAATTTGTATCTGGGGCAGTCTCCGTATCACCAGTATTTGGCACATGGAGGGCATTCGGCAGTGTGGGAAGGTGGCAGGATTTAGGTAACAATTTACCGCCGTGTGTAATTAAGCGCGGGCTGCGCTTGTCTTTCTGCTGTCTCCACATCGCCCAGCACAGGGCCTCCCAGAGGCCACCAATATGCATTCATTTATTGATTGGTGACTAATTTTGAAGCGTAAACAGCTCTGGGGTGGGGCCTTGGGTGGGGTTCCCCCACAGATCCTTTGGCGTGCTTTGAGGTGATGCTGCCACCACCGTTTTATATGGGTGGCTGTGGTCAGTGGTCATGTCCGCAGCAGCTTGGTGTCATCCCAGGGTGCTTTTGCACCCTGTGTCTGGGGTGGGCCTGCATCTGGGGGAGGGAGCGCAGCTCAGGGCCCAGCTGGAGGAGCCAGATAAGCCATGATTCACGCCGTCCTGAGGGGGGCTCAGCTCTGCTCCGTCTTCTGAGCTGAAGGAGCAGGTGGGGCTGACGCTTTCCCTCAGTTGAGCCATTCATTGCCTGTGACAGGGCTTCTGGAGTTCCTGGCTGGCAGGGCCCCTGTCCTGGGCTCTGTTAGACAAGATGACCCTGAGTCACTCTTTGGCAGGGAGAGAGGACACTAGTCGCTTGCTTCCGGGTCCTCCAGCTGCCCCCTATGCTGGAGACCCCCCCATAGGAGGCCCCACACGTGAAAGACGGCAGACATGGTCGGGGATCGGGGAGAGTTACGCACGTCACTGTCCTCTTGTTGTGTGCCCCGGGCACGCTGGCCTCCGGGATCCTGAGTCTTCATCTGTGAGATGGGGACAGTGACATTGGTTTAGAGTCATGGTTAATGCCCTTGGCTGCTAACTAAAAGGATAGACCTTTGAGCTCAGGCAGGGATGCCTCAGAAGAAAGGCCTGGCTATCTGCTTCTGAAAAATCAGCCGCTGTAAGCCCCGTGGATCTCTGCTCTCCCCTGACATGTGGGGTCAGATGAGGTGGACTTGATGTAGCAGCAGCTGTCATTTTTGGGTATCAGTGTCCTGAGCCTGTTGCAAAGTCTCTAAGGGAGGTTGTACTTTGTACTCGCATGAGCTGGCCCTTTGCACACACACACGCCCTGCGTCTCCTGACGGGAGGGAAGCCCTCTGTCCTCTTCACAGATGAGGAAAGAATGGCTCAGAGGAGCTCAGGGACTTGGCCAGGGACTTGAACAGGGTCACACTGTAGCTGGAGGCGGCAGAGTCAGGATTCGAATCTGAGTTTGGCCTTTTCCGTGAAGTGGAGCCAGAGGGTCATGGCAGGAGCAGCTTGGCTGGGGCTTGCTGCAGTCTGGCCTGGGGCCTGGAGCTTTCAGCTGTGTCCTGGTTAGGGCTGGGGTCTGGCCTGGGGGATGGAGCACTCCTAGGTGGCAGCTGGGCAGGGTTTCTAGCAAGATGACTGTCCACGTGACTGTCCTTGTGAACTTTCCTCTAGGCTGTGTGACGGAGATTCCAGAGGACAAGAGAGACTGAAAGGAAGAGAGGAAGGAGGGGCGGGCTCCTGGCAAGGCATTCGCTCCTGAAGGAACTTCGCGGAAGGTCAGTAGGAGGGACGCTGTGATGTGGGCTGGAGGGGACGCAAGTATGGGGGGTGGACACCATGTGCACTGGGAGGCAGGCCTGGGGCAGGAGGGAGGTGGTTCTGGTGACCTCCAGGGCCGGCTTCATCGACTCTGTCCTCTCCACATGCTGTGCGTGCCCTGGAGAACTTGGACAGTGGACTGACGTGAGATGGGCTGCCTGGCCCGGTCCTGCCCCTCAGCACCCCCACATCGAGCCCCTTACCTGGTGCCCTCCTCGCAAACCCACAGTGCTGAGACCCGGCCTGCTCTCTGCTAGCACCTGCCCATCCTCTGCATCCTGACTCAGTTTCCTTGCTTTGCCCCAGATGGAGAAGGAGGAGGAGACCACCCGGGAGCTGTTGCTGCCCAACTGGCAGGGCAGCGGCTCCCATGGGCTGACCATCGCCCAGCGGGACGATGGCGTCTTTGTGCAGGAGGTGATGAGGAACTCCCCTGCGGCCCGCACTGGGGTGGTCAAGGAGGGTGAGTCTCCGTGGGCTGGCTGTGGGGGTGGGTGTGTCAGGAAGAGTGAAGGTGGTGAGGTGAGGGCCAAGTGGGGAGCAGGCAGGAGCGGGCTAGTGACTGGAAGGAGGTCCCCAAACCCAATCCTCCATTGCCCTCTCCTTATCCCTCCTGACTGGTCCTGGGGGAGGTAAGGGGGAGAAGGAACACGGGGCCTCTTGAGTGCACCCGAGTTCTGATCTACCAGGCACTAGCTCTGTGGCTTAGGGAAAATTATTTGGCTTCTCTAGGCCTCGGCATATTCATCTTTAAAATGGGCATCATCACTCTTGGCTTGCAGGATAGGCTCCCTGGTAGTGCAGTAGTTAAAGAGCTCAGCTGCTGACTGAGAGGTTGGTGGTTTGAAGTCACCAGCGGCTCCTCCCGGAGATTATACTCCCATAGATTACACTCTTAGAAACCTGATTTTGTAGGTCTACGTGGTCCTATAGGATGGCTATGGGTCGGTACTGACCGATGGCCATGGGTGTGGATTTTTTCTTGCAGAATAAAGAGAAAGCAGTTGAGTTCTGACTTACATTGTTATGTGCCACCTAGTTGACCACGACTCTTAGTGACTATGCCTGCCTAACAGCTCTGATCCCTGCCCTGTCCTGAGCCAATCTGTCTCTGACACAACTAACCCCATTACCCCAGTTACTGTGCTGATCTATCTCAGTCGGGGTCTTCCTCTCCTCCACTGACCCTCCACCCTTATGAACATGATGTCCTTCTCCAGGGATTGGTTCCTTCTGGCAACGTGCCTCACGTGTGTCAGACAGAGTCTCAAAATCCTTGCTTCAAAGGAGCAGCTTGGTTTCTGCTTTACCCGCAGAAGGTCCTGGGTTCGAGCCTCAGTGCAGCCATGGAGTGGCTTCTGAATAATAGCAATCTTATAGACAGGGTAGAGTTTCCCCATGGAGTTTCTGAGGTGAACCTGTAAACTTTTGTGGGGAGAGACAACCCTGTCTTTCTCCCTCAGAGCTGCTGGTGGATTCCAGTCTCCAACCTTTCAGAGATCAGCTCAGCTCTGGTGCCATAGGCCTGGGAGTGAAGTTAGCAGGCGCTTGAGGGCCGAGTATGTGGTGGTTGTGTGTGGCTTCTCTGAGCTCCTCTGAGCACCCATGTCTTGCACCTCCCTGCACAGGGGACCAGATTGTGGGTGCCACCATCTACTTTGACAACCTGCAGTCGGGTGAGGTGACACAGCTGTTGAACACCATGGGACATCACACCGTGGGCCTGAAGCTGCATCGCAAAGGCGACCGCTCTCCTGAGCCTGGCCAGACCTGGACCCACGAAGTCTTCAGCTCCCGCAGCAGCTCGGAAGTGGTTCTGGTGAGTTTCCGCCCTGCGCCCCGAGCGCCCCCACTTCGTGGCACATCAGCCTGCTACCCTGCTGCCTGAGGCCTCTGCGCGCCTGCTTGGGCCTGTCTTATAATGCCTTCTCTTCCTTTCACCACTCTGCACTCTCCTGAGCCTTGGCCGACCTGTTTGTTCGTCTTCTGTGGCATGTGACTGATGTGCCCTCGAGTCTTCCGGTAGCCCAGCTGTCCGGCCATGTGGTGGGAGGCCTGGGCGTAGATGCCAGGAGAAGGGCGGTTGCTTTTTGGGAATCTTTGAAATGATCCCAGGTGCCCCACGCAGCCTGGCGGACACCGTCTCCTCCTGGCCAAGGCCAGGAGTCATCCTGTGAGTCAGAGGCTGGGCAGCCGAGCGGGGCATTCTGCCTACGGGCGGGGGGGGGCTGTGCCCTGCTCCTCCTCTCCTGGCTTGTTTATTTAACAAATAATGGAGCTTCAATGTCAGCTGTTGACTGAAGCACACCCAGTTTCTCAAATGCTTGAGAGCTGCCAAGGGCTCTGGGGAGGACGCTCCCCCCAAACAAACAGTGAGGTGGGAGTTGAAGGGTCAAGTCGGCATGCTGCTCCCAGCTCGCTGCTTGTTTGTTTATTAGAGAGGAAGGGAGTCCTCCCAGGAGCTTGCTGGCCTGGAGGGTTCCTGGGACTCACGAGAGGCCTAGTTGACTCTATCCTAAGTTCGCAACACAGTTTCGGCGTTGATACGTTCTTCTAGCTACATGGTTTCTGCATACCAGAATTTCGCCCCCTCCCCATAATCCGTTTCTCTCCTGTGACCTTGGCTGTCAGTCCTTGTTTTCTGTCCCAAGAAGAAGCTTTGTGGACCTCTTGTTACGGTCCCAGCTTCTCCAGGAGACAGGCAGCTGTGTTGTTGTCTGGGCTGTGGCCGGGGTGCCTGGTGATCCAGGCCGGCTTGGCTGCAACCTCTGCCGGTGCGTGTCTTTCTGCAGAGCGGGGATGATGAGGAGTACCAGCGCATCTACACCACCAAGATCAAGCCTCGGCTCAGGTCGGAGGACGGAGTGGAAGGGGCCTCTGGGGAGACCCAGAGCCGCACCATCACGGTGACCAGGAAGGTCACGGCCTACACCGTGGATGTGACAGGCCGCGAAGGTGCCAAGGACATCGACATCAGCAGCCCTGAGTTCAAGATCAAGATCCCCAGGCAGGAAGTGACTGAGATCTCCCGCGTGGATGTGGAGAGCCAGCCCGGGAAGACTGTGATCCGACTGCCCTCGGGGGCGGTGTCTCCAACCACAGGCTCCACTGTGGACATCAGAGCAGGGGCCGGGGCTGCTTCAGGCCCAGAGCTCCAAGGCGTTGGCCAACCGAAGCTCCAGGTCACTGCACCTGGGATAAAGGTGGGAAGCCCGGGTGTTGATGTCAGTGTGAAGGGCTTGGACTTGGGTGGCAAAGGAGGCATCCAGGTTCCGGGAATGGACATTTCATCTTCTCATGGGGGCGGCTCAGTCAGTGTGCAGGGCCCCACCCTTGAGAGTGGAGGCAGTGGGGAAATTAAAATCCCCACTCTGAAGATACCCAAGTTTGGTGTCTCGACAGGGCCCGAGGGCCAGGCCCCGGAGGTAGGGCTGAATGTTTCTGCACCCGAGTTTTCTGTGGGGCACAAGGGCAGCAAGCCAGGGCTGACCATTGGTGGGAACATCCAGGCCCCCCAGTTAGAAGTCAGTGCTCCTTCGGCCAGTATGGAGGGCCTGGAGGGGAAGCTGAAAGGCCCTCACATCACTGGGCCATCCCTTGAGGGTGACCTGAGCCTGAAAGGTACCAGACCACAGGGGAGGATAGACATCTCTGTACCCAAAGTTGAGGGCAGTGTCACTGGACCCCGTGTGGAGGTCCAAGTCCCTGATGCTGATATTCAAGGACCAGGGGGCAAACTGAATATGCCCAAGATGAAAGTCCCCAAGTTCTCCGTGTCAGGTTCCGAGGGAGGAGCTGCAGTTGACGTGACACTGCCTACAGGTGATGTGACTCTTCCTGGGGTCTCCGGGGATGCCAGCCTGCCTGGGGTGACCCCTGGTGGTCTGGAAGGGAAGGTGAAGAGTGCCCACGTCAAGACTCCCGAGCTGATTGTGCAGAAGCCTAAAATCTCCATGCAGGATGTGGACCTGAGCCTTCGGTCTCCCAAACTGAAAGGAGACATGAAAGTTTCTGCACCTGGCCTACAAGGTGATGTCACTGGCCCTCAGGTGGCAGTTAAAGGCCCCAAAGTGGACATAGAGGCACCTGGCCTAGAGGGGACGCTTACAGGTCCCAAGCTTAGCGGCCCTTCTGTGAAAACAGGGACCTGCAAGATCTCTATGGCTGACGTGGACTTAAATGTATCTGCCCCTAAAGTGAAAGGGGGCATTGATGTCACTCTTCCAAAAGCAGAGGGTCAAGTTAAAGCTCCTGCAGTTGATGTGAAAGGCCCCAAAGTGGATGTCAGTGGGCCAGATGTGGATGTTCACAGCCCAGAGTGGAACCTGAAAATGCCCAAGTTCAGCACTCCTGGAGCCAAAGTGGGGAGTCCAGACGTCAGTGCCAGTCTACCAAGAGGAGATGTCGGCATTTCCGGGCCCAAGGTCAGCGTGGAAGCCCCGAATGTGAACTTTGAGGGCCTGAGAGGCAAACTTAAAGGCCCTGAGGTTAAGCTGCCCGAAGTGAGCGTCAAGACACCAAAGATCTCCGTGCCTGATGTAGATCTGCACGTCACAGGTACAAAAGTGAAGGGGGCATATGATGTAACAGTGCCAAAGCTCGAAGGGGAACTGAAAGGCCCCAAAGTGGACATTGACGCCCCCGATGTGAAACTTCATGGCCCAGATTGGCATCTGAAGATGCCCAAGATGAAGATGCCCAAGTTTGGTGTGCCAGGGGTCAAAGCAGAGGTCCCTGAAGTGGACGTGAGCCTGCCTAAGGCCAATGTGGGCATTGCTGGGCCCCAGGTCGATGTTGGTGCGCCAGATGTGAGCATCGAAGGACCAGAAGGGAAATTGAAAGGACCCAAGTTTAAGATGCCTGAGATGAATGTCAAAGGTCTAAAGGTATCGGTACCTGACGTAGACTTACACTTGAAAGGCCCCAGAGTAAAGGGAGAGTATGATGTCACCGTGCCAAAGGTTGAAGGAGAGATTAAAGTTCCTGACGTTGAACTTAAGAGTGCCAAAATGGACATTGATACTCCAGATGTGAACCTTCAAGGCCCAGACTGGCATCCAAAGATGCCCAAAATGAAAATGCCCAAGTTCAACATGCCTGGTTTCAAGGCAGAGGTCCCAGAAGTGGACGTGAACCTGCCCAAGGCTGACGTGGATGTTTCAGCACCTAAAGTGGATGTTGACATTCCAGATGTGAACGTCGAAGGACTTGATGGGAAGTTGAAGGGTCCCAAGTTTAAGATACCTGAGATGAACATCAAAGCTCCCAAGATCTCCATGCCAGGGGTGGATTTGCATGTGAAAGGCCCCAAGGTAAAAGGAGAATATGATGTTACTGTGCCCAAACTAGAAGGGGAGCTGAAAGAGCCACATAGAGACATCAGTGCCCCAGATGTGGCGGTTCATGGTCCTGATTGGAACTTGAAGATGCCAAAGATGAAAATGCCCAAATTCAGCATGCCCAGCCTCAAAGGAGAGGGCCCAGAAGTGGACGTGAACCTACCCAAGGCTGATGTGGACATTTCTGCACCCAAAGTAGATATTAGTGCTCCAGACGTGAGCTTTGAAGGCCCAGAAGGGAAGCTGAAAGGCCCCAAGTTCAAGATGCCAGACATGCACTTCAAGGCCCCCAAGATGTCTCTTCCAGATGTTGACCTGGATCTTAAAGGACCCAAAGTGAAAGGCAATCTAGATGTGTCTGTACCAAAAGTAGAAGGTGAGATGAAAGTTCCAGATGTGGACATCAAAGGACCCAAGGTAGATATTAAAGCACCAGATGTAGATGTTCAAGGTCCAGACTGGAGCCTGAAGATGCCCAAGATGAAAATGCCCAAATTCAGCATGCCCAGCCTCAAAGGAGAGGGTCCAGAAGTGGACGTGAACCTGCCCAAGGCTGATGTGGACATTTCTGCACCCAAGGTAGATATCAGTGCTCCAGATGTGAGCCTCGAAGGCCCAGAAGGGAAGCTGAAAGGCCCCAAGTTCAAGATGCCAGACATGCACTTCAAGGCCCCCAAGGTCTCCATGCCAGATGTGGACTTAAACTTGAAAGGTCCTAAAGTCAAAGGAGACGTGGATATTTCTGTGCCCAAGATAGAAGGTGAAATGAAAGTGCCAGATGTGGACATCAGAGGCCCCAAAGTAGATATCAGTACACCAGATGTGGATGTCCATGGTCCAGACTGGAACTTGAAAATGCCTAAGATAAAAATGCCCAAGTTCAGCATGCCTGGCTTCAAAGGAGAGGGCCCGGAAGTGGACGTGAACCTGCCCAAGGCTGACATTGACATCTCAGGACCCAAAGTGGACATTGAGGGACCTGATGTGAGCTTAGAGGGCCCAGAAGGGAAACTGAAAGGTCCCAAGTTTAAGATGCCAGACATGCACTTCAAGGCCCCCAAGGCCTCCATGCCGGATGTGGATCTAAATCTTAAGGGGCCCAAACTGAAGGATGATGTGAATGTGTCTTTGCCTGAAGTTGAGGGTGAAATGAAAATGCCAGATGTGGACATCAGAGGGCCTAAAGTGGACGTCAGTGCACCGGATGTAGATGT
>NW_006400018.1:364707-367185 GCF_000299155.1 Elephantulus edwardii
GTGGATGTGTCTGTACCCAAGGTAGAAGGTGAAGTAAAAGTGCCGGATGTGGACATCAAAGGCCCCAAAGTGGACGTTGATGTCCCAGATGTGGATGTTCATGGCCCAGACTGGCACCTGAAGATGCCCAAGGTGAAAATGCCCAAGTTCAGCATGCCTGGTTTCAAGGGAGAGGGCCCAGAAGTAGACGTGAACCTACCCAAGGCTGACATTGACATCTCAGGACCCAAAGTGGACATTGAAGGCCCTGATTTGGACATTGAAGGCCCAGAAGGAAAATTAAAAGGTTCCAAATTTAAGATGCCCAAGTTGAATATCAAAGCTCCCAAGATTTCCATGCCAGATGTGGACTTGAATTTGAAGGGACCCAAACTGAAAGGGGAGATAGATGGTTCTCTGCCAGAAGTAGAAGGTGAACTCAGGGGTCCACAAGTGGATATCAAAGGCCCCAGTGTGGATGTGGAGATGCCTGATGTAAATCTGGAATGTCCTGATGCAAAGCTGAAAGGCCCCAAGTTCAAGATGCCAGACATGCACTTCAAGGCCCCCAAGGTCTCCATGCCGGATGTGGACTTACACTTGAAAGGCCCCAAAGTCAAAGGGGATGTGGATGTTTCTGTACCAAAATTGGAAGGTGATTTGAAAGGTCCCAGTGTGGATGTGGAGGTGCCAGATGTTGAACTGGAATGTCCTGATGCCAAGTTGAAAGGTCCCAAATTTAAGATGCCAGACATGCACTTCAAGGCCCCCAAGATCTCCATGCCTGATGTGGACTTAAACTTGAAAGGCCCCAAAGTTAAAGGGGATGTGGACTTGTCTGTACCCAAGGTAGAAGGTGAAGTGAAAGTGCCGGATGTGGACATCAAAGGCCCCAAAGTGGATATTGATGTGCCAGATGTGGATGTTCATGGCCCAGACTGGCACCTGAAGATGCCTAAAATAAAAATGCCCAAGTTCAGCATGCCTGGCTTCAAAGGAGAGGGCCCAGAAGTGGATGTGAACCTGCCCAAGGCTGACATTGATGTCTCTGGGCCCAAGGTGGACATTGAAGGTCCAGATGTGAATCTTGAGTGTCCAGAAGGGAAATTGAAAGGTCCCAAGTTCAAGATGCCAGACATGCACTTCAAGACCCCCAAGATCTCCATGCCTGATGTGGACTTACACTTGAAAGGCCCCAAAGTCAAAGGGGATGTGGATGTGTCTGTGCCAAAGTTGGAGGGAGAGTTGAAAGGCCCCAGTGTGGGTGTGGAGGTGCCCGATGTTGAACTGGAATGTCCTGATGCCAAGTTGAAGGGTCCCAAGTTCAAGATGCCAGACATGCACTTCAAGGCCCCCAAGATCTCCATGCCTGATGTGGACTTACACTTGAAAGGCCCCAAAGTCAAAGGGGATGTGGATGTGTCTGTACCCAAGGTAGAAGGTGAAGTGAAAGTGCCGGATGTGGACATCAGAGGCCCCAAAGTAGACATCAATGCTCCAGATGTGGATATGCATGGCCCAGACTGGCACTTGAAAATGCCCAAGATGAAAATGCCTAAATTCAGCATGCCTGGCTTCAAAGCAGAGGGCCCAGAAGTGGATATAAACTTGCCCAAGACAGATGTTGACATTTCAGGCCCCAAGGTGGACATTGATGCACCAGATGTTAGCATTGAGGGCCCTGATGGAAAAGTAAAAGGCCCGAGGTTCAGAATGCCTGAGATGCACTTCCACGCCCCCAAGATATCCATGCCTGATGTGGACTTCAACCTAAAGGGGCCTAAAATCAAGGGAGATGTTGATATTTCTGGCCCAAAGCTGGAAGGAGAGTTCAAGGGCCCCGAATTGGATGTCAAAGGCCCCAAATTGGATGTTGATATGCCAGATGTAGCTGTGGAGGGCCCAGAGGGAAAATGGAAAACTCCCAAGTTTAAGATGCCAGATATGCATTTTAAAGCGCCCAAAATCTCCATGCCAGATGTTGATTTGCATTTAAAAACTCCCAAAATAAAGGGAGAGGTGGATATGGATGTTCCCAAATTGGAAGGAGATGTCAAAGTACCACATGCAGACCTTAGTGGGCCAGACATTAACATTGAAGGACCAGAGGGCAAATTGAAAGGTCCCAAGTTTAAGATGCCTGACATGCATTTTAAAGCCCCCAATATTTCAATGCCTGATGTGGATCTAAATCTGAAAGGACCCAAAATGAAAGGTGATGTAGATGTGTCTCTACCCAAGGTAGAAGGTGAAATCAAAACACCAGATGTGAACATAAAAGGCCCCAAAGTAGATATAAATGCTCCAGAAGTTCATGGCCCAGATTGGCACCTGAAGATGCCCAAGATGAAAATGCCCAAGTTCAGCATGCCTGGCTTCAAAGGTGAGGGCCCGGAAGTGGACATGAACCTGCCCAAGGCTGACATTGACATCTCAGCACCCAAAGTGGACATTGAGGGACCTGATGTGAACATTGAAGGTCCAGATGCAAAACTGAAG
>NW_006400018.1:368175-368684 GCF_000299155.1 Elephantulus edwardii
ATTGATGCACCAGATGTGGATGTCCATGGCCCAGACTGGCACCTGAAGATGCCCAAGATGAAAATGCCCAAGTTCCATATGCCTGGCTTCAAAGGAGAGGGCCCAGAAGTGGACATGAACCTGCCCAAGGCTGATATTGACATCTCAGGACCCAAAGTGGACATTGAGGGACCTGATGTGAACATTGAAGGTCCAGAAGGAAAATGGAAAAGTCCAAAGTTTAAAATGCCTGAAATGCATTTTAAAACTCCAAAAATATCCTTGCCAGAGATTGACCTTAATCTTACTGGTCCCAAAGTAAAAGGAGATGTGGATGTTTCACTTCCCAAAGTAGAGGGAGATCTGAAAGGCCCTGAAGTTGACATCAAAGGCCCTAAAGTGGACATTGATGTCCCAGATGTGGACGCTCATGGTCCAGACTGGCACCTGAAGATGCCCAAGGTGAAAATGCCCAAGTTCAGCATGCCTGGCTTCAAAGGTGAGGGCCCAGAAGTGGACGTGAACCTGCC
>NW_006400018.1:369247-371583 GCF_000299155.1 Elephantulus edwardii
ATCTGAAGGGCCCAAAATTGAAGGGAGATGTAGACATGTCTTTGCCAAAAATGGAAGGTGACATCAGTGTTCCTGATGTGGACATAAAAGGACCCAAAGTGGACATCAGTGCCCCAGACATGGATGTTCATGGTCCAGACTGGCACCTGAAGATGCCCAAGATGAAAATGCCCAAGTTCAGCATGCCTGGCTTCAAAGGAGAGGGCCCAGAAGTGGACGTGAACCTGCCCAAGGCTGACATTGATGTCTCAGCACCCAAAGTGGACATTGATGTTCCAGATGTGAATATTGAAGGTCCAGATGCAAAACTGAAGGGCTCCAAGTTCAAGATGCCTGAGATGAACATCAAGGCTCCTAAAATATCAATGCCAGATTTGGACCTTAATCTTAAAGGCCCTACAGTGAAAGGAGAAGTGGATGTTTCACTTCCAAAAGTTGAAGGTGATTTGAAAGGACCTGCTCTTGACATAAAGGGCCCAAAGATAGAGGTAGATGTTCCAGATATTGATGTTCATGGCCCAGAAGGCAAATTAAAAGGTCCAAAACTGAAGATGCCAGACATGCATGTGAACATGCCCAAGATTTCCATGCCTGAAATTGACCTCAATTTGAAAGGTTCTAAGCTGAAGGGAGATGTTGATGTCTCTGGGCCCAAATTAGAAGGTGACATTAAAGCTCCTAAATTAGACGTAAAAGCTCCAGAAGTGGACATTTCTGGTCCGAAGGTCAACATTGAAGGAAAAGCAAAGAAGTCTCGTTTTAAGCTTCCCAAATTTAATTTTTCGGGATCCAAAGTGCAGACACCTGAAGTAGACGTCAAAGTTAAAAAGCCAGATATTGATGTAACAGGTCCAAAAGTTGATATAAATGCTCCTGATGCTGAGGTACATGGAAAAGCAAAAGGATCCAAGTTCAAAATGCCTTTCCTGAGTATTTCATCTCCAAAAGTTTCTATGCCTGATGTGGAATTAAACCTGAAAGGTCCCAAAGTCAAAGGTGACTTAGACGTTGCAGGGCCTAATTTAGAAGGTGACATTAAAGATCCCAAGGTCGATATTAAGGCACCAGAAGTCCATCTTGATGCACCTGATGTCGATGTTCATGGTCCAGACTGGAATTTGAAAATGCCTAAGATGAAAATGCCGAAGTTCAGTGTGCCTGGCGTAAAAGCAGAAGGGCCAGATATGGCAGTGGATCTTCCAAAAGGAGATATCAACATAGAGGGTCCAAGTATGAACATTGAGGGCCCAGATATTAATGTAGAAGGTCTGGAGGGAAACGTGAAAGGTCCCAAGTTCAAGATGCCTGAGATGAACATCAAAGCTCCCAAGATCTCCATGCCTGACATTGACTTAAACCTTAAGGGCCCCAAGGTGAAGGGTGATGTGGATGTGTCCCTGCCAAAAGTGGAAGGGAATCTGAAAGGGCCTGAAGTTGATATCAAAGGCTCCAAAGTGGACATTGATGTCCCAGATGTGGATGTCCATGGCCCAGACTGGCACCTGAAGATGCCCAAGGTGAAAATGCCCAAGTTCAGCATGCCTGGCTTCAGAGGTGAAGGCCCAGAAGTGGATCTGTCTCTCCCTAAAGCTGACATTGATATTTCTGGTCCCAAAGTAGACCTTGATGTTCCAGATGTGAATATTGAAGGTCCAGATGCAAAACTGAAGGGGCCCAAGTTCAAGATGCCTGAGATGAACATCAAAGCTCCAAAGATCTCCATCCCTGACATTGATTTAAACCTGAAGGGACCGAAACTGAAGGGTGATGTGGATGTGTCTTTGCCAAAAGTGGAAGGTGATTTAAAAGGCCCTGAAATAGATATCAAGGGCCCCAAACTGGACATAGACACTCCTGATGTTAACATTGAAGGCCCAGAAGGAAAGTTAAAGGGGCCCAAATTTAAGATGCCAGAAATGCATCTAAAGGCCCCCAAAATGTCAATGCCAGACTTTGATTTAAACCTGAAGGGTCCCAAGATGAAGGGTGATGTGGATGTTTCACTTCCCAAAATTGAAGGAGATCTAAAAGGCCCTGAAGTTGATTTGAAAGGCCCTAAAGTGGACATTGATGTGCCAGATGTGGATGTCCATGGTCCAGACTGGAACCTGAAGATGCCCAAAGTGAAAATGCCCAAGTTCAGCATGCCTGGCTTCAAGGGAGAAGGCCCAGAAGTGGATGTGAACCTGCCCAAGGCTGACATTGACATCTCAGGACCCAAGGTGGACATTGAGGGACCTGATGTGAACATTGAGGGACCAGAGGGAAAGCTGAAGGGTCCTAAATTTAAGATGCCTGAGATGAACATCAAAGCTCCTAAGATCTCCATGCCTGAC
>NW_006400018.1:372695-373756 GCF_000299155.1 Elephantulus edwardii
TCCATGGTCCAGACTGGCACCTGAAGATGCCCAAGGTGAAAATGCCCAAGTTCCATATGCCTGGCTTCAAAGGTGAGGGCCCGGAAGTGGACGTGGACCTGCCCAAGGCTGATATTGACATCTCAGGACCCAAAGTGGACATTGAGGGACCTGATGTGAATATTGAAGGACCAGATGCAAAACTGAAGGGGCCAAAGTTCAAGATGCCTGAGATGAACATCAAGGCTCCCAAGATCTCCATGCCTGACTTTGATTTGCATCTGAAGAGCCCCAAAGTAAAAGGTGACGTTGATGTTTCCCTGCCCAAAGTTGAAGGTGACATAAAAGGCCCTGAAATTGATATCAAGGGTCCAAAGTTGAACATCGACACTCCTGATGTTAGTATTGAAGGCCCAGAAGGGAAACTGAAGGGGCCCAAATTTAAGATGCCTGAGATGCACATTAAAGCCCCCAAAATCTCCATGCCTGACTTGGACTTAAATCTGAAAGGACCAAAGGTAAAGGGGGATGTGGACCTTTCACTCCCCAATGTTGAAGGTGGTCTGAAAGGGCCAGAGGTGGACATAGACTGTCCTGAAGGGAAAATCAAAGGGCCAAAATTTAAGATGCCTGATGTCCATTTCAAAACTCCTCAAATCTCCATGGGTGACATTGATTTGAATTTGAAAGGGCCTAAGGTAAAAGGAGATTTGGCCATTTCTACTCCTAAACTGGAAGGAGATCTGAAAGGCCCCAAAATGGACATCAAAGGCCCTAAGCTAGACATAGACACTCCTGACATTGATATTCATGGTCCAGAGGGGAAACTGAAGGGCCCCAAGTTTAAAATGCCTGACCTGCACCTCAAAACCCCCAAAATTTCCATGCCTGAAGTGGATCTCAATCTGAAGGGTCCGAAGGTGAAAGGTGATGTGGATGTTTCTCTGCCTAAAATGGAAGGTGATCTAAAGGGCCCGGAAGTTGACATCAAAGGCCCCAAAGTGGACATTGATGTCCCAGATGTGGATGTTCATGGCCCAGACTGGCACCTGAAGATGCCCAAGGTGAAAATGCCCAAGTTC
>NW_006400018.1:374221-391846 GCF_000299155.1 Elephantulus edwardii
CCCAAAGTGGACATTGAGGGACCTGATGTGAACATTGAAGGTCCAGATGCAAAACTGAAGGGGCCAAAGTTCAAGATGCCTGAGATGAACATCAAGGCTCCCAAGATCTCTATGCCTGATGTTGATCTGGATTTGAAAGGACCCAAAATTAAAGGAGATTTTGATGTGTCTGTCCCTAAGATTGAAGGTAATTTCAAAGGCCCTGATGTAGATCTTAAAGGCCCCAGTCTGGATTTTAAAGGCCCTGATGCCAAACTCAGTGGTCCCAATTTGAAGATGCCATCACTTGATATATCTGCTCCTAAAATATCTGCTCCTGATATTGATTTGCATCTCAAGGCACCAAAAATTGGAGTTTCTGCTCCCAAATTAGAAGGTGGTGAATTGGACTTCAAGGGACCCAAGGCTGAGTTAGAAGCTCCAAGCTTAGATGTGCACATGGAGAGTCCAGATGTAAACATTGAAGGGCCAGATATTAAAGTCCCCAAATTTAAGAAACCTAAGTTTGGATTTGGGGCAAAAGGCCCCAAAGCTGACATTAAGCCACCGTCGGTAGATGTGACTCTGCCGGATGCAGAGCTGAATGTGGAGACTCCTGAAATTAGTATTGGTGGCAAAGGCAAGAAAAGTAAGTTTAAAATGCCTAAAATTCACATGAGTGGTCCTAAAGTGAAGGCCAAAAAGCAAGGATTTGATTTGAATGTTCCTGGAGGTGAAATCGATGCCAGTCTCAAGGCTCCGGATGCAGATCTCAGTGTCACTGGGCCTGATGCCTCACTTAAGGTTGATGTGAAGTCTCCCAAAGCTAAGAAACCTATGTTTGGAAAGATGTACTTCCCAGATGTAGAGTTTGACATCAAATCACCCAAATTTAAAGCAGAGGCCCCTCTCCCAAGCCCCAAATTGGAAGGTGAAATCCAGGCTCCTGATCTGGATATTTCCTCACCAGGCGTTAACGTGGAAGGTCCTGACATCAAGCTGAAGACTCCCAAGTTCAAGATGCCAGGTGTTGATGTCTCAGGGCCAAAAATAGAGGGCGACTTGAAAGGCCCCAAGATACAGGCAAACTTGAACGCCCCTGACGTCAGCATCCAAGGCCCGGATGCTAAAATCAAAGCCCCGTCCTTTGGCATTACTGCCCCTGAAGTCTCCATCCCTGATGTGAATGTGAACTTGAAAGGACCAAAGATAAAGGGAGATGTTCCCAGTGTGGGGCTGGAAGGACCAGATGTAGATCTGCAGGGTCCTGAAGGGAAAATCAAGTTCCCCAAGTTTTCGATGCCCAAAATTGGTGTCCCTGGCGTGAAGATTGAGGGTGGGAAAGCTGAGGTCCATGGCCAGCTGCCCTCTCTGGAAGGAGGCTTGAGTACACCAGATGTGAAGCTTGAAGGGCCTGATATTTCTCTGAAGGGGCCACAAGTAGACTTGCCTTCAGTGAACCTCTCCATGCCCAAAGTCTCTGGGCCTGACCTTGACCTCAACTTGAAAGGACCAAGTGTGAAGGGAGACCTGGATGTGTCTGCTCCCAGCATGAAGGTGCATGGCCCAGGCCTTAACCTCAAAGGTCTTGGTGGAAAGATGCAAGTGGAAGGAGATGGAGTGAAAGTGTCAGGCATCGATTCCTCGGCGTCACTTAATGTTCATGCACCAGATGTGACCTTGAAGGGACCAAGCTTGCAAAGAGACTTGAATGTCTCTGGCGACATCAAATGCCCACGAGTCTCAGTAGGTGCTCCTGATCTCAGCTTGGAAGCATCTGAAGGTGGACTTAAACTTCCCAAAATGAAGCTTCCCCAGTTTGGCATCTCTACTCCAGGGTCCGACATGGACATTGACATCAAGGGACCGCAAGTGACTGGAGAACTGAAGGGGCCAGGCATGGACGTGAACCTCGGAGGTGTGAGTCTGAAAGGGCCTCAGTTATCTGGCCCTCAAGTCTCAGCACCAGATGTGGACTTGAGCTTAGAAGGACCAAAAATCAAAGGAGAGATGAAAGCCCCCTCTATTGGTGGTGGTGTTGGCAGCGTCAGTGTTCCAGGTCTTGAAGGAAGCTTCCAGATGCCCGGAATCAAGTCCTCTGGCTGTGATGTGAACGTGAAGCTCCCGAAGGGGCAAATTTCTGGTCCTGAAATCAAAGGCGACTTGAAAGGTTCAGGCTTCGGTTTCGATGGGGCTGCTCCTGATATCAGTGTGAAGGGACCTTCACTTCATGTGGGGGCTCCTGGGTCAGATTTCAATGTTGCTTTGAAGGGCCCGAAGATCAAAGGAGGTGTGGATGTTTCTGGAGGTGTTACTGCCCCAGATATCAGCCTGGGTGAAGGACATATCAAAGGTTCTGGAGGGGAGTGGAAGGGACCCCAGATCTCCTCCGCTCTCAACTTGGATGCATCTAAAGTGGCTGGAGGTCTTCATTTCTCAGGACCAAAGGTGGAAGGCAGCATGAAAGGAGGCCAAGTTGGACTCCAGGGGCCTGGGCTGAGTGTATCTGGACCTCAGGGCCACTTGGGAGGCGGATCTGGAAAAGTTTCATTCCCCAAGATGAAGATTCCCAAATTCACCTTCTCTGGTCGGGAGCTGGTTGGCAGAGAGGTGGGGGTGGATATTAACTTCCCCAAAGCCGAGGCCACTGTCCAGGCTGGCGCTGTGGAGGGGGAATGGGAAGAGCCTGAAGTCAAACTGAAGAAGTCCAAGATAAAAATGCCCAAGTTCAATTTCTCTAAACCTAAAGGGAAAGGCGGGGCCACCAGCTCACCCGAGGCGTCCATCTCAGGGTCAAAAGGTGACCTGAAGAGCTCGAAGGTCAGCTTGGGCTCTCTGGAAGGTGAGGCAGAGGGCGAAGCATCCTCTCCCAAAGGCAAATTCTCTTTATTTAAGAGCAAGAAACCCCGGCACCGCTCAAACTCTTTCAGTGATGAAAGGGAGCTCTCCGCGCCTTCTACCCTGACTGGGACTTTGGAGTTTGAAGGTGGGGAAATGTCCTTGGAAGGCGGAAAGGTCAAAGGGAAACATGGAAAGCTGAAATTTGGTACCTTTGGTGGATTGGGGTCAAAGAGCAAAGGTCATTATGAGGTGACCGGAAGTGATGAGGAGGCAGGCAAGTTACAGGGGAGCGGTGTGTCCTTGGCCTCAAAGAAGTCCCGACTGTCATCCTCATCCAGCAATGACAGTGGGACCAAGGTTGGCATCCAGCTTCCTGAGGTGGAACTGTCAGTTTCCACTAAGAAAGAGTAGCGGGCCTTTGTATGTGTGTACATATATATATATATATATAAAAATATAAAACTACATCTGCCTCAGGTGTGTTTGTATATAAACGCCAAAGAGAAACACGCCGGGCAGCCTGAGCAATAATGCAAAGAGCTTGCCTCTCCCTGTGGCAAGTGCTGACAAACCAACCATCCGCCTTCATGCTCCGGGAACCTCACAGATAGGTCAAAGGTTCCGAGGTCATTCAGCCCATGTGCAAGGTCAACAGTATTTGCCTTAAGATGTCTTTTTTTTTTTTCTCCCCCCTGCATTGAGTGCTGAGAGCTCTCTGAGAAAGCTTTTGTGTTTATTATTCTCATTTTTACTGAACCCGATTAGTGCTGGGGGTCTGGAAACTCACTTTTTCATTGTACTGACTTTTGGGGCTTTTGTTTGTAAGGGAGGGTGGGGTAGGAGGAGGCTGTTCGTGGGGCAAGATCTTCATTTCCCTTGAATTGGATCAACTCCGCCAGCAAACACCCTGGAGAGGCTGAGGGGCTGGCCCCCAGGGCGTTTGAGTGTTGGAGGTCTTCAGCTTCCCCTCAGGGGTGGTGGTCCCGGCCAGTTTGGTGGTGACAGTGATAAGGAATTCGAATCTGTTCTGTAGATTGTCCAGCCTTCAAGCTCAACGCCAGGCTTCCTTCTTTGCAAGAGAAACTGTTTTCTTCATGACCGCCATGTCCTTGACAGTAGTTGATTTTTTTTAACAAATGTTATTATGATTAAGACAATTTCCAGCACTTTAATGGCAAATTAATTGAGAATGTAAGAAAATGGATCCTGTCAAAGGCAAATAAAGCTGTTTATTAACCCTGATGCCTTGTGCCTGTGTGTTGTGTGTTGGGGAAGACCCAGCCCTGCCACTTCAACTGGATCCACCTGGTGACCACTTTACTGTTGTGTGTTCTCCAGTGGATTCTAACTTCATAATGACCCTAACAGGTAGGCTAGGGCCAAGAGGGATGAGAATGGTGGGTCCTGGGTTCTCAAAGCCAAGTTGTTGAATGGGACAGTCAGAGGGCGGTGGGGAAGAACAGAGGAACACAGCCACTGGTCATCTTAAAGGGTAGATCTTCCCAGCTGTCCCTCCTGGCACATTAGATCAGGTTGGAGACAGTGACCAGGGTCCCCTTAACAAAATCTATCTGGCTGATCTTTGCCTCCTAACGTGACCATTACAGAAGAGGCAGCTGTAGAAGGAGGTTCAAGGGCCTGGTGTGGGATGTGCTTGTCCTAGCTGCCTTCTCTTTTCTTCCCTGTCCCAACCACTCCTACTCACTTCCTCTCCCTGGACCTTGTTGGCCCCTTCATTACCACCTGCCCCTACTCTCTCGCAGTCCATGATGGGGATGAACCAAGGCCTAGACTTGCCAGGTCTTAACACTCAGAGGGCCTGGCTCCTTCCTGGTGCTGGTGGGAGCAGCGTTTTTGAAGATGGAGATGGGGCCAGGTGGGATCCTTCCAGGTCTTTCTCCAAGTTCCACCAGGAATGAACAGGGACTGTAGCCTCTCGAGACACCTTGCTTTGGGCAGCATGGCTTGTTTGTGGAAAGTAGTGAGGTCATGGCGATTTTTTTGTAAATGGCATTCCTTGAAATGCACCATGGCCACACATGTTGCACTACCTGCAGAATTTTTTTTCTGATATAAAATCTCCATTTTATTGCTCCTCACTCCTCTCAAAAAAATAACAGAAAAGCAATATGCAAAGTTCTTGACTGGTTTCATTTCTTGCATTTGAAAGACTCTTCAATGACATCCTTGGCCTGGGATTCTTTTCCATGGTCCTTAACAACTACACAGCTGTAGCCAGCTACTTTGCAGGGCTTTCTTCTCAATCAGTTTTGCAGAGGCCTACTCACTCCCCCAGTTTCTTATTATCATCAAACTTTTATCAGGTTGATTTGGTCTTCAGCCCAAAGGGCCTCTACTAACTTGACCTACATCGGCTTATTACAGTTGGATGCAGGCACAAAATGATGGGCTTGGCGCTTGTCTAAGGCTTTGGCAGCTTCGCGAATTTCACATGCTAGGCCATCGAGGGAGGTCTTTTGCACCTCCTGTAAAGTGGTTATAAATGTCCATTACACCTCCCTCAGCAATGCCTTCCTCGGTCACGAGGAAGTGGAACCTTAAACAACTCGGCGGTGACCAGGGAAAAGCTCCATGCAGCATTTTCATAAACTCAAACTCCACTCTTTGTCTTCCTGTGGAATTTTCACTTGAATAAGATTCGTGGAGTAGCGGGCAGGGGGCATGAAGGCCGATGAGGGGTGGTGAGACTTCCGGAGCAGCAGGAAGTTGGTACAATGCTGGAAGTGACCTGGGAAGGAAATGGTGTTCCTGGAGGCCAGCTGCAGGGCTTGAAGGAGAGGAGACCCCCCCCCCAGCGTGTACCCCCACTTCTGGCCAGGCAGAGTGGGAGAAGTACCCTGATCTTTCTCTCCTCCTGCTGGAGGGCGAGGGAGCCCCCACAGGCTGCATTGCAGGGAGAAGGGGTCTGAAGATGGATGGGCAGATGGAAAATAAGTAAGACAGTCCTAATACTTCTCATTTTCTCTTTGGTAGGTTTGAATTTTCATATATTGGTGTTCCTTAAAATAGCCCCACTTATCTACTTAAGGTCTGATCCACAGTGCGATGATTCCTTTTTTCACTAACACACTCCTGTGTCTCCTTGACTCCTCTGTTCTCAGTGATCCCCCTTGGGAGGGGCTCCACATTCATTTACGTCTAAGTTCTACAGTTAAGATTATTTTTGCTCCCTCCCTTTGGGAACCCAGAACCACTTGTATACTTCAAAACAAACAAACAAGCCTCTTTGGCTTTCCTAATTTTTGCAAACAGCCAAAGGATCCAGAAGACAATTCAGGGGTGCCAGGACTGTACCCTGTGAAGAGCACTGGGCGGGGAGCCCACAGGAGAAGCTGAGACTTCAGGAAAATGAAAGCCCTTTTCTGAGCCTCCATTTCCTTATTTGTAACATGGACGAGGAATTCTCTTGAGGTCCTTGTCAGTTCTGATAGTCTAAGATTCTTTCAGAAGCAAGGGGATCAGGTGGTTTTGGGTCAAAAGCCAGGTATAATTATAATGTAAGGGAACTAATTTTTCCTGGGTGGTCGATTAACTGACTCATGTTTTGAGCAATGGCAGCATTGTGGATATATTGCTAAGCATCGAAGAGGGAGGTGCCTACCCACATGGCCACTTTGGATGATGCTAATGCATTTGCCTGGCGTCTTCAGAGTCCCACCCCAGCTGTCTGCTACATTAGTAACAGATCTCGGAACACCAGCTAAGCTTGTAGACAGATGTTCCTTTAAGAAATGTGTTTTTATTTTATGCAAACAATTGGTTATTGTAAAACAGGTTTAATACTATATTTGCCAATCAACATTTTTTTCAGGTGTCCAACCCTGTGACATCAGTTCCATTAGTCATATTGTGTAACCACCACCCCGAATCACTGCCAAATTCCCAGCAAAATTTGTTTTTAGTTCAAACATACATAAAAGTTGCCAGAATATATAGCATACCATATACATTTCACTTAGATTCACCAATTAACATTTTGCCTCATTAACTTTAATCTCTTCCTCTCTCTCTAGATAGATGCTATTATATTATTTTTGCTGAATAATTTGAAGTGAAATTGCAGACATCATGGCCTTTTAACATGTATGGAATTAGCTTGTTGTTGTTATTGTGTACCTTCAAGTCAGATCTGGTTGGCACAGGAGATTGCCCCTCCTTCAGCAGTGGAGCATCTGGTGGATTTGAACTGCACACCTTCAGGATTGCAATGCAACTTCTTGCCACTAGGCCACCAGAGTTCCTGGAATTTTCTTATAATAACCTCCATCTGATAATCACATTCAGACAACTGAACATTCATCATTACAATACTAGAATCTATAGTCCATCTTAAAATTTTCTCAGGGACTGCAACAATTTCCTTTACCAGCAATGTCTTCTCCGGCCCCCAAGCTTCAATTGTTCATAAGCTTATCTTTATACACACACACACACACACACACACACACACACACACACACACACACACACATTTGTGCATGTACCATCAAATTGTATCTGACTGGTACAGGAGGAGATTGTCCCTCCTTCTCCAGCAGAGTCTGGTAGATTCAAACCACACACCTCTGGGATTGCAGTGCAGCTTCTTGCCACTAGGCCACCAGAGCTCCATTCATAACCTTGTCTTTCTCCCACTCCAGGCGTTTAGTTGTCGTGTCACTTTAGTCTTAGTATTTGTTGTCATTGTTAGGCGCCATCAAGTGGGTCTCTATTCTTAGTGACTTCCATGTACAACAGAATGAGACACTGCTGACCTTGCACTATTGTCAGGATCGCTGCTCTGCTTGAGTTCACTGTTGTCACCAGCTGTGTCACTCCATATCATTGAAGGCCTTCCTCCTTTTCACTAGCCCTCTACCAAACATGAAATATCTTTCCAGGGATTGGGTCCTCCTAAAAACATTCAGGAAATCAAAAGATTAATTGTGTTGGGAAAATCTGCTGTCAGAGACCTCTCCAGAGTGCTAAAGAGCAATGAAGTCAGTCTAGAGATCAAGGTGCACCTGATCCAGACCATGGTCTTCACAATTACTTGCTATACATCAGAGAGCTGGACAATGACTAAGGATGACAGAAGAAGAATCAATGCCTTGGAGTTGTGGTTCTGGAAAAAGAGTATAGAACATTCCAAGGATTGTTAAGAGAACAAAGAGCTCTGTCTTCGAGAGGGTTGCTCTTCAGAAGCAAAGATTTTTAAGCCCCATCTCATATACTCTGGACATATAGCCAGGAGAGAGCAGTCCTTGGAGAAGGACATCATGCTTGGAAAGGTAGAAGGACCCTGCAGAAGACCCTGGATAAGATGGATTGACATAGTAACTGGAGTAATGAGTGTGTTGGAAACAATTATATTGGTTCAGGATAGGGTAGGCTTCAGAGCTGTTGTGCATAGGGTTTGCACAGTCCACTCGATAGCACAGAACAACAACAAAAATATCCTGTCCAAAGTATGTGAGATGAAGTCTTACCAACTTCCCTTCAAAGGAACATTCTGGTTACACCTCCTGCAAGACAGATTTATTTATTTATTCCTTTAGCAGCCATTATTCTTTGCCAAACCACAATTTAAAGGTGTCTATTATTCTTTGGACTTTCTTATTCATTGTCCAGCTCTCACATGAATATGAGATGACTGGAAAAGATCATAGCCTAGGCCAGGCACACCTTAGTCTTTAATGTGCCATCTTTGCTCTTTAGCACATTATATAGGTCCTTTGAAGCAGATTACCCATTTTGGCACATCATTGTATTTCTAGACTGCTTCTTCTCAGCGTATTGATTGTGGAGCCAAGTACAATGAAATCCTTGACAACTTCTATCTTCTCTCCATTTATCAGGGTTGGTCCAGTTTGTGAGGATTTTCTTATCATGAGTCCCGGAAGGGCTCACCTTCTGGCGCTGTATCAGAATGAATGTTCTATTGCTGTTCCTAAGATTTTCATTGGCTAATTATTTCAGAAGTGGACTATTTTCCTTCCTCCTAGTATACCTAAGTCCCTTCTTAGTCCTCCATAAATAACCCTGCTAGTATTTGAAGTATCGGTAGCTTAGCTTCTAGCTTCTAGCATCACAACAACCCACAATCTACAACGGTAGGAGATACTGACAGTTGGGTGGTAGTTGCTGGCATGAACGACATTGATTTTTTTGATGCAGGCAAGGATCCTGAAGCGCCATCTGACATACTTTGGACATGTTGCAAGGAGAGACCAGTCCTTGGAGAGGGGCCTCATGTTTGGAAGGGTGGAGGGACAGAGCAAGAGAAGAAGACTATGAATGAGGTGAATTGACTCAGAAACTGGAGTAATGAAGGTGGGTGTGTCAGAGACGATGGGGTTGGCTCAAGATGAGGCTTCAGAGCTGATGTACATAAGGTCGCTATGAGTCACAAGTGACTTGATGGCACTTTACAACAACAACTCAGTTGTCTTGGAGAAACCTCCTTCTCTCTGGCTGGGTCTTCTGTTGGGTAGAACCTGTTAGGTGCTGTTTCGCTCGAGAATCACAGAAGGGATGCTGGACGCCTCTCAGTGTGTCACAGGGAATTTACTTTCGGTCAGTTGGTTAAAGAGATTACCAGATAGCCCTATCATAAAGATGCCTTCCCCTCGCTCTGGAATTTGCAAGTAAATTCTTGTTCAGGCAACAACTCCAAGTTTGGGCAGACTTGTGGCACAGGCTAGGCACCCACCTCGGCCTGGGTGCACTCTCAGGCAGAGGGTTTGAAAGTGCAGGCCTCGCATTGAGATTCGCAGCACACAGCAACTCTCTGTCTTCCCTCATGAGAACAAAGAATTCTGGGTATGGATGTTTGCCACGGGCCAGGGATGCCATGTGCTGTTTACCAGCTTCCCAGTCACTCTGTGGCGTCCTGTGGCCGCGATGTTCTTCCCAAGATGGGATGCTCCCAGCAGAGACACTGCCATGGGCCACAGCTAATGTGTGGGGAGCATTCTGCTGAGAACAGTGGTTTCATTTCCCTTTAAAAGCCTCTGTTATTTTCCACCACAAGCTAGAGGCCGGCCCTAACGGAAAACTTCCCAGCAGTGGGGTTAGGAATGAAAAGACCTCTCTTTGGACAGGGCGTTCTTGTCCACTTTATCTGTTGCCATCTCACACTGAGTCCTCAGCTCCACCCTGCCAAGAGGGCAGGGAACCCCTGACTCCATTGTACAGAAGAGAAAAATGAGGTTTGGAGAAACGGTGTTTGGTCTTAACTCCTGGAACTGGGACGAGACAACTCTGGCTGGATCAATCCAAGTTTTCTGATGTAAAAGAACTTCTTTTCTTCTTCCTCATGATGCCATGGTTGCATCTCTGAGGAAGCTAGACATTTCTTTTCTGGGAAGCTTTCAGGAAATAGAAGATGCCTTTTGAAATTTCTAGGACCTTGACCTTTTAACAACACTTCTCTCAGAGATGCTGGTGGATTTGAGCAGCTGGACTTTGGGTTGGCAGTGTAACATTTGCAGAGAGGAATAGGAATAATAATAATAATAATAGTAGTAGTTTATAAGTTCTGCCACCTCCTAGCTGCATGAGAGTGGGCAAGTTATTGAGCTTCTATAAACTGAAGTTTCTTTATAGAATAGAGAGGATAACACAATTTTCCTCATATGGTTGTTGGAAGATTATTCATTAAGTAAATGAAACAAAAAGAAAACTCATTGCTGTTAGCTAATCCTTCACCGGGTTTTGGGAGGCTGTAAATCACACGGGACAAGACTGCCTATCTTTCTTCCTGAGGAACCACGGGTGAATCTGAACCCACAGAAAGGCACCACCTTTGAATTAGTAGCACTACTCCCTATGGGCTACATCCCCAGCATTCCCCTTTTGGAAATGAAAATGTGTTAAAACATAAAGTAAAAGCCAAACAACACTACCATTCAGTCAATTCTAATTCACAGCAACTGTACAGGACAGAGCAGAACTGCCTCACAGGATTTCCAGGGCTGTAATCATTACAGATGCACAGGCTTCCTGCCTCATCTGTCCCCTGTGGGGCAACTGGTGGATCTTGAACTGCCAATCTTGAGGTTAGCAGCCAAGCATTTTAACCACTAAGCCACCAGAGCTCTACATATATGGGCTCAGCATATAGTAAATACTATGAGTTAGTTGAAGTATGTCAGAGACGACGAGGATGGCCTAGGATAGGACAAGGTGCAGATCTGTTGTTCACAGGGTCGCTATGAGCCGTTCTCAACAAAGCCTAACAACAACAACAACAACAACAACAACAAGAGTTTGCTGTTGGCTTAATGGTAAGGAGTTACACTGTCAACCCAAAAGTATGCCCACCAGCTGTTCCATGGGATAAAGCTGTGCAATCTCCTCCCATTTGATTTTACTGCCTCTGAAAACCTGCTGGAGGGTCAGCTATGAGGTGGGGGTCTGACTTGATAGTGGTGGTTGTTATGTGCCATTGAGTCGCCTGTGGCTCATAGCGACCCTGCCCTGTCCTGAGCACTGACTCCAACACACCTAATCCCATTGTTTCAGTTACGTGTCAATCCATCTCATCCAAGTGTTCCTCTCCTGTGTTGTCCCTCCACCTTCCCAAGTACATGATAACAATATTAAATATTCACTCTGTAAGCATTGCGCATTTATTTCACACGTCTTAATCTCTTGGTTTTCACAAGAATTTTAAGATGTGGGGGATTAGTTTTCTCATTTAATAGACAGCCTGGAGCTCATAGAGGTTGACAGTGAGAGGTTAATGTTCAAAGTCACACAGCTAAGTAAACAGCACTACCAGAATTCACACGGTTTTGCCTGATTGAAAAGCCCACACTTTTAACCTCTCAAAGCTTTAAGCTTGCTCTGATACAACAGGCAGGGATAGTACTCTTTGAATGGACTCTTGGGAAGTCCCACTTAGGAAGGCTGTGTTAATAATAGTCTATAACAGACCCAAACAAAGTGCCATTGGGTTAGGGGAGAGGAAAGAGATATTTGGGGGGAAAAGATGATATACGGGGCAGGAGGCATTGAGTGAGGCCTTGGGGATTTCAAGGTCTGGAGAAGAGTGGGGAGGACATTCCAGGGGAGGGGAGTGGGGAACCGGGCTGGGCAGGACTGGCCTGGGACAATGAGGGAGGACTTGGGACCCAGGAAGTGTGGCTAGTCTCTGTTGTTCTTGTTAGGTGCCTTTGAGTTGACTGTGACTCATGAACAACAGATCTCAATCTCCGGCTATCCTGCACCATCCTCATTCTCTGACATTCCCGAGCCGGGTCGTTATGGTCACGGTATCAATGCATCTTGTTCAGGATCTTCTTCTCTTTCTCTGACCCTCTGCTTTTATCAGCATGATGTCATTTTCCAAGAACTGCTCTCATTTGATAGTCTCTTGTCTTAATGTTTCTGTTAAGTGCTGTTGACTATGACTAGGACTCATAGTTACCCTATAAACAACCTTGCTCTAACCTGAACCAGCCTCACCACCTTTATTCTTCTACACCTATTTGCCCAGTCTGAGGGTCAGCAAGGAGGCAAAGTCTGAACCTGTGGCCCAGGGCCAACCTCGCTGCTGAGGCCAGGACCTCCTGCAACTGTCTCCTTCAGAGCCTCTTGGGTCTTTCCTCTCCCAGGTACTCACTTTTCAGAGGATATTAAACAAGAGCACACCATCATCAAAGCCTTTGCATTATAATGAGCCCCACCCACTGATTCAAGTTCAAACTGTGGGAAGCCCAGAGCCTGCTCCTACGATGGACCAGTTGCCAGGCAGCTGTAGAATACAGGGCCAAGCCTGGGCTGGAGCCTCAGCCTGGACTTCTGGGGGCTTGCGCCCATCTCTGAGGTGGGCTTGAAAATATTCAAGGGGCTTCAGTGAGGGGGCTTTGGGGCCAACCAAGGGATGGTTCTCAGCTCTGTGTAGTCTCTTCTCTTAGTCCTTCCGCAGGAACTGGAACAGGTGGAGGCCCTGTGATCACCGCGGGAACAATGGGGCGATCCCCCTCGTTTTGAGTGATGGAGCAGTCCCGTGGGGACCCTTTGGCTTTTAGGAACTCGGGACACTTGTTCTGTCTTAATCTAACCTCAGAGATTCAGGGAGGAAGTGTGTGTGGGGTGGTTGATGGTGGCAAACAGAAATTGGAGGGGAAAACAAGAGCGAACCCAGAAATGGGGCTGATGGCGCAGTTGAGGGGAGAGGGGAGCAGGGCAGGACGACCTCTAGGGCTTGGGGAGAAAGCGGGAGTCTGGAGTGAGCAGTGGGGAGCGTGGAGAGGGAGAGAAGAGATAGAGAAGCCACAGGGAGCAGGGCCCGCGTCCAGGTTTGGTTTTGGGGGACTTTAGGCTGTCTCCTGTTTTACCTCTAAAATAAATTTACAAGTAAAACAGAGCGCTTACAACTTTGAGACAAATTTCCCCGCTCCCTGCAATCAGATGACACCCCAAGGCACCCCTGTATTCCAAGCCTGGGGTCCCCGATGTCCAGAGAAGTAGATCTTCCGTCGGAAGGAGGGACCCGGGTGCATCTGCCGCCACGCCCCGATCAGCCCGAGCTACCAATCACGAGGTCTCACTGGCCTTCGTAACTCGTTGCTGGGCAGATTTGTATCGTCTATTTGGTGGCAGCGAGCCTTGTACCCCCGCGGTGGGCGGAGCGGAGGTGGACGCCGGGGTGGGGGTGCTCTGCAGGGTGGACGTCAGGGGTCCCCGCAGGAGAAAAGGTCCTGGAGGCTAACGGGAACCTACTCCAGTCCCGGTTCACGCGTCTCCGAAGGCGTGGCCACGGTGGTCCTGTTTTCCCCGCCCGCCCACGCGCCTGAGTGCGTGTTTTGTTCGGAAACTACGGCCTTGCTTCCCTGGGGAATGTGGGCTGCAGAGCGCCTGCGTCTGAAAAGTTTCCCTTTTTAAATGTTTTACACTTAGAAAGAGGGAAGCTCTGGTATCCTAGTGATGAGAAGCTGTATTCTAATCCCCCAAAATTTGCGGTTTGAATCCACCAGCGGGAAAAGGATGAGCAATCGCCTCAATTACCTTCAATTCGCCTCTGAAAACCTGCTAGCGGGTCAGCTGCGGGTGGGCTCCGATTACGGCGCAGAACAAGCAGCAACACTTAAAAAGGGCTTAGAGGCGTTCTGGTGGGTCTCTCGCGGTGCTAATTACTGGACCATCAACAGGCTAGTTCTGGGGTATTGGGGGCTGGGGTATTTCTGCAAACTCCCAAACAGCGTGGGGAGGTCCCTGTCTTGCTTTCTCTCCTGGGAGCTGAGCTGCAGCCTAAAAGGGCAGCAGCATCTGCGATAAATTGCGCCTTCTCAGGGGCCGGCTTCCTGGGGGTTGGGCTCCTCCGTCCTCGCTCCGCGAAGGGGAGACACTGGGCATCCTTCCCAGACAGCGCACGGTCTCCTGTGTGTGTTTTTATCTGGAGTGTTTTATCTTCAGTTGCGCAAGCAATTTGCACTCAACAGATGGTGTGATGCATTATGCATTGGGCCGCCAACCAAAAGCTCAGCCATTCGAATCCACCAGCTGTTCAGAGAGACAGACAGGTGGACAGTTTCCTCTGGGAAAGATTTACAGCCTCTGGGAGCCCATGGATGGTGGAAACTGACTTGGGATAAAAGTTAGAACCCTGACCCCTAAAGAGAGCCACCTGGGATCTACTTCCCTAAAGATAATTGCTAAAAAAAAAAAAATAAAAATCTCGTGTAACAATTGTCCTCTGTGACCCCTGCGGGCTGCAGGTTACCTGAGTCAGAAACCCACTGGCTGGCAGCAGTGTGCATTTGTTGTGTATCCCCCAGGGCGTCCAGCCCAGCCTTGCCTCTGCCCTGCCAGGAGGAGTCCTGGAATGCCAGCGGGCAGGTGGGAATAATGGCCTCGCTTTTTGTCCTTGTAAGACTTCAAATTAGGCTCAAGCCTTGAATTTCAAGTGGGCCCTTCAGGCAGATAGGGAGGTCTGGTGAGGGGCAGGTGCCCGGTGCATTGCCGAAATTCCTCGAAAATGAGGTTAGCTGTTGAGGGGGGGAGTGAGGTGGTGCGTGGCAGGTGGTGGAAACCAGGTGACAATGTAGAGGGGTCGGTGATTGGAGGTGTGGGGGTGTTAGCCAGGGGTCTGCCAAGTACATCAGCTGGCTTCAGGTTTACCTGGAGGTCTGGCAGGAAGAGGTGACTTTTTATTCTTTTTCCCACAAATTACTTGCCTGTGGAATCACATAAATGTTTAGAAGCTAAGGACTTTTTAAACATTTTTAAGAACTGAGCCACAACTCTCTTACAGAGGAATACCACTCCCTGCAAATACGATTCTTGGTGACTGTCCTTTGTGGGAAGTTATCTGTGTTCTTTATTATTTCACATGCTCCTGAGTTGACTATGACCCACAGCAACCCTAAGACCAATAGCTCTGACCTTGCCCTGTCCTCAACCATGCTCAAAGTCTCTGCCATGCTCTACCTCATTGTTGCGGTCACTGTGCCAATCCATTTAATCGAGGGGCTTGCTCTCTTTGCTCACCCTCCACTTTTCACAGTATGATGGTGTCCTCACAATCTGGTGTCCTTACATAGGAGAAATTACTTGTCAATTGTTTGCCAGAAGATCAACAACCTGGGTCAACAGGGTTCTTTTATTTTATTATTTTGTGTGTGTGTGTACCATCAAAATCGGATCTGACTGGTACAGGAAGAGATTGTCCCTCCTTCTCCAGCAGAGCATCTGACAGTAACGGTTCTTGGTACTGGATGCTGTTTTTATATCTGATCCAGCAAGTCAGTTAAAACGGACCTGTTTATTCAGGAAACATGTTCCTTTCCCCAGGCTGTGAAATATCCAGAGGAGAACTGGTTGAATGCTGTGTGTCTCACTTGCGGGTTCTTATATAAGCACAGGCACCCTTTGTTAGGGCTGTTTGGTGGCAGGTCTAAGAATGGGAGAAAACCATGAGGAGTTGGTGGGCCCCTCTCACACTCCTACCTGACATGTTTCAGCTGTTAGTAGTTTGGTATCTATGGGAATTTAGTGAACTCCCACTAAATAAGGAAGATTACAGGGTGGTTAGGAATGCTTTCTTCAGACATCCTGCATGTAGTTCACCCGGGAAAAAAAGGGCTTGGAGTAGCTCTGAGCTCTGTGCTATCTTAGCTCCTGTATATGCCGTGGCCCCGGGGAAACAGCCTGCTCCTGCCCATCTCTTGCTTTTGTCTCACTGGACATCATTGACTCTGCAGCCTTAAGTGGGCCTTTCTAGCTACATTCAGTCCTGAGTTCTTCCCCGGCAGCCTTCTCTGGTATCCCTCTCCCACTTCATTTGTCCTAATCTTTCTCAGCATCATCCATAATATGTTATCAGATGAGCTGCTTGTCTGTCTGCCTCCCTCATCGGACTGTCAGCTCTGATGTGTCTGTCCATTATCCCCACGGTGCATTGCACAGTGTCTGACACATGCAGAAACTTGATAAGCCACCTCTGTCACTCTTATCATTTCATATACTTACCCGAGCAACATACCTCTTTACTTTCCATTTGCTGCTATGTAGTTCCCTAGTCCCCAAGGCATTAACAAACACATAATCAAACCCAAACAAAAAACAACAGACTAAACCAAATGCAATCCGCTGCCTTGGAGTCCAGCCTGACTCAGCGGTCCTGTCGGGCAGAGCAGAATTACGTTCTATGTTGTTCCTGTTAGGAGCCTTCAGTCAGCGCTTACTCACAGGGTCCCTGTGAACACGGAATCTGAAGCTCGCCCTCTCCAGCACTGTCTTCACAACCTCTGACCTGCTTGAGCCTATTGTTACAGTTTTTGGGTCAAGCCATCTTGTCGAAGGTCTTCTCTTTCTCTGACCCTCCTCACTTCTCAATAAGCTGTCTTTTCCCAGTAACTAGTCCCTGCTGACAACATGCCCAAAGTATGTGAGACCACGTTTCACCATCCTGGCCTCTAAGCCTCACCCTGGCTGCCCTTCCTCCAACACTGACTTGCTTGTTCTTTTGGCGGTCCGTGGGATATTCAGTACTCTTCTCCAACATTACACCCAAAGACATTGATTCTCCTGTTACCGTGATTCTTCTGTTACCGTTATGCATTGTCCAACTTTCAGATGCAACTGAAAAGACCAAAAGACCATGGCTTGAATCAGGCACACTTTGTCCTTTAAGTTGACATCCTTGCTCTTTGGAGAGGTCCTTGACAGCAGATTTTCCCAATGCAACACTTGTTTTGATTTCTTGATTGCTGTTACCAGAGGTATTGATTGTAGTCATGCTGTTGTTAAGTGCTGTTGAGTTGACTAAAGCTCATAGTGACCCCATGAGGAATGGATCTGAACCTTGTGCAGTCCTGTGCCGTCCTCACCATCTCTGCTGTACATCAGCTCATTGTCAGTCACTCTGTCAGTCCCTCTCACAGAGAATCTCGCTCTCTTTCTCTGACCCTCCACCTTTTCAAGCATGATGTCCTTCTCCTAGCATCAATCCCTCCTGACAACAGGCCCAAAACATGTGAGATGAAGCTTCACCATCCTAGCCTCCATGGAATACCCTGGTTACACTTTCTCCAAGACCTCTTGGTTTTCTCAACAGTCCATGGGATATTCAGTACTCTTCTCCAACACCACAAGTCCAGGGCATCAATTCTTCTTCTGTCGTCCTTAGTCATTGCCCAGCTTTCAGATATATAAGAAGTAATTGAAAAGACCATGGATGGCATCAGATGCATCTGTTTTTCAATCCATTCCGCTAAGATTAGTAGCAGACTAGGTACTAAATGGTGGAAGTCAACAATACCCCAAATGTTTGACTGCTGTACACTCCATGATTTC
>NW_006400018.1:393311-407992 GCF_000299155.1 Elephantulus edwardii
AAGACCCTCGATGAGATGGATCGATTCTGTGAGTGGAGTGGTGGGAATGAGTGTGTTTGAGACGGCGAGGTTGGCACAGGATAGAACGGCATTTAGGGCTCTTGTACATAGGGTCGCTATGCGTCACAAGTGACTCAATGGCACATAACAACAACTACAACAACAACCGTCAAATTGGGTCTGACGGTACAGGAGGAGATTGTCCCTCCTTCTCCAGCAGAACATCTGGTGGTTTTGAACCATTCACTTCTGGGATTATTTCTTTTTTTTGAGACTAATTTTAATGAAAATGTACAGAGACTTAGGGTTTCCATTCATTCATTGTTGCACTTTTCTCCCTGTCCACCCCTCCCCACAAGATTTTTGATTTCTTGATTGCTGGTGCCAAGGTATTAATTGTGGATCCAAGCAGGATGAAATAGTTGGCAGCGTCCGTTTTCTCTCCATTGCTCATGATTTTGCCTGTTCACACAGTGGTGAGGATTTTTGTCTTCTTGCTGTTGAGATACAATCCACATAGAAGGCTTTGGTCTTTGATTTTCTGCAACAGACATTTCAAGACCTCTTTGCTTTTAGCAAGCAAGGTTGTGTTATATGCATAATCAGGTTATTGGTGAGTCTTCCTCCGATCCTGATGCCACACTCTTCTCATAAAGTCTAGCCTCTTGAATGATTTACTCATTATTCATATTGAATAGACATGGAGAAAGAATACAGCCCTGCCACACATGTTTCTTGATTTAAATCAAGAAGTGTTTCCTTTCTGTGCTTGGACAAAAGCTTCTTGTTCTGTAGGTTTAACATGAGCACAATTAAGTATTCTATGATTCCCATTCTTCTCACTGTTAGCCATAATTTGTTATGTCCCATGCAGTCAAATGACTTTGCATAGTCAACAAAACACAGACATCTGTCTGGTATTCTCTGCTTTCAGTCAACACCCATCCACCAGCAGTGATAATCCTCTTCTAAATCAAGCTTGAATTTCTGGCCATTCTCTGTCAGTGTTTTTGAATAATCTTCAGCATAATTTTACTTGCCTGTGATATTAATGATATTGGTAGAGAATTTCCACCCTTTTGTTTGGATCATCTTTTTTTTTTTTGGGAATGGGAACAAATATGAATCTCTTCCAGTGAGTTGGCCAGGCAGCTGTCTTCCAGATTTCTTGAAACAGACTTTAGATATAGGGCGGTGGATTTTTTTTCGCAAGTTGATTGCTAGTGCTTTCTTTTGAGGAACCTCTGGATGGGCTCAAACTGTCAACCTTGCAGGAAAGAGCTGAGTGTCTTAACCATTTGTACCACTCACCCAAAGTGAAAAAAAAAACCCTGATCAGATCCACTTTTGTCAAGTGGTTCCAACTTATGGCAGCACCATGTGGATCAGAGTAGAACTGCACTCTATTTTTGATAGCTGGGATCTTTCCCAAGCAGATTGTCAGGTCTTTTTCACTGGGCACTTTTAAGGTGGATAATAACTGTCAACATTTCAGTTGGTAGCTGAGATATTAACTCTTTACAATCCCAAACTGACCTGCAACAGAACCATTTCCCTCATGAAACATATGACATATAGGATGGTTGAATGAAAAAAAAAAACACAACTACCCCAAAACCTCCAAAATGAATTTCCTCTGTTAACTTTTGTCTAAATCATGATAAAAGAAACAAACAGATTTGAATTCCAAAGTTATTCTGGAAATTTTGAAAGTCAGCTCTGTGTGTGTGTGTTCTCTTTGAGGGAGATCTGTGGCCTAGTTTGTAGGGAGTTGTTGGTTCAAATCCGCTAGTGACTTTGAGGAAGAAAGATGAGCAATTTATAGCCTCCCAAAATTAGTTGGAGAGTTGGCTATGGGTTGCCTTTGACTCCAGGGCAGTGAGTTTTGTTCTTTTTGATCTGTTGGGAAGCTTGAATTCAGCTGCAATGAAACATGGATGGGCTATTGTTTGGCTGTCCAGCAGCAGAGTCCTCAAACCCACACCTTCCCAGCGTCCTCCAGGATTGCCTGGTCTGGTGGAGAACGAGATCAGGCAAAGCAAACACTTGGAGGCTCAGAAAGCTGACTTGCCATTGGAGAAAGGAAAGTTGTGGTGACTCACAGAGGCCTGGGAGGCTCAGAGGTGAGCCTGGGTGGGGACTGAATTACAGCAAAGGTTTGATGGCCAAGAGTAGAAGTTGAGGAGGAGGTGAGGAGGAGAAGTGCCCCTAGATCTGACCAGTGTGATAGGCACTTGCCGACTGGCCTTTCAAAAGTCATAATTTCATTCTGGATAGCAGAGCTTTTGATTATTTTGCCCCCAGCCGATGAGTTTTGATTCTCATGAATTTAAAAAAAAATAAAAATAATAAAGGCATCTTTCTGATGAGACTCATCACCTGCTGGCATGCTGTGTTCTAAGCGGCAAACCCAACCAGGGGCTCTGGTGGTACAGTCATTAAGCAGTTGACTTATAAATAAATAGATGGTTCAAACGCACCTAGTGGCTCTGTGAGCAGAAGGACCCAACAGTCTCCTTCTGTAGGGACAACAGCCTGGCAGCTCCCAGTTCTCTGTTACTTGGGGTCACAGTGGGCTTACATTGATTGGATGGTCCTTAACAACAACAACAACCACAACCACAACCACAACCACCACAACCCCTCCCTTTTTTTCCCCTTCCTCCTTTCATCCCTCATGACAATTTTGCTCAGAAACTCCAGCCAGCAAGTGAAAAAGTGTGGTTTCCAGCTGGTGGCCAGATGGGACCGGCCTCCTCTTGGTCGCAGCTAGCTGGCTGTGTCCCCTGCCCTCCGCCCGCCCCAGCGTTCTCCTCTTCGAGCCTGGCAGATGGAGTGGCAGTGTTGCCAGTGCAGACCTCTGCAGAACGAGACAAAGGCCTGTGTGTTTTTGCTGGGAAGCACTTGGCTGTCGAGTGGTGACATGTGAGTGTGGAGGGACTGTGGCGCACACTCACCTCTGTACTTTTGAGAGCGTTTCCAGGCCTCTCTGGAGGAGGATGAGGCTAAACTCCGAGCCCAGGGGCCTGTTGTGGCGTTGATTCTGACCTCTGTCGGACTCTGTAGACTGCCCCACAGGGTTTTCGACACTGTGGATCTTTATGGATGCAGATTTACTCTGTGGAAGCGAATCTTTATGCTTCATCTTTCTCTTGCAGAGTGACTGGTAGGTTCGGACCACTGACCTTACAGTTAGCGACCCAACACAGTATTATTTAATCCACTCTGCCACTGGGGCTTTTACTTTGAGTGAAGCTGCAGTTTGGCAAATGTGTTGGGTAAAATCCTTCTAAGAAAGTGTAATTTGAGGCTTCTGGAGTGGAAATCTCTGAGGGCACGAGGAACGTAAGGAATTGTGTTTTAATGGGATACAGTTGCCACACAATGGCCACGCACCTCGGTGGGGAGAGAGAAAGAGAAAGAAGAGCTGGGATCGATCCAGCAGATGCAGGGCGCTTGTGAGGGTTCCAAGGCCAGAAGAACATCTGAGAGATGACTTCTGGCCCGAGGTCTCCAGAATCTCCTCACAGGGTCCGTGGGTGGGAAGTGAAATCAAGGAGACTGATTTTTCAGGTTGGTGTTCAGGATGGCTAACCAGGCTCGCTTGACAATTTATAATCTACTTGGATTTTAGAAACCAGCAGAGCCATTCAGAGCTGCTCCCCACGCCCTAAGTGTCTCACCCCGAGCTCTCTGAGGCAGAGCACGTAGGTCTGGGAGGAACAGGTTCGAGCCTGCCTCTGAGAGTCAGGGAAGCTGGTCTTCTCAGCTGACCTGATCTCCTGGCCAATCAGATCACGCAGCCTCCCAGCACCCGTGTGAACTGGCATTGATGAGCTGCTGGCTGGGCCAGGCTCAGGTGTGTCAGCCAGGTGCCCATCAGGTGTGATTGGAAGGCCCGGGAAGGACTGGCCCAGCCTGAAAGAGCCCCCCTCCTGGCTTGGCCGCATCTCAGTTTCACTGCTATTGTGCTAAGCTCCTCCTGGTGCTGCCATGTTGTTGGTGCAGGTTGGTCTGGGACACAGCATCTCCCTGACCTCACTTTGCATTGCCTGTCACTTAACCTCTGGGCTGAGCCACCAAATCCCTTCCACTTTTTGTCAATCTAGGCTTCTCTCGGTTGCTAATCTTCCTCCATTCCTTCTTCAGAGTCCCTAGCTGGTTAACATGCTCACTTGCTAACTGTTGGTGCCTAGTGTTCACCCACAGATGTCTTGGGAGAAAAGTCTGGTGATTGATCTATTTTCAAAAAACCCAGTTGTTGAAAACCCCGTGGAACGCGGGTCCACACTGACACACACACACACACACACACACACACACACACAGCCACCAGGAGTTGGGACCACCCAATGGCACCTGGTCCTGACAGAGGCATTCCCTGTTCTGCTCATGTAGGCAGAAAGGAAAAGCTGGAAGTTGAGTGCAGGGGGCACAGGGAGCTGGAGGAAGAGGAACTGTGGGTGCTGAGGACCAACGGTCTCTCTCACATGGTTTCCAGCACAGCCAGGGTTTGGCTGGTTCTTGGTCTGGTGCCAGATGGCGCACGAGGCGAGGTGTTCTCTTCCCCTTTCATCATGGTGGAGCCTCTCAGCTCCTTCACAGACTCTTTCCTCTCCTCTCTCACTTCCTTCCACTCATTGTCCCTCCCATGGCGTCCTTTTCCCTCCACCCCTCGGTGGTCAGCTGTCCTCTCTCCCTTTCCCACACAACTATCATCGTTCAAAGTGGCCTCCCGCAGAAGTGAGACTCTCGGTGGTAGTTCAGAGGAGCCAGGAGCTCTAAGCCAGACTGGAGCTTGACTGGACCCTTTCTTCCTCCTCCACTCCGTTCTCAGCCATTCCAGCAGGTCCAAGGAGTGGCCAGGAGCCGCCCAGCCTCAGACACCTCAGAGCTTGTACAACTGGTTGGAACAGACTTGGGGAGTGGTTAACAAGGGGCCAGCCAGATGCTACAGGCCTGCATAAAGGACACCCTAAGCCTTTCTGATTTCCCTCTTCTCTTACTTGGAAGAGAGGCTCATAGTCCACTGTGCCCCTTCTACTTGGCATCCTTCAGTTCCTACCTTCTCTCTAGAGATCTCCCCGGGAGATTATGCCCAAAACTCTGGTGGAATATAAACCCCCAGGAGACAGGGATTTCCCCTGTATTCCCACAGTGTAGAACAGTGTCTTGTCCATAGCAGGAGTTCAAGAAATAGATGTGGAATGAGCCTTTTCTTGCTGAAGTAATCACAACTGGTGAGTTCATTCCAACCCCAGTGAACATTTTACGAAGAGGATATTTTTTTGAACCATCTTTTCCAAAGACTTACTTTTCAGTTGCATCATGCAGCAGCAATTCATTGTAAAAAAATTCATTGTAAAAAATTCGAACGATACCAAAGAGAGGTGGTACCCATTCCCTGATCCAGCTCCACTCCTTTGTACTAACCATCTATCACTTTGGAGTGCATTCTGTGGATATTGCTCGGTGCATTTGTTCACATCTATATTTTAACACAGAAGTCAGAGCTTTGTGGGTTGAAGAAAGAACACATGCATATCACGATGCATAATACATTTTGAATCTCTCCTGTGTCAGTACATGCAAGTCTGCATTCTTTTTTTTCTAATAAAATTTTATTTTAATTGTGATTTTAATGAACATTTACAGAGAAGTTAGATTTTCATTCATTAATTGTACATTTTACCTCCTTGTCCTCCCTTCCCCCTCCCCCACTTCATTTTCTTTTTTTAAAATATTCATTCACTATTGGGGAGCTCTGGTGGCCTAGTGGTAAGAAGCTGCAGTGCAATCCCAGAGGAACACGGTTCGAATCCACCAGACGCTCTGCCGGAGAAGGAGGCGCAATATCCTCCTGTACCAGTCAGATCTGATTTGACGGTACACGCACACAAAATTTAAAAAAAATAAAATAAAATATTCATTCACTATTGCACAATTTTACCTACCTTCCACCCCTACCCTGCCCAGTCCTCTTAGCAGTGATGTATCTCTTATTCTGGGCTTTTGTTGTACATATAATGCCTAATTATATATTCACTTTAGACAGTTCTTTCATCTGTTCCAATGCAATGGTCTTTATCTATCCACTCTTAATTCTATTCTCTTCCCAATCTCCCACATCAGACTTGCTTTATAAGGTGCTATGAAGTATTTGTCCTTTTGTGACTGAGATATTTCACTTGGCATGATGTCCTCCATAGTCTCCCAAATTGTGTAAATTTTACAAATTCATTGTTTTTCAGTGCTGCATAGTATTTCATTTTATGAATACACCATAGTTTTTCTATTCATTCATTTGTTGATGGGCATCTGGGTTGCTTCCATCTCTTTACTATTGTAAATAAAGCAGCAGTAAACATGGGTGTGCACATATCTGTTTAATGGCAGTTCTGGTTTCTTTAGGGTATATTCCCAGTAGTGGCATTGCTGCGTCAAATGGTATTTCTGTTTCCAGCTTTTTGAGAAAGCACCAAACTTCCTTCCATACTGGTTGCATCATTTTACACTCCCCCCAGCGGTGAAATAGGGTTCCAATCTTTCCACAACCTTGACAACATTTATTGTTTGCTGCTTTGTTGAAGTCTGCTGTTGTTACTGGGGTGAGAGATGATATCTCATAGTTGATTTTAAAAACTTTAAATTTATTTATTTTCATTTGTTGTGTGCCATCGAATCATATCTGATTGTCACAGGAAGAGATTGCCCCACCTTCTCCAGGAGAGCATCTGGTGGATTCGAACGACGTGCCTTAGGGATTACAGCACGGCTTCTTGCCACTAGGCCACCAGAACTCCCTGAAATATTTCACAGCATAGATGAATTATTGTGTCTTCAATGATGCCTCCATTAGTGGACTATTACTATAATTATTAGTGGACCCTTTAATTATTTCCAATATCTGTATATTTACTCTGAGCACACGAACAAATATTTCACTTGGATGCCAAGAGATGGAATGAGGTGAAGGAGTGTGTGCATTTAATAGTTTAGTAATAACTATAATGGTGAAAATAAACCGGTTACTCTTGAGTTGATTGTCACTCAAGGTGACCTCACCTGCTTCTGGAAGGAACAGCTCTACGTGCGCTTTCCTTGGCTGTGACCTTCCACAGGTAGATCGACAGACCTGGCTTTTGAAGTGTCTTTGGGCAGAATGGAATTGTCAACCTTTCCACTAATAATCATGTAATTAACTGTACCATTTAGCCTCCGAATATTTTAATGGCTCCTTCCAAATTGTCATACAAACAGTGCTCGCTCCCGCTCTTTTGGTTTTGAAAGCCTGTTTTCTCCATACTCTTTCCCACTCCCTTTTATTTATTTAAAATTTTTTAATTTTATATTGGTTTGCTTACAAAATCCATATACATTGTGTTTCACACTATCCTTCATCCGCATTGTATTTCATAGAATCATTCCCACTCACTGTCTTAAAAATTAATCAGCATTGGACTATGCCCACCGTCGTCCTGTCTTTCCAGATCCCTGCTGGATCTTCCCCATTTTCTTTATCCACCCTTTCCTCCATTCATCAAATTGTGCGACCCTCTGACATACCCCGCTGCCCATCATCACCCCTCTGCTCCTTCTCTCCCCTGACCTTTGGTTCCTCATACACGTTTTGCTAGTTATTTTTCTATTTCTGTAGTGACAGTCTCATATAGTATTTGTCCTTGTAGGCTGAGTTAGTTCACTCAGCATAATGCTCTCTATTTCCTCCCAAGTTATGTAGTAATTTTTGAAATGTTGCTCCTGAGTGCTACATAGTATTCCATTGTGCGAATGTACCACAATTTCTCAATACACTTGATTGTGGTTGGACATTTGGGCCGTTTTCATGTTCTTGCAATTGTGAATAACACACTTCTATCAACATTGGTGTACAAATCTCCATTTGTGTCTCGGCTAATTTTATCATCCCCCTTCCTTTTTATTGTGATTTCAATGAAAGTTTACAAAGCTAACGGGTTTTTCCATTGAATTATACATGCGTGTTTTGTGATGTTAATGACAATACCCACAGTGATAGCACTCTTCCCAATTCTTCCCTGTGATTCTTGCCTCCATTGATCCTTTTCACCTACTCCTTCCTACCTTCTGAGCTTAATCCTTGGGCAAATGCTGCCATTGGATCCTATATGGTTGATTATTCTAAGGAGCGAGTACCTTTTGGCAGTAGGTTGATCTTACTGTGGCCTGTCTCTTATTTGACTTATTTGATAAGTTTTATTCCAGGAATAAAGGGTGACAAGACCTATAGTCTTGGCCCTACTCTCTGTTGGACCAACAAGCCTGGCTGTTTTGACTTTTAACCAAGTGTCTCTCCCACTCTGTCAGGGACCTTTTGCTGTGTTTCCTTTTAGAGTTCTCAGCGCTGCCCTTACTGGTTTTATTGAGCTCCCTGTCTTTCTCCTCAATCTACTGATCAAAAAGTATCATCTCACTGTTGGAATAAAAATATTCATTATTTTTTTTGTAGCCAGTAAATTGTGAACGCTTTGCCTTTCCTTATGGAATCATATTCAAAGCAATGCTCTATTACTTTCTTTGGACTACTGTAACCAAATGCTATGAACGCCTGGCTTTAGATACTAGAAGTGTGTCCTCTCAGTCTGATAGCGAGAAGCTGACATCCAGGTGCTTTCAGGGCCAAGCTCTCTGGGGAAATTCTAGGGAAGAATTCTTCCTCCTGCTTCCTGGTTTCAGGTGGTTGCTGACAACCTTGGCATTCTTTGACTCACAGATGTGTCACTCCAATGTCTGCCTCTGTCTTTAAACAGTCTTCTTACCTGTGTCTCCTCTGTGTTCAAATACTGCTTTCCTTGTTCTGATAAAATTTGAATGCATTAGATGTAGAGCCCAGCTCTGGTGTCACTATGCTTAAGCACTTACCTGCTAATGTAAAGGTTGGAAACCCAAAGGTTGGAACCCACCATTCACTCAAGAGCAGAATGTGGTATTCCTTTTTTTTAAAAATTTTATTGTATTATTTTTATGTGTACCATCAAATCAGATCTGACTGGTACAGGAGGAGATTGCCCCTCCTTCTCCAGCAGAGCATCTGGTGGAAGAATGTGGTATTCTGCTTCTGTAAAGAGTTGTTGTTGTTATGTGCCGATGAATTGACTACAACTCATAGTGACCCCATGAACCATAGCTATGAACCTTGCCCGATTCTGAGCCAACCTCACTGTTTCTGATACAATTGACTCCATTGCCCTACTCACTGTCAATCCACCTCATCCAGAGTCTTCCACTCCTGTCCCTCCACTCTTCCAAGCATGATGTCCTTCTCTTAAGGGCTGGACCCTGCTGGCAACATGCGCAAAGTATGTGAGATGGAGCTTCAAAATCCTTGCCTCCAAGGAGCAGCCTGGTTTCACCTTCTCCAGGGCTGATCTGTTTGTTCTCTTGGCGGTCCATATGTTCAGTATTCTCTTCCAGCACCACAACGTAAAAGCATCGATTCTTCTGTCACCCTTAGTCATTGTCTATGTTCATTATGATCTGTAAAGAGTAGAGCTTTTGATTCCTTATGCTGTTGTTAAGAACCGTCGTCAGTTGTGCTTCTGTATTGACTCTGTATATGACATTGTCTTAGTGTAAGCAGAGAACGTAGGACAAAACATTGCCTCCTCTACCAGCCTCACAACTATTGCTGCATTCGATTGAGCCCCTTGTGGCAGCCACTGTGTTAGTGCTTCTTGTTGAAAATCTTACCCTTTTTTGCCGACTCCCTGTTAAGTATGATGTCCTTCTCTGGGCCTGGCCCCTCCTCATTTTATGTCTCAAATATAGGACGAAGTCTCACTGTCCTTTCCTCTAAGGAGTATTCTGGTTGTATTTCTACAAAGACAAACTTGTTCATTATTCTGGCAATCCATGGAATATTCAATATTGTTCATCGACACTATAATTCAAACACCCTAAATCAATATTCTCCTTTGATCTTCCTTATTCCCTGTCCAGAATTCTCATGCATATAAACTCACTGGAAAGACTATGTGTGAATCAGGCGCACCTTAGTCTTTAAAGTGACATCTTTGATTTTTAGCAGTTTACAGAGATTCACTGAAGTCGATCTGCCCAATGTAGCAGGCTGTTTGATTTATTGACTGCTGCTTCCAGGGACGTTGATTGTAGAACTGAGTTCTTGAAAACTTCAGTCTTTTCTCTTTTGGTCATGATGTTGCTTATTGGTCCAGTGTGAATACTTTTGTTTTCTTTGTGTTGAAGTCTAATCTACATTGAAAGCTGTAGTCTGAGCTGCATGAGTAAGTACTTCAAATACTCCCCTTTCAGGAAGTAAGGTCATGTTATCTGCACATCATAGATTAGTGAAACTTCCTCTAGTCCTCATCCTGCATTCTTCTTCAGATAGTCCAGTTTCTTAAATTATTTGCTCAGCAGACAGCTTCAATAGGTGTGGTGAAGAAAATAAAATCCTGATACGCACCTTTCCTGATTTTAAACCACACAGTATTCTATTTTCTGATTGAACAATTGCTCTTGGTCTTGAACAAGTCTGAGGATAATTAAATACGATGAAATTTACATTCTTCATGAAGGTATCTATAATTTGTTATAATCCACACAGTTGAATGTCTTTGCACAGTCAATAAAACACAGGCAAACATCTTTCTTGTATTCACTGTTTTTAGCCAAGATCTATCTGATATCAAGCAATAATATCTCTCGTTTCATATCCTCTCTTTTTTTCTCTGCTTATACAAGAACAGTATCATATAATCTTAATCTTGAGAATGTAAAGTCCTAAGTAAATTTTAGAAAGCTTCCATTTATCTACATTAATCTAATTTAAAAAATTTTTGCTTTATGTAATTTTTGCTTACAAAGTTTGTCTACATTGTGCTTCACACTGTTCTTCATTTATAGTGTTTCACACAATCATTCCCATTTATTATGTTTTATAAAATTAATCCTCATTGGACTATGCCCACCATTACCCTGTCTTTTCAGGTCCCTGCCCGCTTTTTCTCATTTCCTTAACTTCTTCATATTCTCTCTTGAATCTAGCTTGTATTTCTGATAGTTCCTTGTTGACACACTGTTGTAGCCATGTCTTCATCCTATCCAGTATATTTCCCCCCGTAGATATTAATGATATTACTTGACAACCTCTGCTCTCTGCTTGCTAGTCTTTCTTTGGAATGGGCTCAGATATGGATCGAAGTTGGCTGGTAGACAGTGATCTTGCAGATTTCTCGGTCAAGGTCAAGGTGAGTGAGCACTTCCGGCCATGCTGGAACCCCTTTTGGGGGGTGGCTGGAGGCTGCTTTCACTCTGACCTGCAGAGTCACTGGGACTAGGAACTGACTCCATGGCATTGGGTTTGGTTTGAGTTATAATCCAGTAAAAAGGTCTCTGGATGATGGCACAAAGTTTGTGCTCAATGGTTAACCTAGCAAGGCCATGGTCGGCAGCCCTGGGGATCTGTTTCCACAAAGATGAGAGCCAGGAAAACTCAGCTGAGCATTTCTGCTCTAACATGTGGGGCTACCAGGAGTCAGAATCGACTTGATAATGATGATGATGGGGGTGGTGGTGTGTGTGTGTCTGAGAGAGAGAGAGTGAGAGAGAGAGACTCTGTGAAAGTTAGTGGCTCATAGTCTGTTCAAATGAACTAGTCAGAACTTATCTAATGCAGCATGACCTCATCTTGACTGGATTACATCTACAAAGACTATTTCCAAATAAGGCCACATTCACAAGTCCTGGAGATGAGGATTGGGACCTGTCTTCTGGGGGACACGATTTGGTCTGTGGCAAATGCTTCTTCTGTCCCTTTGTTGATACTTTGTTGTTGTTCTATTGTTGTCATGTGCCGTCAAGTCGACTGCAACTCCTAGTGACCCCTATGTACAGTAGCTCTGAGTCCTGCCCTGTCCTGAGCCGGTTTCACTGCCTCTGACACACCAACCCCCATTGCCCCAGTTACTATATCAATCCATCTCATCTGGGATCATCCCCTCCTGCGCTGTCCCTCCACCCTTTCAAGCATGATGTCCTTCTCCAGGAACTGGTCCATCCTGACTACATGCCCAGAGTATGTGAGATGGAATTTCCAACGAGCAGCTTGGTTTCACCCTTTCCAGGAGAGACCTGAGGGTTCTCTTTGCAGCCCATTGTTCAATACTCTTCTTCAGTAATGAGCATTATTATTTGATTTTGTTATCTCTGGGCAGAGACTAATTTTGGTTGTTGCCAGCTGTGCCCTGCATGGGTACCTGTGTATACTAATGTTCAGAGTGCTCTGTGAGGCTCTGTTCTTTCTGACAGGTACAGTTCCGGGCTGTACATTTCAGCGTGACTTTAGATGTGGAACATGGGAGTCTGGGCCTTGTTGGGCCACTGGGAGGTGTTTCCTCTGCCCTTCTTCACTTGTGCAGAGTGATCCTGATGAGTCCGTCAGTGCCCCTGCGGGTCCTTTTGCCATGATCTTTCCTGTCACAGTGGTTTTAGTACAGAGGTTCTAAACTGTCCCATCTGAGGCTGTGGTGCATCCTGGACTGCCCAGCGGTTGGTTTCTCCTTCATCAGCTCCAAACACAACTGCACAGATTGTTGAATGTATCTCCTGCTTGGCTTCAGCGATACCAGGCCCACCTTCATCTTTTTCTGGTGCCTTGAGAGCTATACCATGGGGCTAGGTCCTGTCTTCATCTTTTCCAGCCTCTCCCACATCACCTGTTTCATTGTTTTCCACAAAAATGAATAATTTAGAAAGGAAAAAGTTTACCAGGTGCTCTGCTGGAGAAGGAGGAACAATCTCCTCCTGTACCAGTCAGATCTGATTTGACAGTATACACAAAAAATAATGAAATAAAATAAATTTTTTTAAAAAGAGAAAAACAGATATTTTTTGGGGGAAAAAAAGGAAAGGAAAAAGTTTGTAAACTCCAAACCCAACTCATGTCGTCAAGTCAGTTCTGACCCATAGTGACCCCCCAGTACAGAACAGAATTACCCTTTAGAGTTTCTGAGGCTGTACTTTCGACAGGAGCAGCCTGCCTCATCTGTCACCCAAAGGGCGGCTGGTGGGTTTGAACTGCCAACCACCACACCACCAGGCTCCTTAAACACTTGAAGAATGTCTAAAATAGAAAATGGTTTGATCTCATGTCTCTTCCTCCTCTACCTGACTTAGATACTATTTGGTCTTTTTTTCTATTTTTCTCCCAACCTCTATGTACAGAACGGTCACAGTGAAAGGATAAGTTGCTTCTAGGGATACTTTTTTTTTTTTTAAATTTATTATTTTATGTGTGTGTACCATCAAATCAGATCTGACTGGTACAAGAGGAGATTGTCCCTCCTTCTCCAGCAGAGCATCTGGTGGATTTGAACTGCGGACCTCGGGGATTTAGGGATACTTTTGCGTTATTTCTTTTCCTTGCTTGGTGACCTCAACATGGCTTGTTATTATTAGGTACTGTGGAGTCAAGTGTGACTCATAGCAGACCCGAGGAACAACGTTATCTGCATCCTGTCCTATCCTGTGCCGTCCTCACTATTTCTGACACATTCAACCTCATGGCTGCAGTCACTGTGGCAATCCACCTGCTTAAGGGTCTTCCTCTCCTTGCTGTCCCTCCACCTTCTCAAGCATGATGTCCCTCTCCAAGGAATAACCTCTCCTAGCAACAAGACCAAAGTATGTGAGATGAAGCTTCATCATCTTTGCCTCCAAGGTACACTCTGACTGTACTTTCTTCAAGATGTACCTGTTTGTTCTTTTGGCAGTCCATGCGTTATTAACATTCATCACATATTAATGTTTCTGTCATCTTTACCCACTGTCCAGTTTTCAGCAGCGTGGCAATGATTGAAAAGACTATGGCATGAATCAGGCACACCTTAGTCCTCAAACTGACATCATTGCTCCTTAATAATTTAGGAAGATGTCTGACTGCAGCTGTTCCCAGGGCAATACATCTCCTGATCTCCTGACTGTTGGTACTGCCTGTGGGTCAAAGTTAGATGAAGTCATTGACAGTTTTCAATCTTCTCTACATCTATCATGATGTTATCTGTGGGTCCAATTATTGTTTTGTTGATGTTGAGATGCAATCCACATTGAAGGCTGTAGCTGTTGATTTTATGCAGCACATGCTTTAAGTTAACATAGTTTGGAATTCCTTAAACCCAGACCAAATCAGTTGCTGGCGAGTCACTGCCCGCTCTTGGTGAGCTCACCAGTGCCAGAGTAGAGCTGTGCTCCCCTGGGTTTTATCAATGGCTGACTTCTCAAGTAGATGGCTGTGACTTTCCTCCCAGGCACCCCCTGGGTGGACTTGAACCTCCAGCCTTTGGATTAGCAGCCATACACTTAGTCATTTATACCACTCAGAAACTTTTGAAATACGTTAATATTAATCATTTCCGATTGACTTGGAATCATTGTACAGTATGGCTAGATTTAGATGAAGCATAAAAGGTGTTTTAAGGCAGTGCAATTTGTTTGGTGGTTTGGTTTTATTTCTAATAAGTAGCCATAATAATGGACTTTTAAACTTTTTTCTTTTAATGAAAGTTTACAGAGACTTTGGATTTCCATTTGTTGTTGTTGTTGTTATGTGCCGTCGAGTCGTTTCCGACTCATAGCGACCCTATGCACAACAGCCCTAAACCCTGCTCTATCCTGCGCCAACC
>NW_006400018.1:409472-416251 GCF_000299155.1 Elephantulus edwardii
TTTTAATACTTCCTGGATCATTTAATATTCTGTCCAAAGCATCCTTGATTACAGCAACTCTAGGTTTGAATCTGTTCTTCAGTTCCTTGAGTTTAAGAAATGCTGAGCGAGTTCGGCCCTTTCGATTTTCTGACTCTAATTTTTAAAAGTTTTTTCATTGTTGCACATTTTCTTCCCCCCTCCCTTCTCCCCTCCCTCAGCCCACCCTGCAATGCAGCCCTTGTTGCAGATTGTTGTCGTACCTCTAATGACTAATCACGCATTCCTTTCGAATAGTTCTTCCCCTCATCTGATCAAATGCAGTGTTCAGTGTCTATCCATTTTCTCCCCAGCCCTTCCAGGTCTGTCCTATTTTATAACAGCGCTGTTATGCAATATGGGTCCTTTTCTGACTGAGGTATTTCATTCAGCACAATGTCCTTCAGGCTTCCCGTGTTGTGTAATGTTTTACGAGTTCATTGAGGTTTCAGTGCTGCTCAATATTCCCTTGTGTTTCTATCCATTTGTTTGTTAATGGGCACTTGGGTTGCTCCCATCTCTTTGCTATTGTGAATAATGCACCAGTAAACATGGGTGTGCTTGCATTTGTTTGAGTCATGGTTCTGGTTTCTTTAGGGTATATTCCCAGTAGTGGAATTGCTGGGTCAAATGGTATTTTTATTTCCAACTGTTTGTGAAGACATCAGAATGCCTTCCTGCACCATTTTACATTCCCACCAGCAGTGAATAAGTGTTCCAATCTCTCCACAACCTCGCCAATATTTGTTTGTTTGCTGCTTGATTGAACTTTGCTATTATTGCTGGGAGTGCAGTTAAAAAAATGATTTTATTACTTTTGTGTGTGTACCGTCATATCGGATCCGATTGGTACAGGAGGAGATTGTGAGTCCTTCTCCAGCAGAGCATCTGGTGTGTTTGAACCGCACATCTCTGGGATTACAGTGCAGCTTCCTGCCATTAGGCTACCAGAGCTCCCCAGTGCAATTTGTTTTTGTAGCTCTGGATTAATTTTGTATTTGTATCAGAAAATTATTTGCTTGATCATTTGACTTTGTCATTTTCTCAAATGGACAACCACAGAAGCTTTCTTTGTTCAGTTGATTTTAGTAATAAACTTAGCAAACTCCACCCTGCCATCTTACGGGGACCGACTCAGTGCTGACCCTTCAGTGGGTTCTCAGAGGCTTTAAATTGCTCATGAGAAGATTACTCATCTTTGTCCTGAGGAATAGCTGGTGGATTCGAACCGCCTCCACTTGAGTTGGCAGTGAAACTCCTTATGCTCTAGGACACCGGAGCTCCTTAGGTTTTAGTAATGTTGTTGTTGTTGTTAGGTGCCAGTGAGTCGGGCGTGACTCAGAGTGACCCTATGAACAGCAGATCTGAACCAGTTCACAGCCGACCCTCCCCTGGGTTTCTGAGACTCTGAGTCACGTGGAAGGAGGTTGCCCGTCTCGGTCCCTCAGCGCCACCTGTGGGTTACTCTGGGGGTTGGCAGCGTATGGACTATGGCCGCAGAGCTCCCTATGTCACGGAGATGGCGGTGCCATTGAGTTTGTACCAACCCAGCTGAACTTCCAGGAGATTCTCAGAGACAGTAAATCCCACAGGAGCAGACTGCCCATCTTTCTCAGCTGGAAGATTCGAACTGCGTGCCTTTGGGTTGGTGGTACAGCACCTAAACAATAAGCCACCAGAGGTGCCCTGTTGTTGTTATGTGCCGTTGAGTCGCTTGCAACTCTTAGCGACCTTATGTACAACAGCCCTAAACTCTGCTCTGTCCTGTGCCAATCGCACTGTCTCTGACACTCCCATCCCAATTATCCCAGTCACTGAATCAATCCACCTCATAGAGGGTCTTCCCCTCCTGCGCTGTCCCTCCACCCTCCCAAGCATGATGTCCTTCTCCAAAAGCTTCAACATTCATCAAAAGTCGTGAGACAGCCAGCAGGGCTTAAAATAAGAAAGTTGACCGATTTGAAGTTGAAAGTCTATACTTATTTTATTCATCAGCTTCCAAGTGATTTTATCTTGAAGAAATACAATTGGATGATGTTCCAGTTGAACGAATAGGAAAGAACCTTTGAGGTTACTGATAGTGACAGTGTTCTCCATGAGCTGATGAATCAGGGAATCCCAGGGTGCTAATGGGCCCCATCCCCAGGTGGCAGTGACGCCAGATTGGGAATCCCACAGGCCTCCAGGAACCTGCAGGCCAGTCTTCTGTCTGAGCACTACCCATGGCTTCCAGTCAGTGCTGGACAGAGAAACGACGCAATGGACTGAGCTGTTGGGGCTGCTGGTCTCACAGCACCACCTACCTCTCCTTCTTCACTTAGTGCCTCAGTGTTCAATTATTATACCCCCTCCCTCGCCCTCTGCCCCTGTGAAGTCCTGAGGACAGGGACTGGGTGTGATGAGCAAACCCACTGGGGAAAGTGTTGTCCCTTTGGTATGAAGGTCAGTGGACTTGCACAGAAGGCTGACTTTCAGTTACACATCTCTCTTTGTTAGATTCTCTCTTCTTCTTCTTTAAAAAAAATTATTATTTTTGTGTGTACATACTGTCAAATTGGATCTGTCTGGTACAGGAGGAGATTGCCCCTCCTTCTCCAACAGAGCATCTGGTGGATTCGAACCATGTACCTCTGGGATTGCAGTACAGCTTCTTGCCACTAAGATTCTGTCTTCACGAACATAAAGGATAGTATGCAAATTGCCCAAACACCAGCCTCACGAACATAAAGGATAGTATGCAAATTGAGATTGTGTCTTCTACAGGCAGAGCTCCTTTCTAGGAGAGGATGGGGCTTGGACTGGAGTGGGGGTGGGTACAGAGTGAAGGTGGAGTCTGTAGTTTTTCATATGCTTATGACAGGCCTTTGAGAGATGGTCATTGATTGGATATTTGATGGATACCCTGGTAATTGTCAGTGTTTTTGTTGATAGGACGCGTCCCAGTCGCCAGCACTGGAATCCGGAGATGGGAAGGAAGCTGAGGAAGCCACCAGCCGAAGTGGGGCAGATTTGGGATCCTCCATAAATGCAGGTGAGAGAAGGCGTGGGGACCTCAATGATGCTGACCTGAGAGATAGTTACGATCCCTCTGACAGAGGCCAGGCTCCCTGGAGCATCTGCAGGTATGCATACCTTGCTGGAAGTCACAGCCCTGCCCTGGGTGTCCTCCCTGCCCGGAGCTGCCTGTCACCCACCTCCTCACATCCTTCCACCACTCGTGTCTGAGCTCATTGCTTCCTGACGGGTCTTCCTGCCTTGGGTCTGGAGGGGTGGAAAACCATACCACCCTGAGGCATCCAGACTACTGATCTGTCTAAAATAAAACCAGATCATGTTACTCGCCTGCTTCAAATTTGTCAGTGGAGCCTCCAGAGATTCAGGGGAGAGTTCACATCCTTAGCACACATGGCCCGCGTGATCTGGCTTCCGTCTCAGTACCCCAGCTTCCCCTGGACACCCGTCATGCAGCCGCACCATGGGGCATGCTGATCCCCACTCTGTGCACTGCCCCCTGCCCCCAGCTTTCTATGTCTTCATGGGCTCCTTGCACACCTCCTTTGTCCCAGGTCGTACTGGCTCACCTCTCAGGCCCACCTGAACCTCCATGGCTGGGTCCAGGCCCCCAGTTCTGCGCTCTTCCTCCTGGGCAGCTGTTTCTGCTGCCATGGCCCATCTGTCTCCTCCTGGATGCCCTGCTGAGCAAGGCCAGGGAAGGCGGGGACCAGGGAGGTCTCAGCACTGTGTGCTGGACACACGGAGTGGACAGTGATGGCAAGGGCCCCTGGCTGGTCTCCAGCACGCACGTGTCTGCCCTTGGCCTTCCTGCCGGGGGTGAGCTGCTCTCGGTTCTTGCCTTCCTGATACAGCACTTGAACATTCACTTCTCTGTGGTCAAAGTAGATACTGCAAAGCATTTGTCAGGTCAGTGTTTTCTACAAGTGCCCTCCGGTGATGCTGATTACGTATATCATGATTTAGATCCATCTGCCATCTGTTTCCGTATTGTTGAAACGAAACCCAGGAGCCCTGGTGGAGCGATGGTTAGGCAATGGTTACGCTAATGCAAAAGTTGATGATTTGAACGCACTCAGAGGTTCCTCAGGGGAAGGACGTGGTGATCTGCTCCCCCAAAGAGCTGAGCCTAAAAAAAGTATGTGGGCAGTTCTGCTGTCCCATGGGGTCGCTGTGAGTCAAAAGTCCAATCGACAGCACCCAAGACAACAATACAGAATGCCTCATGGGCGCCTCATAGGCAAACACGCTTCCTTCCCTGACTTCTCCCTCCTGACCCTGGTAACCGTGAATACACTTTGTTTCCGTGTTAGGTTAGCTACTGTCCAGTTAGCCCCCACTCACGTAAGAGTGACCTCACTCACATAAGAGGGACCTCAACCATCTGTCCATCGTCCCCATGATGTAGGGGACATTGGTGTCAGATCACTCCATTGAGATGCATAGAGTTGTTTTCTTTTTTCCTAGCTGTGTACCATTGAGTTGGATCAGACTGTCACAGGAGGAGATTGCCCCTCCTTCTCCAGCGGAGCATCGCGGAGCATCTGGTGGATTTAAACAATGCCTTTTTGGGATCGCAGCACAGCTTCTTACCACTAGGCCACCAGAGCTCCCTAGAGATGCTCAGAGTTTTAATGACCTATTTGCCCATTGTTGCACATTTGAGGCCAATTTTTGTTTTTTAATTAATTTCAGTTAAAGTTTACAGAGACTTAGAGTTTCCATTCATTCATTGTTGCACTTTCTTCCCTGCCCACCCACTCCCCTCCAAATTTGCTCTTCTCTTTGAAAAGTAAAAGAAACATTATTTCATTGTTAAAAATCCCTCCCCCCAAGTCCATTCCATTGTGCAGCCTTCATTCAGAACTTCTGTAGTGATAATCATACCTAATCATAAATCCCTTTTAAACAGTTCTCTCCCTTATCTCTTTCAATGCAGTATACATTATTTATCCCATCTTTGTCAGTCTTCCCTCAACCCCGATATCAGTCCTGTTTTACAACAGTGACACTAAGAAATATTGATGCTTTTGTAACTGAGATATTTCACTCATCATAATGTCCTCCAGGGTCACCCATTTTGCATAATATTTCATGAATTCCTTGTTTCTCAATGCAGCATAGTATGCCATTGTGTGAATATACCGTAGCTTTTCTATCCATTCTTTTGTTGATGGGCACTTCAATTGTTTCCAGCTCTTTGCTATTATGAACAAAGCCACAATAAACATGGGTGTGCATATATCTGCTTGAGTGGTATATTCCCAGTAGTGGAATTGCTGGGTCAAATGGTATTTCTATTTGCAACTTTTCAAGAAAGTGCCATACCGCCTTCCATAGTGGTTGCACCATTTTACACTCCCACCAACAGTGAATAAGGGTTCCAGTTTCTCCACAACCTCACCAGCATTTGGTGTTTACTATTCTGTTAAATTTTGCTATTCTTACTGGGGAGAGATGATATCTCACGGTTGTTTTGAGAGGGCCGATTTTTAGAAGTATATCACAGGCCTTTCCTAGTTTATCTTAGTCTGGAAACTCTGCCTAAAACCCTCCCAACCTGTTCATCACCACAGCAACGCTCAGGCTGCGGCTATCAGGTGGTAGCTATGCACAAGGTGCGTTTGGCAGGTCTCAGGCCTGCAGCTGCCGTGTGGTAGGTGAGGATGTGAGCACTGAAGCACTAATGCCCCTCGGCTCTGCGTTCACTGGTTCCAGTGTCCCCTGAGACGGCCTCATTTCCACTCATTTCATGTTGTTGTATGGGTCAGGACTTTGCTTTTCCGGTGGCTCTGTGTAGTCCTTTCATCTTGTTCAATTTAAGGTGGCATTTCTCAGTCGTCTTGGATTGAAAGATTGAGATTGGACCTCTTTCCACTAAGGACTCGTGTGGTGATGCATCACGTCTAGCATCTAGTCATCTGCAAACATTTACTGAGCATTTATGAAGAGTCGAAGTCTGGATTGAAGCAGCTGGTGGCAGGCTTCAGATAGACTGTGGAGTCTAGAGGAACTTACTGTGGCTTCTTATCTTCCTGTGGCTTGGTTTAAACTCCAAGAGAAAGATTATGATTGTCCTTGCCAGGGACCCCTTGATGGATTGTGTCACACTCTTCCCTGATCACAGACATTTTCTTAGGAACCAGTTCGATGTCCCATGTTTGTAGACTTTGAAGCCAGAGTTTCATGTAAACAGTATTTTACCAGAGAGCCTGCCCCTTCCATTGGCCTCTAGCTTTTTCTAACTGCACTTCTCAAGGGGATTAAGCTGTTTCCCTTAATGCTTACAAAAAACATGTTTGCGCAGAGCAGAGCTTGCCTTGGTTTTCTCACGGTGACACGACAGTCACAAAGAGTCACTTTGGTCAAAAAGAGCAGAAAATCCATGGCCTTGATCAGAGAAGCACTGGCTGGAACCCGAGATAAGGCACGGTGGTACAGAACAGCGGGGCTTTTGGCTCCAGACACCTCCCTGTTCACACTGTGTCCTAAACGCTCCAGCAGCTGTGAGGGCGATTTGCTGGGATGTTCCCTCTGTGAACGTAAACCCACAAAGTCCTAGTGCTGGGTGCCACACAGTCGGGCATTGAGAGTGGTAGATCTTAGAGCTTCGGATCCCGGGCTCTGGAACGGAATGACCTAGATTCAAATCCTATTTCTGCTTCAGTAACCTTGGGTAAACTCTGGTTTCCACGTCTGCAGAATTAATGTGATACTAAGACTTCTCTTGTGTGTGTTTAGGTGCTAGC
>NW_006400018.1:417571-418567 GCF_000299155.1 Elephantulus edwardii
TGGGCACTTGAGGGTTGTTTCCAACTCCTTGAACAAAGCCGCGATAAACATGGGTGTGCATTCACACTAGATTATAAACCACAGAGACTCCCAGTGAGTCATGGAGGTTGTTTTTTGTAAATTCTCCACCTACACTATTAAGTGCCTCTGAAAACCTGCTGGAGGGTTAGCTATGGTCAGGTTCTGACTTGTTGACACAAAACAACAGCAGCACTGTGATTGGATCTCTCCTTCCACCTGTGGGGCACTGTTTCCCTGCTCCCTGTGCTCACATCACAGTCTCCTCCCATTAGGATTTTAAATCTCACACGCTTGATGGAGGCTCACCAGGAATTGGAATCAATTCACTGGCAGTGGGTTTTTGGGTTGGTTGCTTCACTTCACTGACCATCGTATTCCATCTTCCTCCTCTTTGGTGGAATCTCTGGGTGGAATAGTTAATGCACTTGGCTGCTGAGAGGTTGGAAGTTCAAATAGAACCACAGTGCGTCGAAGAAAGTCCTGCCCTCCACCTAGGACAATACCCAGCCATTGAAAACCTCACGGGACACAGTTCTATTCTGACACACGCACATTCACTATGAGCTGGCATAGGTCTGACAGCAACTGTTTTTTTACCAATTTAGCCTCTAACATATTGTCCTTTCTGCCTGGAGCAGGTTTCTGTTTAGATCTGCCCTTTTCTGCCCAACAGTCTCCCTTTCCTCGTTCCGTGGTGCTGCTGTTGTAATGAAACAAGATATAATCCCAAACCTAGGGCGAGCCGTGAGAAGACGCTAGGAGGGTTTGTCATTTGTATCTGATTATTATTAGTCTCAAAAGCCTTCTCCTGTCCTTACCACTGGACTAACACACAAGCTCTCCCATCTTCTTTTTTTTATTATTAAATTTTATTAATTTTAATGAACATTTACAGGGATTTTGGGTTTTCATTCCTTCATTGCTGCACCATTCTTTCTACCCTCCTCCCCAGTTTGTTCTTCTTCCCCCGCCATC
>NW_006400018.1:419763-424215 GCF_000299155.1 Elephantulus edwardii
AAAAAAAAATCATTTTTGTACAGTCGCCCTCCTGCCCCCCACGTCCACAGTCCACTTTATATGCATTTCTTTTTCTGGAACCTTGTCAATGAAAATAATACCTAATCATATATTCCTTTTAAACAATTCTCTCCCTCATCTGTTTAAATGTAGTATACATTATTTATCCCCTCTTTTCTTAGGCTCCCCCCAACCCTGATGTCAGTCCTGTTTTACAACAGTGGCACCATGCCAGTATTTGTCCTTTTGTGACTGAGATATTTCAGCATAATGTCCTCCAAGGTCACCCATTTTGTATAATATTTCATGAGTTCTTTGTTTTTCAAGGCAGCATAGTATTCTACTGTGTGAATATACCACAGCTTCTCTATCCATTCATTTGTTCATAGGCACTTAGGTTGTTTCCAACTCCTTGCTATTGTGAACAAAGCTGCAATAAACATGGGTGTGCATATATCTGCTTGTGTGGCGGTTATGGTTTCTTTAGGGTATATTCCCAGTAGTGAAATTGCTGGGTCAGATGGCATTTCTATTTGCAACTTTTTGAGAAAGCACCATACTGCCTTCCATAGTGATTGTAGTTTCACACTCCCACCAACAGTTACTAAGGGTTCCAGTTTCTCCACAGCCTCGCTAGCATTTGTTGTTTGCGCATCTTTTAAGTATTGTGGACCTTATAAATCAGGAAAAGTCCCCCTTTCCCTCTGCTTCCCTCCCTCACCCCCAGTGCCTGGTGCCTCACATGCACAAATTTTATCTCAGTAAATGTCAACCCTGTTATTCAGGCTGTTCAGGCCACAGTCTTGATGTCATTATGGACTCCTCTTATTCTCTTACAGCCACTCTTTGATCTTTCAGCAATTCCCATCAGTTCTGTCTTCCAAATCCAGAGTCTCCCACTTTTTCCCATCTCTGCGGCCCTCACCTAATCAGCACTCCCAACATCTCTCACCTGGATGAAGGCAATTGTTTCCCAGTTTATCTTCCTGTTTCTACCTCAGCCCTTAACAATCTCTTCTCAGCGTGAGGATGACACTGATGCTTTTAAAACCCTGCTCAGGTAGCGTCAGTTCTCACGCGTGACCCTCCATTGCTTCCCTCTTGCTCCTTCCTAGTCGAAGCTCAGGTGCCCTCAATGGTCTAGCAGCCTGCCTGGCAATCTGACTCCTTCTCTTGACTCAAGCTCTTATCTCAAGGCATATATAATGTGTTGGGACTTGTGCCCAGAGTGTTACCTCACCAGAGAGGCCCCCTCTGATACCTTCCAGCAGTAACAAGCCCTTCCTCCCCTGACTTCAGGCAAGTTCACCCTCTTTTCATATTCTTCACCGGCTTATCACTCTCTGCCATCTCGTAACTCCCTAATTTATTCATTTCCTTCTCCTTCACCAGGAAGTAAGTGCCACAATGTCAGGGGGCCTTTGTTTTAGTTCCTGCTACATCCTCTATCATCGGTAGAAATGGATGGATGCAAGGTGCTTTTCACCCTCATAGTGCACAAGAGTGTGTATGTCTCTGATGACAATCAGACAGGACTGTCTCGATTCCTTCTGCCATCAAGGCTCTCCTAGTGCCATCTTCCTGGCCCAGGATGTCTTTAACACTGGTGGGAAACTGGTTGATTTGAGCAATGGCAGCGCCCCACAGCCTCAGCAGTTCTTAGAATCTCCTCCAATTGCTGCATGAATTTCTCCTAAAACAAACAGCCCTTCAAAGGGATGCACTGTATGCAGTTTGCCTTCCACTGATCTCTTCTCAGGGACTCCTGAGTTCTGGAAGACTTTGAAATTGGGTTTTTACATTTTGAGGGAAAGCTGAAAGGGGAGAAAAATGAATGGAAACATATCCCCAGTCTTTTCAATGTCTACTTTGCAACTCAGTAGAGTCAGATGAAGGATTCTAGTGCTGGGTCTGCCGTTGTGCGGGCTGCATGGCTACTCAGCGGTCACCTAAAGCGATGCCCTTGAGTTCTTTGTTGTTGGTTCAAGTCTCATGAATCCATGCGCAGTTGTTTGTCTTTTGTTTTGTTGAATCGATAGGGTCAGGCAATGCTTGCTACTGTGTTGCCCGTTAGTGCAGATGTCCACAGAAGCTCCACCAAGCACCACATTCATTTTGCCATCACCGTCCACCTTACTGCGTGGTACAACAGCCAGCTTATGTCCCCTTGTTCTGTTTTTTTTTTTTTTCCTCCCTTGGGAGGAGTGAAAGACTTCTTAGCACTCCCGTGATGTCTCAACACAAGATGTAGAATTGACCCTTCTTCTGTTTGTTTAACTTTTTATTGTGATTTGTGTGAAAGTTGGCAGCACGGATAGGTTTTCCACTCAACTGTTCATACACGTTTTGTTTTATGACATTGATTACAGGCCCACTTTGTAGTAACGGTCTCCGCACTTCCTCTCTGTGGTTCCGGCTTCCCTTCCTCCTTCCATACTTACCTCCCGCATTCAGAGCTAAATCCCTGTGCAGATGCTGCCCTTCTGCACCTTGATTGTTCAAAGGAGTGAGTGTCTCCCTGATACAGTCGCTCACCATACAGGCTTATGGAGCGTTTGACTGTAAGTTGGGCCACCGATGTGAATCTGGTTCTAGACTCAGGGTGACAGAGGCCATGTACTTGAGGGAGACGTCTGTCTCTCTTGGACCAGTCAACCTGGCTGTTTTTACGATTTTGAGACTTACTTCATTTATTTCTCTCACTCTATCCAGCACCCTTTATTGCAATCCTTTTCAGAATAGGATTTGACTCTTTTTGAAGGTCGTGGTCCATCCGGGTACGTCCATCCTCCAGGTGCCTGTGAGCAAAGCTCACGTCTGCTGTTCAGGAGGAATTCCCCTCCCCTCCTGGATTTGGCCTTTACATTTTCTATTGCATTTGAGAGCTCAGCCTGGAGAGTGATGTATGGTCTTCTCCATTAGGTTGTTTAGGAAAAAGAAATCTACGTCTTGGCGCGCTCTCCGTGGCAGATGGCTGATCAGAAGCCATTCTTACACTTCGTTTAAATTATGATTTGGGCTAAAGCTTACAGAGCAGAATCGTAGCCCATTCATCCACTCACACATTTATTGTTTTACGACATCTATCCCTTGGTATATCATTGCTCAAACCAGAGCCACTGCTGTGTGGATATTTATCTTCCTGAAAATCCATGATAATTTCCCTTCCTATAATTGTCTGAGTCATAAATACTCAGACACTAAAAGGGCTAACTGTGGACTGGAGCGAAGGCTGAAACGCCACCAGGGAAGGCACCGACGAGGCGCTAGGCAGGCGTCTCACATGATCTGAGTCAGCGCAAGGTGACGGTCTGAATCAGGAGACTGGACTTTGTAACAAATGCTGGCTCTGAGTTAACTGTGTGACCCACCTTTCTGGACCTTTGTTTCTTCATCTTTAAAACGAGCTGGAGATTGTTGGGCTTTTTCTCAGCTCTGGCATTCTGTTGTTTTTGAGATACATTAGACAGATCCCGTATGGATTCTGAGAGAGAAAAAAAAAAAGAAAAAGATGTTGTTGGTACCAGACCCAGAGCTCTTGGTAATGAAGATTGATGGTGACCGTGTTTACCGGCCACCACGTTCTGAGGGCGACCTTGTCTGTGAACTCTGTAAAATCGCACCCACTGACCCTGCTCGTGTTCTTTATATTTGCTTTCTTGTGTGGTTGTTGCTGTTGTAAGGTACCATCACGTCCACGAAGATTCTTATCGACTGTAAAAACAACACATCAGAACCTCTTTCCTTTCCTGCCCCTCATTATCTCCAATATCCTCAAATTAATTGTTTTCTATTTATTTATTTTTGGTTTTTAATTCCCCCCCCCAATTCATTGTTATAGTCATTGTTCAGTATATTTTGTTGAGGGTCTTCCTCTCTCTCTCTCACCTTCCACCTTTCCCAGAATGATGACTTTTCCCCCAAAGATTGGCCCCTTCTGACAACACATCCAAAGGAGGTGAGACAGACCCTTGCCTCAAAAGAGCACCGAGGTTGTACTTCCTCCATGAGGGACTTGTCTGTTCTTTTGATCGTCCATGGGCTATTCTGTGTTCTTCTTCACCACCACAATTCAAAGACATCAATTATTCTTCTGTAATCTTTATTCATTGTCTAACTTTCAGGTTCATAGGAAGCAACTAGAAAACCCGTGGCTTGAATCAGATACTCCTTAATCTTTAAAGTGACACCCTTGCTCTTTAGCACTTTAGAGAGGTCCTTGAGGGCAAATTTCTCCAATGCGACACATTTTTTGATTTCTTGTCTGCTATTAGCATAGGTGTAGATTATGGATCCAGGTAAAACAAAATCACTGACAACTTCAGTCTTTTCTCCATCTATCATGATGTTGCCTACTGGTTCAGTGGTGAAGAGTTTTGTTTTCTTGATGTTGAGATGTAATGAATATTGAAAGCAGTAGTCATTGATCTTCTACAGCAAGTGCTGCAGGTC
>NW_006400018.1:424785-428215 GCF_000299155.1 Elephantulus edwardii
CAACAACAACAACAAAGATTGAATAGCCAAGGAGAAGGATACAAGCCTGACACACACCGTTCCTGATTTTAAGTCACGTGATGTTCCCTTGCTCTTTTCAGATGTTAACTTCTTGTTCTATGTACAGGTTTTGCATGAGCCCTACTAAGTGTTCTGACATTCCCCTTTGTCTCAATGTTAGCCATAATTTGTTATTATTGACACAGTAAAATGCCTTTGCCTCGTCAATAAAGTACAAGCAAACTTCTCTCTGATTTTATCTGCATGCATGGAGAAACTGTATTTATTTATAAAAGTGATCTGTGTCTTCCTCCTAAAAAGAAACACCGGTCTTTCCTATGCTCCGCTGTGACACCTCTCGCCGGAGGCCCTGAGCGGCAGGGCACAGTCAGGCTTCCTGAGGCTCTGTTTTCCCTTCTTTATGACTCCGCTTTGTCCTTGGGGAGAGAAGACACACGTCAGTGTCCTCCTTGAAGGTCTCTCACACCCTGACTGTGCAGAGGGTGTGGCGTGCAGGTTGCTGTGGCCCAGGGCAGGATTTCAGAACTGGGTGGTTCCTCAGCCGTCTCTGTCACCAAATGCTGGACAGACAGAGGCCGTAAGGGTTGAGCACTGGTGACTCCCACAGTGTCTTGGGCTGCGAACTTCATGACTCGTGAGGCTGCTGTGGTCTGGGTGGTAAACCAGGAGTCCGCAGAGGGTGTGCCTGAGTCTCCCAGGGCCCCCTCAGGCCTGCCCCAGCCTGGCGACACTGCCACCTAGTGACCTGGGGCACTGGACCTCCAGGGCTTTGGTAAGCCTGGTGCAGCTCTGCTTCAGCTGCTACCCGAGGTCCCCACTGTGACTAGACAGCTGTCCTCCGTGGGCTGTCCAGGAGGCCGGGCCTCAGGATGCTTCTGCAGAGAGGACCGTGGCTTTGTGTTTGCACCCCTCTTTTCCCTGCCAGGTCTCCCAGGGGGCTCAGTGCTGCTGGGAAGAAGTTAGTCCAGTTCTCCCGCTTATCGGCACGTTAGGAATGAGGACTGACTTATGTTCATGAGTAAGCCGGTGCTTCTTGATGTGACCATGCCAGGCTGTAGGCGCTTGTTCCCGAGTGTTACATGAAGCCGCAGCAGACAGTTCCTGATGGACTTGCATCAAATGCGTCAGGGGTGAGTTCTTGACTCACTGCACAAGTTCAGGAAAAAGAAATGTGGGGGAGCTGGCCCAGCCGGAGGGGTCCTAGCTGTACTGTGGGTGAGGCACTTGGCTGTTAACCAGAAGGTTGATGGTTTGAACCTGTCCGCTGCTGTGTGAGAGAAAGACAGAACCATCTACTTTCATAAACCTTTACAGCCTGGGAAGCCCTGTGTGTGGGCGTTTCTCTGTCCTCCAGGCCTGTGGGGAGTGGGACTGTCGGGGGTGGGGGTGGGTGGGGGGAAGCCCAACCAAAATAAGGACTAACCCTTATCGAGAGGGATCTTTGGTGGCTTAGGCGTAAGAAGCTGTGCTGCAATCCCAAGGGCACACGGTTCAAATCCACCGGATTTGCTCTACGGGAGAAGTTGGACAATCTCCTCCTGTGCAATTAACTGCCTCTGAAAACCCGCGGGAGGGTCAGCTGTGGGTCGGTCCTCACTCGATGGTATACACAACAACACTTATCAAGAGTCCCTGGGTGGCACAAACAGGCCTCATCTGCTCGTCAAAAGGTTGGCTCTTGGAGCCTGCCCCAAAGCACCTCCGAAGGGAGGTCAGGCCGTCCACAGCTGTGGGAATGCCGTGGGACAGGGCTGCTGTGTCCCTCAACTAACAACAGCAGCCGTCGTAGAGAGCTTTCCTGTGCCCGCCGCCCTGCAAGTCATTAATGCGCCTCAACGAACTTAACCCTCACAGCAATCCTCTGCGCACTCAGTTCATCGTCGTTGAGTCAGAACTAACTCATAACTGATCCCCCCATCCCCCAAGGCTTCCAGAGGCTGTAAATCCCACAGGACGGTGCCTGTGGATTCCTCACTCCAGGAACTGAGGGTGGATTTGAACCACCAGAGAATTGCTGCCTTTGAATTAGCCATGCAGGGCTCTGTGAACTGTGCCACCAGAGCCCCCTCAGCCCTCTAAACAGCCAGCCCCGCCCCCATCTGCCCACTGCTGTCAAGTCGGAACCTATTCTCGGCTGACCCTCCAGTTATGAATCGCTTTCAGAGACTGTACATTATTTGGGAGGAGAATGTGGGGCTGCTGGCAGATTCAAACCACCCGCCTTTGGGTCAACTGTGCAAATCCTTACCTATCAGGCCACTAGAACTCTCTGATCCTCTGAAGTGGGTGTCGATTACATCCTCAGTGGGGGCTCTGAGGTGCAGAAAGGTTAAAGAACTTGTTCAGAGCCACAGACCTGGCAAAGTCAGGGTTTGAATCCAGATCAATTGGCCCCAGAGTCCTTTCTCTTAAACCCTACATCCCTTGCAGTATGATAAAGACCATGTGAAGGAGGGGAGACTTAGCTGGACCTTAAAGAAGAAGAAGATCCTGGGGAGCTCTGGTGGCCTAGTGGCAAGAAGCTGCACTGCAATCCCAGAGGTGCACTGTTCGAAACCACCAGATGCTCTGCCGAGGAAGGAGGAACAATCTCCTCTTGTACCAGTCAAATCTGATTTGACGGTATACACACACAAAATAATAAAATAAAAATTAAAAAAAAATTAAAAAAAGAAGAAGATCCTGCAGCCGGGGAACATCCTGGGTGATGGTGAAGACGATAGAGTGGACATGGCAGCCCCCAATAGGCAGGGACACACTGGCTATATTGACAAAGACCTGTGCTGAAAAGTAGAGGGGAAGATAGGGACAGATTAGAAAAGGCCTTAACATCTAAATGGAGAAGGACATAGCCTTTCAAGAGCATTGAAGGGTAACTTGCTAAAAACAGAGGTTTGAGGAGGGTTTTGGGTGACAGTGTAGGTCTGAGGGTACAAAGAATGAGGTGCCAATGCCTAGGATGGGCCAAGAAGAACTGAAGGAAGGAAGAGGGGAGTGTGAGAATTCATGGAAGGAATTGGCAGGTGGGAGAAAGAGCACACTATCCAACTGACGTCACGACCCAGACTCTGGTAAGAGGCGTGATGTTGGCACAGCAGGCTGTGGTCTCTCTGCTGTTGGCTTGAGATGATGGCATGGGAGAGAGTCCATAAAGAATACAAGTGTGTGGTCAGGTTACCGATCTTGAACTTAAAACTGTTTAGGTAGCCTTATAAGACAGATTTAAAAAATGTTGATTATTGCACCAGGTTGGGGAGGGTGTACGCCAGGGATGCATCCTGTCTCCATACCTTTTCAACATGTATGCAGAGCAGCTTATCCAGGAGGCTGGGCTCTATGAGGAGAAGTGTGGCATCAGGATTGGTGGAAGATCTATTAACAATCTGCGTTATGCAGATGACACAACCCT
>NW_006400018.1:429735-450637 GCF_000299155.1 Elephantulus edwardii
ATTGATTCAGTGACTGGGATAATTGGGATGGGAGTGTCAGAGACAGTGCGATTGGCACAGGACAGAGCAGAGTTTAGGGCTGTTGTACATAGGGTCGCGATGAGTCGTAAGCGACTCTACGGCACATAACAACAACAACAACAACACAATTGCATTGAGAAAATCTGCAGTCAGTAATTACCTTAAAGTGCTGAAACACAAGGATGTCAGTTTAAAGGCTAGGGCAAGCCTGACCCAAGCCACGGTCTTTTCAGTGGTTTTAGATGCATGTGAAAGTTGGATAATGAAAAAGAAGACTTAGGAAGGATTGATGCCTTTCAATTGTGGTGTTGGCAAAGACTATTAAATATACCATGCTTTGTCAAGAGACCAAACAAAGCTGTTTGAAGCGTAGCCAAGGTGCTCCTTAAAGGCGATGATAGTGACTTAGCCTCACGTACTTTGGGCATGTTATCAGGACAGTTCTTGGGAAAAGACACCAAGTTTGCAAAAGTAGATCAATGAGGAAGAGGAAGACTCTTAATGAGAAGGCCTGACCCAGTGACAGGAGCAATGGGTGGAGTACAGTGGAGATTGGGAGGATGGCATGGGTGGGGCAAGGTTTCAATCTGCCGAATTTCTGGTTGCTGTGAGTGGGACATCATGTTTGGGAAGGTGGCGGGGTGGTGATAAAGAGGAAGACCCTCGGCCAGGTGGGCTGACATGGTAACTGGACAATGAATTTGAGTGTCTCAGACATTGGGAGGATGGCACGAGATAGGACAGGGTTCAGACTTGTTGTTCATAGGGTTGCTATGAGTAGTACTCAACTTGGTGGCCCTTAACAACAACAACAACGAGTGGGAGTGTTAGGAGTCAATTTGAACATACCACGACGGCCAAGAGAACAAACAGATCTGTCCTGGAGAGGCTCAAAACAAGCTGCTCCTTGGAGGCAAGGATTTTGAGACTCTGTCTCACATATTTTGGCCATGTAGTCAGGAGGGACCAGTCTTTGGAGAAGGCTATCTTGCTTGGAAGGGTCTATTGACAGTGGAAGTGAGAGGAAGACCCCACATGAGATGGACTGACACAATAAGTGGGGTAATGAGGGTAGGTGTGTCAGGGACAGTGAGATTGGCTCAGGACAGAGCTATTGTGCATAGGGTTGCTAGAAGTTGTAGCTGACAACAATAATGACTAAACTTTTGCAGTGGAACGAGTTCTGCTGTCTGTGTTTGTGTCTCAGGGCCCAGGAGTCAATTGGGTTGGTTCAGAGAGAGACAGATGTGAGGTGGGACAGACAAATGATGCTCTGGAAAGCATCTGCCTCTCACGTCTGCATCTCACTGATGAAGACACCTAGGGAAGCTCTGGTTCCTGTCACCTCAGAGCAGCGCACATCTGGCCCAGCAGCTGATGGAGTTGTGAGCCCAGTGACTGCCCTGACACCATTAAGGTGAACCAGCACATCACTGAGAAGGTGTGTCAGCTTCCCCTGCCCCCATCCTATACCTAAGCCACAGGGGAAACAAAATGCCAGCTGCTTCACGTCCTCTTTCCAGATCTCAGGCATGTTTCCTTCCCTCTTGGCCATCCCTCACCAGGACCCTACGGGGAAGGAGATTCTGGGAAGTTCCCCTGGCCTCGTTCAAAACCTCAGTGATTGTCCACAATCCCAGTAGGTTGGCTTTTCTGGAATTCTTCTCTTTTCCCCTGGAGCTCTTCGACTGACAAAGCTTCCACGAACAACGCAGTGTGAAATTTCTTAGTGAGTCAGCCATGGCCAACCACACCCTCAGCAGTTCTTTACACGTCACTCAGGTCTTCTCAGACTTTGCAGCGGCTCAGTTTAGTTCTGACGGTAGAGTGAGTGGGACTTGTAACTTCCCGTCACCGGAGGCATGAGTGGAATTTAGAAGCTGATGAATGTCCCCTGTGAGGCTGGGCTCAGCGCTGCAGGCAGGACTGACGGTGCTCACGTAGACCGCTTCTGACTGGCCCTCTGATGCAGGTTATCTCATTGGGAAGGAACAGCTCAGCAATTGCACAAGCTTCTCCTTTCTGACCTGTGGCTCCTCGTGGAAATCAGCCCCGGGGTTTTGTTTGGGAAGGTGGCAGGCGTGTTTACTGAGGCCTGTTTTCTCGGGGCTGGCTGGCTGGCCCTGCCCAGGCGAGGAACGTTTCTCTGTGTCCTGAGTGCATTCCAACTTGGTCACATCAGACAGCAGCAAATCCAGGGGGATTTTTTTTCTCTATGTGCAGAATGTCTTGCATAGCAGAGCGAAGTCCCCATTTGAGAGCAGAGGTCGGGGCCCTCAGAGTTCAGGGCCCGCTGAGAACTAGGGACCAGACTTTCTCGGGTAAATCTCCAGTTTGCATGTTTAACTTCCGAGTTGACGTTCCTGGAATCAACTTTGTCACAACCAATCCTTTAATTCACAGTAACTTAACTCTTGAGCTTTATTTCTCTCTATCCCTTATGTGCCAGGACCAGGCACAAAATAGCAAGAATGGTCAGAATGAGGGGTCTGTGACTTACTGGGAAGTCCCCTCACCTGAGAGTGTGCACAGTTGTTGATGGGAGCTGAGGCTGAGTCAGCCAAGACTCATAGCATCCCATGTACAACAAGAAACTGTCCAGTCAGGCGTCAGCCCCGTGATTAGTTATGCATCAAACCATGAGGATCTTTCTGTTCTAGTCTGTCCTGGTCTGGAAGCTCACAGAAACCTCATCAGCATTAGAGTAACACACAAATGTTCAGTGACAGATGGATGGTTGCAGTGCATGAGGTGGGCTGGCCAGGAATCGACCCTGAGTCTTCCACAGCGGAGGTAAGAAAACTGCCATGTTACCATCATCGAGACACGAAGTACTAACCTCTGTGGGAGATTAAACCTGGCCTGCTGCCCTCCTGCTCAAAATGACAAAGAAGGGATGTGATGATAGAAATGGTAGAAAGCAGCTAACGGGACACCCGTCATTTTGTCTCCGTCTCCCCTGGATTCCAGCTGCCCAGTACCCGCCAAGCTTGCCTTAACCTTTGACTGAAGTGAAAAACAGGCTTGAGATAGGAATATTCCCTGAAGTCACTTTGGAACCCTTTCAAAAGTAGTTTCACAGCAAAACAGGGAAAAGGACAAAATTGCACGCAAGGCTGGGTCACCCACTTGGAGAGCTGGTTCTAGAAAGAGCGCTTTGACTTCAGGCTTGATCCACCTCAGACATGATGGGAGAAGGCAGCAGGAGAGGCGGGCGTCAGGTCCGGGAGTCGGAGGCCTGGTACTTGTACAGAACTCCCCCCTCGAAGTCCCCCCTCTGAGTGGTGACAGGCTCTTAGAGAAACATCTCAATAAAGGGTCAGGAGCAGCCTGGCCACCCTCCAGCCCTCCTTGTACCCAAGATAGAAATGTTGGCCTGACAAAAATGTTTAGGTAATTTCCTAGTGCATTTACCACAGAATGATGGATCTTTTTTTTTAATTTTTTTAAATAAGCTATTCAAAAATTTGTCCAACTACCTCATAACTGTATGTGCTGAATTAGGTGTACTCTGTAGCTGTAACTCTGTGGACATTAGTGAGCCAAAAGACCTGGAAGGTATTGTTTTCAAGTGATTATGGCAATAAGGTTCACTTTTGTCTTTTGCAAACATTGCGAGGGTGGTCAGTTTGGGAAAAGTAAGAGGAGGGAAAAAAATGAAGTAAAAAAAAAAAAAAGAGGTCTATTTTAAACCATTTCTGTCCGGAGGCCTTGACGGTAGTTAAAATAGTCTCCTTGCATGACCATTGATATGAAGTGCTTGGATCTGTAGAGGGGGCCTGGGGTGACGTGACAGGAGGTGGGGAGGGGGTTGCATCGTCGGGGTGAAGAGGTCTCAGAGGTTGAGCGCACCCGCCTACCCCCAGGTTCTTGCTGAGAGGAATGGAATGTGTGTGCTGACCAGACCTGTCCTGACTGGTGATTGTGGGCGGCGAGAGGCCATCTCGAGAAACCACAGAGGCAGGTTCCAGGCCTGACATTCCAGGATGGGAAGAGTGGGTGCAGCGATAAGGAGGTCAGATGCCTCGTTCATTTACAATCATGCCGCCTGCTGGAGAGAGGAGTTTCTGGGTGTTGCTGTCTCTGGGGGAGACTGCAAACGGGTTGTGAGGGGCCCCCATGTTCAACAGCCTCTGAGATCTGCGGGCCTTGGAGGCGAGGCCAGACTGCACAGAGGGGTCAGTTCTCAGGGCTGTCTCCTCGGTATTAAAATCTGCCTATGTCTCTCGTCTGAGTGAAATCCCGATTTAGGCATCCCTGTGCTCTGGGTGTGGGTCACCGCCTCACTGCCTTGACCTCCCTTCTCCTCCTCAGAGGTTGGCAGTTCTTTCCCATGTACCCCTTTGTCAGGAATGCCCTGCCACACTGAACAACCAGCACTTCATCATTTCCTCAGGAAGTCTTGGCCTGGGAGTCACTCAGACCCTCCTTTCAAGAGCCCCTCGCCTTGTAACTTCCTGCTCTTGCACATGCTTTCTTTGGCTCCCTCTCTTCTGCCAGGTTATAGCCCCAGGCATTAAGAAGGAGGAATCAGGGGACCCCCTCCCAGCTTGCCAGTTGTTCATTCCTAGCAGTGGGTGGCCTTTTGGAGGTCTTAGTGTGAGAGAGGGGAGGCCTGTGCTTGTCAGCAAGCACTTGGCGGTTAAGGATGCTGTTTGCTCATCCGTATCCCCAGGACTTGGTGCCTGGACCAGTGACATTCACTAAAGGCTGATGGGCCGACAGAATGTGCACTCCTCACCAGCTCCACCTGAGGAAGGTGTTGTGTCCACTTACAGACAACGAAGGTGAAGGTCAGCCGGTCCCATGACTTGACTGAGTGTCTCCCACCTCCAGTTGCTGTTGGATGGATTCTGACTCACGGGGACCCTGCGTGTGTCAAGAGGAGAATGAAGCACCATAAGCTGCCTGGATTTCTGGCTGATTTTTTGGATGTGGATCACTAGGTCTCAGATGTGGATCCCTAGGCGCCTCTGAGAGGAGTTGAACCAGTAGCCTTTTAGTGAACAGCCGGGTGTGCTAGCTGTCTGTGGCCCCTGGAGACTCTGAGGGTACGATGGATGGTGATAACCTCAGTTCTCACATTTGCTGTTGTTAAGGTGCCTTCGAGGTGACTACAACGCACAGCGACCTTATGAACAGTGGCTTTGAACCTGAGCTAACCTCACCGTCTCTGACACACCTGAGCCCATTGCCACAGTCACTGTGTCAACCCATCTCATCCTGGGTCTTTCTTTCCTGCATTGAGTCTCTGCCCTTCTACACATGATGAGTTTCTCCAAGGACTGGTCCCTCCTGGCAATGTGCCCAGAGTGTATAAGATGGAGTTTCACAATCCTGTCTCCAAGGATTTGACTCTGGGGATCTCACACTTCGAGTGTGTTAAGCACGTTGGGGAGCTGGTTAAACACATAGGTTCCCAGGCCCTGCTCCCAAGACTCTGTCTTTATCCTTGCATTTTTTTAGACCAGAGCCTGGGAATCCTACTTAGGGATCTGGGCCAGCCTGAGAAATTCTGGCAGAGGATGGGAGAAGATGAGGAAATGCAGCCTAGATAGTGGACTTTGGTGGTTCCGTGTATGTGGAAGTTGAAGCTGGGAGCTTGGAGTGTGGCCTGAAAGACAGGTACAGGGAAGGCTAGGGTGACGGTCGTGGTGCTTGATTTCTAGTAGGCCTTGGCTAAGGGCAGAGTCTTGACCAAGGTCTGGGAGCTCAGGGTGGAAGGACAGCAGAGGACCACTGTGCCAGCCGGTGCCTTCAGGGAGTGCTTGCGAGCCATGGGTCCTAGGCCAGAGTGAGGAGCAGACATGGGGAGACCGGAGGCATGGTGGGAGCCCCGGATGTGTGTAGGGGTTCATGGAATCCACAAAAGGTGCTCCTGAGGAGAAGAGCCAGAAGGAAGTGGTAGGTGGGAACCTGGCAGAGGCCCAAGTGGAGGTGCCAATGAGCAGCAGGGAGCAGGTCTCACCTCCCTAGCCCTAGTGGCCAGATGGCCTGTGAGTGGCACTAGAAGTTGTCACAGGTGAAGGGGATGGGAGAATCTGGGCACAGCTAGCAGCCAGAGCGGGAGAAGGATCTGACGCGTAGACAACCCTCTGCCTCACCCAGAAGGTTATGGGTGCTTCGTCTGGAGGAGGCCTGGTAAATGGGCCATCACCTGGACTTGAAGGGAGATGACCAGGGCCCCCCATGGTCATAGGTCTGCTCTCTATCTAATCTCCCTCACTTTAAAGCATCGCTTCCCCCCTCCCTTTTCTCCTTATCTCTCTCTCTCCAGCTGCCAGGACTGACGGGGGAATGTATGGAATGTGACTGTGTGTATAAACATGGCTCAGCTGCCCACTGGCCCTCCCACACTCTCCGCAGGCTTCTCCATGAGCGTCATGGCCTCAGGCAGGTCTCTTCCCGCCTCTGTGCCTCACTTTCCCCCCTTACAACCTCCACTGAGTCGAATACATAGAACTGCCATGAGGATTAAATGGGAGAATTCATGGCAAGTGCTTGGACCAGGGCTCAGCACAGAGTCAGTACATTTTATTAATAGCAGTGTTATTAATGTCAATAAATATTATTCCTGGTGACTCACAGAGCCCATGTGTGGGTTCACGCCACTCCTTCTCTTCTTAGTAATGCAAACAGGGCATCTCTCTGTGGCTGAAAACAGTTGAGTTCTCCACTAGAAGCAGAAAGGCTAGTGGTTCAGGCCCATCTGGGGCACTTTGGAGACCAGATTGGTGATCTGCTTTCTAAAGACCACAGCTATTGAGAACCCAGTAGAACAATTCTGTACACACAAGAGTTGACATTAACTTGATGGCAATGACTGCCACCATCACCACCACCATCACCAATAGAGAACTAAAAAGGAGGCAGACGACACGCTCCACGTGCAGGGGGAGTGAGTGGGAGGGGGAATGGTGATGGGGGAATATTAATAACATGCCGGCTTGTGCCCAGGCTGTGCCTTCTGCTGGGTTTCAGGCATGTCTGGGAGGAAAGCCAAGGTACTGCTGAGAGTCAAACTGTGGAGGCACAGAGCAGTTTCCTGGTAGGCAGGTCCCCTACAAGAAGATGTGAGCAGTGCTGGCTTGACTCAGTCAGCAGAGGGTGAGGATTCCAAAGTCACGCAGACGTGTGACCCTCAGACAAGTCTTCAGGGTCTCACATTTGGGTCTTATGCAGACCAATGAGGGACTGGAATTTACAACACAGGAGAATGGTTTCACAAAGATCTTGGCAAGGCCTTGGGGCCAAGAAGGAATGGCTTTGTTCCTCTTGGCCAGCACTAGGAAAAGAGGCATTTAGCTGAGCATGAAGGAAGCTTATCTTTGGTGCACTGCGTACCCAGGAAACACAGTGGCCCTTCATACTCATTGACCTGGACGTGCCAAACAGCTCAGGGATGACCTCCTGGTGGAGGTTTTGGGCCGTGCCCTATACGAGGTTAGGCGTGGAGGGAGGAGGCTGGTGTGGGAGACGTGGAGGCAGTGGCGTTACCTTCAGACTGTGATGATGATGGTCACTGGAGGAGAGCGACACGGAGCAGAAAACGGCAGTGAGAGTCAGCAAAGTCCTCGGTGTTACTTTCACCACAGCTTTAACTGTGGCTGAAGTGGGCCATGCAAATACAAGTTATGTACTTATTTTAAAACTCTTTCATTGAAGTTGAGGGAGCTCTGGTGGCTTAGTGATAAGAAATTGCTCTGCCAACCCAAAGGTGTGAGGTTTGAATCTATGTCACAGCTCCCTGAAAGAAAGATGAGCAGTCTCTTCCAGTATGATTTACAGTCTCTGGAAATCCACTAGAAGGTCAGCTATGAATTGGTTCTGACTTGATGGTACACCACAAAAGCAACAACATCTGGCCCCTGGGGTGCACTGCCTGGCTCCCATAGAGAGTCCCCCAGTCCCCAGGGGAGAGCCATCAGGTCACTGGGGAAAGCTGCCTGGTGGGTATGAGGAATCTTATCTAAGCAACTTTCCTCCACCTCCTTCTCCAGTACATCTGTAAGTAACACCTCCAAAGCCCTCCTCTTTGTAACTCACAAGTTTGTTCTCTCTAGATTTGCTCCCTTTCCTAGAGATAACCTGAACACTTAGTCTTACTCCAGACCTGAACCCTGAGCCCAGTTCCAGAGACAAAAGAGAAATATAACTACAAGCTAGGGAAGCAAAGGAGGATGGAGCCTCAAGGTTCAGCCAGCTTCTCCCACTGGACCCGCCTAGGCAAACACTTTGCCGTCCAGAGGGCAGAAAACGTCAGGAAAATATCTTCTAACTCAACAAGAAGACATGCAGCTTCAACTCAGAACCACCAGTAAAGTGTTAAAATGGCCTTTCCTTTTCCTTCATCTCAATGTCCCTGTTCAGCATGAGGTAGCCAGAGAGTCTGCGTCCCATTCCCAAATGAGAAACCCACAAATGAAAAAGACAATTTTCTTTGTGTGTGTGTGTATGTATGTATATATATATATATAAATTAATCACCATTGGACTATTAAAAAAAAGCAATAACATTGCTGTTGAGTCAGAAATGACTAAGAGCTGACCCTCTAATGGATTTTTGAGGTTGTAAACCACATGGGAGAAGATTGACAATTCCTCCCCCCCTTGGAGCTACTGGTAGATTCAAATTGCCAGTGAGGCGTGGCCTTTGGGTTGGCCCTGCAACTTCCTGAGCACCACACTACCAGATCTCCTCATTTATCAAAGACTGAATGTGATAAATTTTCATCTGCCTGGCTTAGCTTCTCATTGTTGCTGTAACAGAAATATTGTTGGAGGAGAGCAGTGAACATCCCATCAATGGCCAAAACAACAAACAAATATGTCTTGGAGAGGGTGCAGCTGGAGTGCTCTTTGAAGGCAAGAATGATGAAGCTTCACCTCACATACTTTGGGCATGTTGCTAGGAGGTGCTAGTCCTTGGAGAGGGACATGATGCTGGGAAGGGTGGAGGGTCAGCGAAGGAGAGGAAGACCCTCAATCAGGTGGATTTACATGGTGACTGTCACAAAGGGCTCCAGTGTGTCAGGAAGTATGTAGATGGCACAGGATAGGACAGGCTTAAAATCTTTTGTTCATAGGGTTGTGATGAATTGTACTTGACTCGAAGACACCTAACAACAACAACAACAACAACATAGCAATGCACAGAAATGGATTTTTTTTTTTTTTTTTTTTTTTCCCGCCCCCCAGAAATGGATTTTCTATAGTACAACAATGAATGAATGGAAACCCAAAATCTCTGTAAATGTTTATGAAAATTAATAAAATATAAATTTAGAAAAAAAAAAAGAAATGGATTTTCTCATGGTTTAGGAGACCAGGAGTTGGAATTCAAGTGCTGGTTCTAGAGGAAGGCTGCGTTTGTCTGCTCTTGGGGAAGTCCTTCTCTCCAGAGCTTTTCTGAATGGTCTTTGGAGGTCAGTGACATCGCTCTTCCCCCATTTGTGCTAGTTTATCTCTGTGCCTTTTTGTATCTCAGAGGTGATTTAGTTTAGAATACACTCAACACTGACATGGTCTCATAATATAAAGAAAACCCTGCTCCCACATGGGGTTTTTATCCACAGCCAGAGAGGCTAGAAAGCCAATGCTAGCCTATGTTTTGGGGAGACATTTCAACGCGTAACACTGTCAGAAAGTTAGATTTAAGTTGCTTACCACTTTATGAGGGCCCTGATTTTCTCCTCATGGGTATGGAGCAAGATCTCTTGCCATTTGGTGCCATTGAATAAATTTTGACTCATACTGACCCCAGAACAGAAGGATTTGAAGCTCTTGCTGCAGAAGATCAAGGAATATAGACTTCAATATGAATTGCATCTCAACATCAAGAAAACAAAAGTCTTTACCATGGGGCCAAAAGGCAGCCTCATGATAGATTGAAAGGATTGAAGTTGTCAACAATTTCATCTCACTTCATTTAAAATCAGCACTCTTGGCACCAGCAGTCAGGAGATCAAAAGATGAGTTGCACTGGAAAAAATCTTCTTTCAAGGAACTTCATAAAATGCTAAAGAGAAATGATGTCAGTCTGAAGACTAAGGTGTGGCTTATACAAACCATAGTGTTTTCAGTTGCTTGCTGTCCCCTTGAAAACTGGGTAACAACTAAGGATGCCAAAAGAAGACCTGGTACGTTTGAGTGCTGGAGAAGAGTATTGAATATCGCATAGTCTGCCAAGAAAATAAATAAGTCTGTTCTAGAGAAAGTGAAACCAAGGCTCACCTTGGGGGGAAAGGTGTTGAAACTCTGTCTCCCATACTTTGGGCATGTTATCAAGAGGGCTAGTCTTTGGAGAAGGACATCATGCTTGGAAAGATGGCACAAGAGAGGAAGACCCTTAATGAAATGGGTTGACACAGTGACTGTAGCAGTGGGCTCAAGCATTTTGGAGATGGCGAGGTTGGCTCAGGGCAGGGTAGGGGTCAGAGCCTGTTCATAGAGTCCCTGTGAATTGTAGTTGACTCGATGGCACTTACCAGCAGTCTTGTGCCCCCTCTCAGATGCTACCATGCTTGAGTCCATTGTCTGAGCCATTGTCTGTGCCTTTTTGTTTCTTGTTTGTGCCAGTCCATGTTGAGGGTTTCCCTCTCCTGCACTGACCCTCTCCCAAGCATGATGACCCGTTCTAAGGATTGATCACTCCTGATAACATGCCCAAAGCATGTGAGATCAAGTCTTGCCATCCTTGGTTCTAAAGAGCATTCTGACTACACGTCTATATTTTACAAATGTGCCCCTTTCTTCAGTTGAAAGCTATTACTGTTTCTCAGAGGAGGGGCTTGAGGACTACCAAGTCCTCCGTCAAAGGGTCACTCAGGTCTTTCCAGCTCCTGGAACCACGTGACCACCAGCTTCCCTGGTAGCACAGCCTTCCTGGCTCCTCTGTCTGGTCTCCCCTGTGCCTGACCTCTGTGTTCCCATTGTCTAATTCACACTGCAGTCTCCCTACCCTTTGACACAGCTTTGTCTTCAAGGGCAGTAGTCCTTGATGGAGAGGGAGAATGTTGGGCAATGTTTGAAAACATTTTTGGCCATCGTATCTTGGAGGAGGGGTGCTACTGGCATCTAGTGGCTGGAAGCCAAAAATGCTGCCAAATATCCTACAATGCACAGGCCAGCCATCCACTACAGAGAAGTAGTGTAAAATTTTTGCCAGTGCAAAATGTCAGTAGGATCTGAGTTGAGAAACTCTGTTCTAAAGGTGGATTGCCAGTAGGGCGCTTTCTCAATAAGTTGGAAATACCATTTGAACCAGAGCTGGAACTCAGAGATATGCACACCAATGCTTATTGCTACGTTATTCACAATAGCAAAGAGATGGAAGCAGCTCAAGTGACCATCAACAAAGAGATGGATAAAAGGAGCTCCGGTGGCCTAGTGGCAAGAAGCTGCACTGCAATCACACAGGCATACAGTCCAAATCCATCAGATACTCCACTGGAGGAGAGGCAATCTCCTCCTGTGCCAGTCAGATCTGATTAGACCATAAACAGCAACAATAAAAACAAACACAAAAGACATATAAACAAATGAATATATAGGAAAAACTACGGTATGTTCACACAATGGAATATTACACAGCACTGAAAAATAATGACCTTGTAAAACACTACACAACATAAGTGAGCCTGGAAGACACTATGCTGAGTGAAATATCTCAGTCACAAAGAGGACAAATACTGCATAACACCACTGTTATAAAACAGGACTGACATGGGCATTGGGGAAGAATAGGAAAAGAGTGGATAGATAATGAACACTGAATTGGAGAAAATGAGGGGAAGAACTGTCTGAAAAGAATGTGTGATTAGGCATTGTATGTATGGCAACAATCTGTAACAAGAGATCCATTATAAAGTGGACTGGAAGAGAGAGAAAGGAGGAGGTGGGAGGTTAATGTTCAACAGTGAATGGGTGGAAATGCAACCTTTCTGTAGACTTCTGTTAAAATCACAGTAATAAAAAAAAAGGTGGCTTGTGCTGTGTTTATGGACCAAAAGCATTCCTCCAAAGACCCCTGGCCTCCTCAGGGCTTCAGCTACAAGGAGCCCTGTCTCCATCGTGCACTCGTCCTCATCCCTGCATGAGGCTCCAGTTCCTCCCCTGAGCCTTCTGTTTGGATCTGGGGCAATTGCAACAAGCTCAACATCTTGTTGTTCTGTGCTGTCAAGTCAGAACTGACTCATAGCTGACCCTCCAGTGGGTTTTCAGACTGTAAATCAGATGATAGGAAATTGATTGTCGTTCTCCCATGGAGCAGCTGGTAGATTTGAACTGACTCTGTTTGGCTTGGTAGCCAACTCTGTACTCACTAGGCCACTCCTTATCCACCAGGTTTGCCTTTAATGTTGATTATCCCCTATTAAAAAGAAAATAAACACATTTGCCTATTTACCATTGTGTTGATTCAAATTCATGGCAACGTTCTACGTCAGCGTAGAACAGTGTTTTAAAGGGTTTTCAATGGCTGTGATCCTTTGAAAGTAGATTGCCAGGTCTTTCTTCCACCTTCCCAAAACTGTGTTTTCAAATCACAAACCTACTGACAAATTCTGGTGACCTAGTGTTAAGAAGTTGTGCTGCCAACCCCAAAGGCATGCATTTGAACCCACAAGTCTCTCTGTGGGAGAAAGATGGGCAGTCTCCTCCTGTGCAACTTATGGCCTCTGAAAACCTGTTGGACTCGACACCACAGAAGCTGTGAGTCTGGTCTGACTCGACGGCACACAACAACAACCACCACCACCTACTAACAGTAATAGCCAATGTCCTAACCACTGAGCCACCCAGAGAGACCTCAACACCTGTTGATAGATTTGGGGCTTTGTTTCCCTGAAAACAGAGGGAGAGGTCAAGGCTGGCTGGCTGCGATGATCTGTTAGAACCCGTCATTCTTCGAGGGGATGCCCACCCTTTGGAATCTTTCATCAACACCTGGGCCTCATTCTGCAGACGTGAGACGTGGCATCCGATGATTCCGTCTCTGACACGCCTCAACGCCCGTGGTTCTGATGGCTGGGAGGGAGCGAGCCTGAACGCCAGCCACGAGAGTTCCTCTCTCATCTGTGGGAAGGTTTTACACGGAGTTTTTGGTTTATGACCCAGAGTCAGAAGCATGCTTTCTGCTTTCCTGGCCTGTCCACTTTGTGAGATTCACCTTCTCTGTCTTCAGTACCTCTCCCCTCAAGGAATGGATCACTGCTTTACCCAGACACGTATAGCACGTCCCCTGCCTCTCATCTTGCTGTTGGGAGTCATTGACTTGACTGCAGCTCACAGGGACCCTGTGAGCAATAGATCTGCTTGTCCCATGATGCACCACTCTCATCAGCTCTGATACTCTTGAGCCCGCTGTGGTCATCATTGCATCAGTTCTTTTTTACTTTTTATTTTATTATTATTTTTTTGGCCATTATTTTGTTATTTTTTTTTCCAAGAGATGAATTACATTGGGAAAGTCGGCTGTGAGGGACCTCTCAAGAGTACTGAAGAGCAACGACATCAGACTGGAGACTAAGGTGCACCTGATCCGGGCTATAGTCTTCGCAATTACGTGCTATGCATCAGAGAGTTGGACAGTGAATAGGGTTGATAGAAAGAGAATTGATGCCTTTGAGCTGTGGTGCTGGAGAAGAGTGTTGAATATAACATGGACTGCTAGGAGAACAAACAAGTTTGTCCTGGAGAGGGTGAAGCCAGAATGTTCCCTGGAGTCAAGGATTCTGAAGCTTCATCTGACATGTTTTGGCTATGTTGCAAGGAGGGACTGGTCCTTGGAGAGGGACATCATGTTTGGCAGAGTGGAGGGGAGGTGAAGGAGAGGAAGACCTTTGATGAGATGGATCGATTCTGTGACTGGAGTGGTGGGAATAAGTGCGTTTGAGATGGCTAGGTTGGCACAGGACAGAAAAGCATTTAGAGCTCTTGTACACAGGGTCGCTATGAGTTGCAAGCGACTCGATGGCACATAACAACAACACAACTGTCAAATTGGATCTGACTAGTACAGGAGGAAATTGTCCCTCCTTCTCCAGCAGAGCATCTGGTGGATTCGAACTGTGCACCTCTGGGATTGCAGTGCAGCTTCTTGCCACCAGGCCACCAGAGTTCCCTACATCAGTCCTTCTTGTTGAGTTTTCTTCTCTTTCGCTGCCTGTCTGCCTTTCCCAGCATGCTGATGGCTCATGTTATCGACTGTTTATTTCAATAGAATCCCAATATACTTAATACCCACCACTAGTCTGTCAGTTTGTCAGACTCTGGGGGCTAGTGTGGCTGCTGTGTCAGGACCCTGGTGGGGACCAACTCAGAGCTGACCCTTTATCAGGTTTTCAGAGACAGTGATTCACGTGGGAAGTGATTGCCCATCTTTCTTCCAAGGAGCAGCTTGGCAGATTAGAACTACCTGCTTTGAGGTTGACAGCACAATTTTTTACTGCTAGGCTGCCAGAGAGGGAGCTCTGTGGCCTAGTGACAAGCAGCTGAGCTGCAATCTCGAAGGCCTGCCGTTGGATCCCCCAGCCGCTTCCCGGGAGAAGAATGGACCGTCTCCTCCAATGTGATTAACTGCCTCTGAAAACCTGCTGGAGGGTCAGCTCGGGGTCAGTTCTGACTCTACGATACACAACAACAACAACAACAACAAAAACAACAGGCCCCTAGAGGTCCTTTAGGTTAGGAATTGAGCCCAAACCATTTGTAACACCCAGGAATCTCACAAAAGAAGTCAAAGCCAAAGTCTCTGATTGTTTACAGTGTGGGCTGTGGCTTCTTTCAGGAATTTCCAGATCTGTAGCTTTAGTAAATTGAGGCTGAGGAAACTGCTGATGTGTTGGGTGTGGCCGCCGGGCTTTGAGAAAGTGTCAGCATGAAAGAGAGAGGAAGTGACCAGACTAAGACCAGGTCAAGAGAGCAGGTCCCAAGGGCGCTGGAAGGAGGTGGGAGTGAAGTGGTGAAGTGTGTGTGTGTGTGGGTGTGTGGTGTGTGGTAAGACAGGGGAAATTCTGGATTCAGGATACTACAAGTGGGGTTGATGTTGGGGGTTGATGAATCTCAGGAATCCTGTCCAATGTGCTGTACTCTAGTCCATCTGAGAAGGACTTCCGCTTCAAAGTTTAAATGTCCATCGCGGGAAGTCCTCAGCTCGGATTGCTCCGGAAATCCCGCTCCACACAGTGACTCAGTCCTCCCCACGGCTTCCATATCGCCTGGGACCGTCAGGGCCAACCACAGAGGATGGCGGGTGACTCTCATTTTCTCATGGTCTGTAACTGGGAGCTAGTGTTGTTATTGTTGTCAGGTGCCTTTGAGTCAACTGTAACTCACAGCAACCCTATATACAAGCACATCTGAGCCTTGTTCTGTCCACACCACCCTCATGACCTCTGCCGTGCCTGAAGCCACTCTCCCAGTCACTGTGTCAGCCAGTGCATCTCGAGGGTCCTCCTCTCCCTGGCTGACCCTCGGCCTTTCCCCCCGGTCTGACCTCTCCTGACAAAATGCCCGAAGGTTCGTTTGTTCTTTGACAGTCCACTGTATGTTCAATACTCTTCGTCAACACCACAATTCAAAGGCATCACTTCTCTCTTACCTGTTCATTATTCAACTTTCAGATGCTTGTAAAAGCAATTGAAAAGACCACGGCTTGGGTCCGGTGCACTTTGGTCTTCAAACTCACATTGTTGCTCTTTAACACTTTGGGGAGGTTATTTTGAATTCTCTGCGATGCAAAACTTGAAGTACTTTTTAGAATTTGGTGCTGAAATCCTTTGGGTTGTCTTTCTCTTATTCCTTCAGATGGTTGGACATGTTTTGTGATTTCCCCCAGGATAACTATGTCCAGGTTTATTTACAAAAGTAACATGTATCCCAACTCTACTGCATTAAGACACCTCTCATTCAGGACCCAGGGTGCCTTATCTCCTGATCCTTGAGACCCCTTTGTTCTTCTCCTCCTCCTTCTTTGTTTATTCATTTTATTGTTGAGTCTGCAAGAAAGCAAGCGCTGACCCCACAATTTGCACATGTACAATCTCATGACTTTGGTTACATTTTCAAACCTGTGTTACCATTCTCACTTTTCTTTCCATGTTGTCCTTCCATTAACAGCCTCGTGTCCTCTTAAGAGTCTTTTCTCATCTTTTGATGTGCTGTTAGCAATTAAATCCTGTATAGATAGTTTGTAGTGACCTCTGGTGGCTTAGTAGTAAGGAGTTGTGCTACCAACCCAAAGGTAAGCGGTTTGAATCTACCAGCTGCTCTGGGAGAGAAAGGGGACAGTCTCCTCCCATGTGATTTACAGCCTCTGGAAACCCGCAGGAGGTTCAGCTGTAAGTCAGTGCTGACTCCATGGTACAGAACAGCAACAACAACAACAACAACAAACAGCAACAGTAGTTCTTAAAAGAGCATAGTGCTCAAGGCAAATCATTTCACTGGTTAAACTAATCTGTTAATGGGCTGTAAGAAGGTTTCAGGGAATATTTTTTTTTAAATTTATTTAAGGCTTAAAGATGATCTCAGGTCAATAGTTTTAGGGGCTCATACACCCACTATGGATCCAGATCCACAAGAATGTAACACTTTTTCCTTTTTTGATAAGGATTCTTTACAGAATCTTTGACCAATGTGTCCAGTAATGGTAGCCAAGCACAAGCTACTTCTGGTCTCCTGGCAAAAGAGGCTGTTGTTTATGGAGGCAGTTAGCAACACATTCACTTCCTCCTGCTGTTCCGTCCTCCTTCCTCTGTTGCTCCAGGCAGAGAGACCAGTTGTTGTACCTTGACCATAGGCCTCTTGTCTCTTCTTACTTTGACCTCACTAGTTAACTCCATCTGCTGTAAGACTTCGCTCTCCTAGTCCTCCTGGCTCTCTGCTTTCTACACTCTCACTCCCTCTCCCTTGCTCACTGCAAAGGCTTGTTAACCGGTATCTAGCTGGCTGTGACTCATGATGACTTTAGGACAGCAGAATGAAGCCTGGTCCTGCACCATCCTTAAGATCACTGACGCGAGTCCGTTGTGAAGGGCCTTTCCACCTGGGGATTCCGTTTCCAGCACAGTATCAGACAGCATTCGGTTGGGAGCGATAAAATTCTAGTTGGCTAATTTTCAGAATTAGGTCACCAGACCTTTCTTCCTGGTCTGTCTTAGTCTGAAAACTCTGCTGAAACCTGCCCACCATGAGTGACCTTGGTAATTGAAATGTCATTGACGTAGCTTCCTGCATCATGTTGTTGTTAGGTGACGTTGAGTCGAGTATGACATATAGACGCCCTGTGAACAACAGATCTGAAACCTGCCCTATCCTGTGCCATCCTCGTCTCTGACACACTTGAGCCCGTTGTAATCACTATGTCAATCCATCCTCTCTTGCTGACCTTCCACTTTTCCAAGCGTGATGTCCCTCTTTAAGGAATGACCTCGCCTAGCAACAGGCCCAAAGTGTGTGAGATGAAGCTTTGTCATTTGCCTCCAAGGAGCACTCTGGTTCCACTTTCTCTAAGACACACCTGTTTGTTCGTTTGGCAGTCTGCAGGGTACTCAGTGCTCTCCACCACCACCGTTCCAAGGCATCGCTTTTTCTTCTCTCACCCTTATTCATGGTCATATCAACATGGGAGTCATCACAGGATGACAAACTGAAGGATAGGTGGTGGCATGATATACGAAAGAATTTTTTTCTTCCTTTAATAATTTTTTAAGGGCATCACAAAATGACAAAACCCATATGAATTATTTCATGAGACTCAGAACTGTTTAAAATTCTGCACCTTTTAAAGTATAAGCTGTCCTTTACCTGCCCTCTCCTAGTGAGGTAACCCCTGAAGTTAAGCCTGGTGCACACTCTCTCAGGAAGCTTCCCCACGGAAACTTTGGGGGTCCTGCCTGTAGATTTATCCTACTGCCCAGGTCTTGGCTTTGTGTGGGATGTTATCCTGATTGTCTTTCATGTTGGTGCAGCAAACCTTTAGATGGTTGATGAACCTCACTTTTCTAGCTGCTGTGGAAGGGCCTCGAGTGGCCTGTGTATAGCTGGGGGCGGGGGTCTGTCCTTCTTTTCATCTGTATCACGAATTATTTATCCTCGGCCTTCTCCTCAGTATCTTGATGTATTCGTTGTCTAAAGATGATAGAAGGAACATTGATGCCTTTGAGCTGTGGTGCTGGAGAAGAGTATTGAATGGACTGCTAGGAGAACACACAGGTCCATTCTGGAGAGCGTAAGACCAGGCTGCTCCTTGGCGACAAGGATTTTGAAGATCTGTCTGATATACTTCACACATGCTGCAAGGAGGGACCAGTCCTTGGAGAGAGACATCATGCTTGGAAGGGTGGAGGGACAGCGTAAGAGAGGAAGACCCTGAATGAGATGGATTGAGTCGGTGACTGGGGTAATGGGGATGGGCGTGTGTCAGAGACAGTGAGGTTTGCTCAGGATAGAGCAGGGTTCAGAGCTGTTATAAATACGGTCGCTGTGAGTCAGAGTTGACTTGATGGCACTTAACAACAACAATCAGTTTCCTCATCTGCACAATGATCCCTTGAGCCTTCTATTCTGACCAGTCTAGCTATGTAATCTCCTCCTCTTAAGATTCTGCTTTCCTTTTCTGCTCTTTTTTTTTTTTGCCCTTTTCTGCTCTTGTCATTTGCACCAGCAGCAGAGGCGTGGAAGTTACAGAGACTGGACTCGCCTTTTGGCTGGCTAGCTGTGTGACCACAGCCAAGTCACTTGACCCCTCTGTACCTTCGTTCCCTCATGAGAAATGAGGGGCCAGGACTGTTCAGCTTCCAGGAGACGTTTTGGTTCCGACACTGCGTGGTTTTCACGGCTGCCTCCTGCCCAGGTGTGAGCCTGCTGACCCTGGAGGAGGAGACAGTTCAGGTTGGTGTTTTCTGCCTTTCACAGCAGGTGGTCATGGGAACTGCTGGACAGGAGACAAACTGGGGCAGCTGGACCCATTCCCAGCACCCTGGAGGAGACAGTTCCTCGTGGTTTCACTGCAGTTTTTCCCTGGAAGTGTTGTGAAATCCCAGAACATCACCCACGGCCACATCCCACTATGAGCACATTCGTGGTGCGTTACAGTGCCAAGTATGAACGATTTGAAGATAATTCCTCACCTGCTCCCTGCTCTTGTGTGGGGAGTTTTGGGGCACGCCATGCTGAGAACCGTCTTGGTCTGCTCTGGACTGTACTGATTTTGCTGCTGTTAGGCGCCTTGAGTCAACCCCCACTCACCTGCCCCACCCTGTGCCGTCCTCACAAACTCGGCCATGGTCAAGCCCATTGTTGCCACTTACTGTGTCAGCCCAGCTCCCTGGCGGTCTTGCTCTTTCTGAGGAGCCTCTGCTTTTCCACACATGCTGGTTTTTCCCAAATACTGGCCCCTCCTGGCCACTTGTCCACAGGATGTGGGATGAAGTTTCACCATCCTTATCTCTAAAGAGCATCCGGGTTGCACTTCCTCCAAGATGGATTTGTGTTCTTCTTTTGGAAGTCTGGAGTAGATTCAATATTCTTTGCTAACAGCACAATTCAATGATCAGTTCATTGATAACAGGTCCTGGCTTTAGCAGATGTCCATCTCTATCGGTCCAGCTCCTTCAGTCCGTATCTACCTGTGTTTCATGTCAGGGCTTGTCAGCTTCTTTCCTGGGACAGACTACAGCTAGGTAAGTGGTAAGTGGAGCAGAAACTGCTGAGAAGTATAATAAACACGAGTTCCTGGAGGTGAGCTAGATTCAGCAGGTCTGGAACTTGAGTGAACTGTGTCACGGAGTGAATTTTGCCTCACAGTGACCTCATGTGACAGAGAACAGCATTCTTGGGTTTTCAAGGCTGCAGAAATAAGGATGAGGAGACTTAATGCTACATACTTTGGGAATGTTGTCAGAAGGGGCTGGCCCCTTGGGGAGGACAGAGTCGTCCGTGAAAATGAGGGAGACGCTTAACGACACGGACGGATGCAGTGGCTGCCGTGGTTAAGCATGGAGAGGCTGGGAGGGCGTGTAGGATCGGACTGTGCTTCACTCGGTTGTACAAGGGATCACTTTGAACTGGAGCCACCTGGATAGCACCTCACAACCACAACAACAGCCCTCACAGAAGCAGAGCGCCAGGTTTGCCCCCCAGGGGGTGGGTTCCCCGCCTCATGCCTGACCATTGTACGTACCAGGGCTCCAGATCCAGGAGCACTAGAATCTCACATTTCCTGCCCCCTTTGCCCCACTTTATTTTTATTTTATATTGGTTTGCATATAAAATTCATGTGCATTGTGTATCACTTACGTTATGTACATTGTATTTCACATAGTCCTACATTCACTTTGCATTTCAAATGATCACTCATATATATTAAAAGTATTTTTTTATTATTATTATTATTATTAATTTTAATGAAAGTTTACAGAGACTTTGGATTTCCATTCATTCATTGTTGTACTTTTTTCCCTGTCCACCTTTCCCCCCAAGTTTGCTCTTCTCTTGGAAAAGTGAAAGAAAAATTCTTTCATTGTTATACAATCCTTCCCCGCAAGTCCACTCTACTATGCAGCCTTCGTTCTGGACTCCTGTCATGACGATAATACCTAATCATTTATACCTTTTAAACAGTTCTCTCCCTCATCTGTTTCAATGCAGTATACATTATTTATCCCATCTTTCTCAGTCTCCCACCAACCCCGATGTCAGTCCTGTTTTACAACAGTGGCACTGTGCAACATTTTTCCTTTTGTGACTGAGATATTTGACTCAGCATAATGTCCTCCAGGGTTACCCATTTTGAATAATATTTCATGAGTTCCTTGTTTCTCAATGCAGCGTAGTATTCCATTGTGTGAATATACCAGAGCTTCTCTATCCATTCATT
>NW_006400018.1:450737-460622 GCF_000299155.1 Elephantulus edwardii
TTACTGAAATATTTCACTCAGCATAATGTACTCCAGGGTCACCCATTTTGAATACTGTTTCATGAGTTCCTTATTTTTCAATGCAGCGTAGTATTCCATTGGGTGAATACACCAGAGCTTCTCTATCCATTCATTTGTTGATGGGCACTTAGGTTGTTTCCAACTCTTTGCTATTGTGAACAAAGTTGCGATAAACATGGGTGTGCATATATCTGCTTGGGTGGTAGTTATGGTTTCTTTGGGTAAATTCCCAGTAGTGGAATTGCTGGGTCAAATGGTATTTCTATTTCCAACTTTTTGAGAAAGCGCCATACCGCCTTCCACAGAGGTTGCACCAGTTTACACTCCCACCAACAGTGAATAAGGGTCCAGTTTCTCCACGATCTTGCTAGCATTTGTTGCTTGCTGTTCTGTTAAATTTTGCTATTCTTACTGGGTGAGATGATATCTCACAATTGTTTTGATATATATTGTGTTTTATAAAATTAACCACCATTGAACTATGGCTACTTTCCCTCGCCTTTTCAGGTCCCCACTGGATCTTTCCTCATTCCTTCAACTTCTCCCTCTGCCCACCAGTCTCTGTTATCTTGCTGCTTTCCTCCCCTCCCCAGTGTCAGCCCCCACCCCCTCCCCTTTCCATTTTGGACTTTTAGACACATCTTACTAGTTTTCCTTACATTTTTACAATAATAGTCTTATGTAGTATTTGTCCTTATGAGGCTGAGTTAATTCACTCAGTATCTTGCTCTCTAGACTCTCCCATTTTATACAGTATTTTGCAAAATCCTTGCTTCTTGGTGCAGCATTGATATTCCATCGTGAGAATGTACCATAATTTCTCAGTCCCCTTGTTTGTTCACGGACATTTGAGCTGTTTCCATTTTCTTACTATTGTGAATAATGCTGCTATGAACATAGGTGTACACATTTCTGGGTTTAAAGCTCACGTTTTTTAAATGTTGATAACATTACCAATTGAACGCAGGAATTCATATTTAATAAGCATCTCAGGTGAGTCAGATACAGGTAGTTCAGGTAGCAAATCATGAAAGACAATGTGCCTAGGACCGTGGCCGAAAGAGTCCAGCTCCTGCCCTTGGGGAGCGTGTAGCACAGGCGGGAGGAGAGAGGCAGGAGATAAACCAGGGCTGATACACAACAATATGAAATGAGAGCGAGGCTATGAGTGCTGGCCAAGCCCTCCTCCCACTCTGCAGAGCAACCTAGCGCTTACAAAGCTCTCCTTTGTTCACAACAACGACTGACTGTATTATTTGGGCAGGGGACCTCAGGGGCGAGTGGAGGGACCATTGACTCCAGCCTGCCGTAGACTCTGTCTCAGCTGCTGCTGCTTCCTCAGTCCCATGTGGACCTCGGCTCAGGGTCCAGGTGTGACCGTGTCTGCAGCTCTGACCTCCTGGACTGATGATAAGGAAGAATCCCTGTTCTTCTGCATAGGTCACTGCCAATTCTGACACTCATGAGTTTAGCATTTTTCTAATTTGAAATGATTAACATTAACTAGGCCTGCTGGGTTCAAATCCTGGCTCTACCACTTGTGTTAGCTGAGTAATTTGGGATTGTGTCTTGGCCTCATTTTCTTCACCTCTGAGTTATGAAGTTGAAATGAGATGTTATCCTTGATATAGAGTAAGTCCTCAACAAAGTATCTGGGGGAGCTATCGTGGCCTAAAGAGGTATGCTCTCAACCCAAAGGCACGTGGTTCAAATCCACCTGAAGCTCTGGGGGAGGAAGATGCGTGTCTCTGATAACAATGAGAGAATTTTTTCTTTTACTTTTAAAAAAGCAAACCGAATTGGGGGGGGAGGGGTGGGCAGGAAGAAAAGTGCAACAATGAATGAATGGAAATCCAAAGTCTCTGTAAACTTTCATGAAAATCAATTACAAAAAAAGCCCCCAAACACCAACCCCCGCAAACAAAACCCACTAGAGGGTGAGTTTTGAGTTGGTTCCAACATGACAGCAAATAACAACAATAAATTATAGTGAATTCTTATTTGCTTTCTTTACTTTTAAATTTACTTATTTTGTTATTTTTGAGATATAGAAGCTCAGCATCAAGAAAACAAAGACTCTCACCACTGGGCCGATTGGCAGCATTATGATAGATGAAGAGATTGAGATAGTTGACAGCTTTAGTTTGCCTGGCTCCATAATCAGTACTCTTGGTATCAGCAGCCAGGAAATCAAGAGACGAATTGCATTGGAAAAGTCAACTGTTAGGGATCTCTCCAGAGTACTGAAGAGGAATGGCATCACTCCGGAGACTAGGGTGCACCTGATCCAGGCCATAGTCTTCGCAGGTGCTTGGTATGCACCAGAAAGCTGGACAAAGACTAGGGATAATAGAGAACTGATAACTTTGATCTGTGGTGCTGGAGTAGAGTATTGAATATACCATGGACTGCCAGGAGAACAAACAGGTTCATCCTGGAGAGGGTGAAGCCAGCTTACTCCTTGGAGGCAAGGATTCTGCGGCTTCGTCTGACATACTTTGGGCATGTTGCAAGAAGGGACCAGTCCTTGGAGAGGGACATCATACTTGGAAGGGTGGAGGGACAGAGAAAGAGAAGGAGACCCTCGATGAGATACAGTGACTGGGGTAAAATTGGCACAGGGTAGAGCAAGTTTCAGGGCTGTTGTATATAGGGTCGCTGTGAGTCATGACTTGACGGCACATAACAATGACAACAACATTGTTAAGAATATACAGAACAAAAACTACACCCATCCGACAATTTGTACGTGTCTACTTCACTGAGTGACACTGATTGTATTCTTCGAGTTGTGTTTCATTCCCAATTAACACAAACACCCTGCTCCCTCAGGTTCCTATCTAACTTCCAATTTACTGTTGTCAATTTGATCTCATGTAGACATTTCTTAGGAGAGCCTGATGCTCCAGGCAGATGTTTTTGCTAAAGTATTTGGTTTTAAGGAGACTTCAGGGGTTATTTTTGGTTTCAAGTTTAAAGATGATGTCAGGACTGTGATGCCTTGTGGTCATCCAGGTGAATTCTTATTCCTGTTGCAACTCATTCAAGTTGTCCAACCCCCAAATCAACAGTGTTGACTTGACTCACTCTGACTCACGGAGGCTCTAGGGGACAGGATGGAATTGCCTTAAAGGATTTCTGAGGAATCTTTCTGGAATCAGACTGCCACACCTTCTTCCCTTGGAGATACTGTTGGGTTTGAAGGATTGACCTTTCGCTTAGCAGTCAAATTGGAGGAAATTACCCTGGAGCTACTGTGGTCATCAGCAAAGTTGTTGATCCTAGTACAATGGACACGGATGGTGGACAGGCCCTGAGGGGTGAGGATAAAGTGAGAGTTCTGCAGATCAGGTGACCCAGCTGCCAAAGATTTGCTTGTTCACTGAACTTCGGGAGGCTCAATCCTTGCTGGCAAAAGCCTAGGGCCCTTTCTCCCTTTAGACCTCCACTTTCTTCTCCCCTCCTCCTCCAGGGCCTTCCTGAGGCTAATTTGTGGATCCCTTCATTGACCCAGCAGATCTGGCCTCTCAGAATCATGAAGGTCTGAGGGTGCTTAGAACTTGCCACCTTTTTTGTACCTTACTTCAGAAGATGGGACCTCAAGGATGGCATCCTGAGAGAATGTTCCTGGAGTGGTGAGCAGAAGTTTCAGTTGTCCCCCTCAGACAGTCCCATGGCTTGTTGGATTCTACCTGAGTCCCCCAGCTTCATCTAACCTCCTCCCCCTTACAACTCACTTCTCTTCACTTCCCTGACTTCCTCATGGTCCCGTCGACACCTAACCCTTTCCTTTCTTGGGTCCTCGCCGCCATGTCTACTGCGCAGAATGTTCCTCCTCGTCTACTGGCAGCCTCGCGTCACTCCAGGAGCGAAGCTCGCTCCACATCTCCCTCCTGTCCTCTTTCTCCAGTCACTGCGTTCTGAGCGTGTTTGCCATTTTCTGTGTCATTATTCACCTGGCTTCTTGTTGATCGGCTCCAGTAGCGTGCCAACTCTCGAGGAAAGCCCGTCATGCGGATGATGCCAATACGTGTTTGTTGGTTTCATGACAAAGGAGATGATGAGGAGACAAAGCTGGAGAGAATCAGAGGACCCGAAGAACACCGACCCTCTGGGATGGGTGGAGGGCTCGTCAGGCTCCCTGAGGATGCGGGACTGAAGGCTAGTTCTCGGAGGGACGCAGAGGAAGAGTCCTGAATCAGCTGGAGATGCTTCTGGCTGCAGATGGCAGCACGCTTGTCCAATGGCAGCCTAAACTGATGGCTTGTTTTTCACTGGTGCTGGGTCAGTGCTGCTGACACCCATTGGCCTTCCTGTCAGCTTCAGGAATCATGCTCAGTACAGCTGAGTGCAAAGGCAGGGAACAAGAAGAACAAAGCCGAGGGGGCCTGCTCTCATGGAGGGTGGCATAGGGATTGGCTCCAGAAACCCCCTGTGAAGACCCTGCTTCCCACGACTTAGAATGGGAATGCGCGCACCCTTAGGCTTTGTCTGTCTTGCCTGAAATCAATGCATCTCTTTCCTGTCCCAGAATAAATGTAGACTTCTACCAGGTAGGGTAAACAAAGTGGGCATAATGAAACTATTAATTTCTTCATATTACACGTCCACAATCAATACACTTGGTACTAGGAGTGAGGAGATCAGGAGCTGTACTAAGAAGGTGCCATCAGGGACCTTTCCAAACTACTGAGGAGCAATGATGTTAGTTTGAGGACTAAGGTGCACCTGATTCAGATTATTGTTGTTTCAATCAGTTGCTATGCATCTGAGAGCTGGACAGTGAATAAAGATGACAGAAGAAAAATGGATGCCTTCACTGCAATCCCAGAGGTATGCAGTTCGAATCCACCAGATGCTGTGCTGGAGAAGAAGGGGTAATCTCCTCCTGTACCATTCAGATCTGATTTGATGGTACACACAAAAAATAATAATAACCAAAAAAATGGATGCCTTGAGCTATGGTGTTGGAGGAAGAGTACTGAAGATCCCATAAACTGCACAAAGAACAAACAGACATGCTTGGAGTAGGTGAATCCAAGGGCTTCTTGGAGGCAAGGATGGTGAAGCTTCGTCTTGCAGACTTTGGACACGTTGCTAGGAGAGGCTGTTGGAGAAGGACATCATGCTTGGCAAGGTGGAAGGACGGTGAAGGAGATGAAGACCCTCAACCAGGTGGATTGATGCAGTGACTGCAGCAGTTGGTTCAAGTGTGTCAGGAAGTGTGAGAATGGCACAGGGTGGGACAGGGTTCACATCTGTTGTTTCTTAGGGTTGCTGTGGGTCATACTTGACTCGACATCACCTAACAACGATAATTCATGGTGCCTGCTGCAGGCACATTTCACAGTCTTTCTGCTGGATTCATTGAAGCTGGGAGGTTCAGTGGGGACTGGGCACTGAGCAGTGGCCCCTGGGTTTGACCTTTTGTGGACTGTTTGTGGCCTTTGCGTGAGCACCTCTCAGGCTGGAGTGACTGGTCCACAGACCGCAGGGATGGTAGGAATGACCAGGAGAACTTAAGCTGATGGCTGTGTTAGTTTCCCCAGAGCTGCTGGGTCAAAGTACTGTGAACCAAGTGACTTAACCCAACAGCACCGTATCTCCCACAGTCCTGGAGATTTCCTGAAATGAAGATGTCGGCAGGGCCATGTTTTCCTCCTAAAAGCTCCAGGAAGGAATCCAGCATCTTTACCTTTTTCTAGCTTCACGTCTCTCTCTGCTGCACCTTGATTTGAAGGTGCCATGCTCCGCTCTCAGCCTCTGTCTTCACGTGACCTTCTCCCTGGGCGTCTCTTTGTGTCTTCGTATGGCCTCCTGGTAAGGACACCAGTTGTTGGGTTTGGTTGTTGTTACTGTCAGATGCCATCTGTTCTGACTCATAGCCACAGAATGAAACTCAGTCCTTGCTCCTGCCTGAGCCCATTGTTACAGCCACTGTTCTGTCAGCTCTGTCAGTCTGTCTCTCTGAGAGTCTGGGGTCGGCCTCTTCTTCTCTGCTCCTCTGCCGATGTCCTTCTCCAGGGCCTGGCCAGTCCTGATAACAATGTACAAAGTGTGTGAGCTGAGGTTTCACCCTCCGCACTGCTAGGGAGTGTTCGGGCCATGCTTCAGCCGAGATGGATGTGTTCGTTCTTCTGGCAGTCCTCATGGTTCTCCTGGCAGCCCACCCTCACCCAGGATGATCTCATTGTAACTAATTACATCTGCGAAGACCCTGCTTCCAAATAAGGCCACGTGCCGAGATTCCGGGTAGACACACGGATTTGGGGGAGCACCAGTTAAGCAAGCGTGAAGATAGTTTGTTAGAGGATTTAAGGAAGAAATCAGAGAGAACGAGAGAAAGCTTAATGCAGCTTTATTGAAGAGGGGGAACAGGGGAGCTCCCGGGTGAAGTTCCTCATTCTGGGGATGCAGAATGGGGGAGTCACACTGGGAACTTCTTGGGGAGGGCTTTTATAGCAGAGTCCTTAGGGAGGGACATTCCACTCTGATTCACGATCTACCTGCTATCTCAGCCAGGCAGGCAAGGCCATTTGCTCTTCTTATCAGCAGCCGGCAAGATCATCAGCTTTTGAATTCTGGATGCTTCATTCTTCTCTTTGGCCGCCTTTGTCCAGTCTTAACATCGACAACCAAGAGTTTTGGTATGAAACATGAAAGGAGAGTTGGGGCAAATTGCTTAGGAAAGACACAAGGTGGGCTCTGCAGTTTGGGGCGATCTCGAAGGTGTTTGTGACTGAGCAAAAGAAGCCAGCAGGAGAGAGAGGTAATGATTTTGAAGCAAGATAGCACAGTTGATTCCCATGGTTTACAAGAGCTCTGGGGAGGAGAGGCTGTTTCTGGGAGAGGGACATCAGCTTGGAAAAGTGGAGGGGCAGCGAAGGAGAGGAAGAGCCTTGACCAGGTGACACAGTGACTGCAGCATTGCCCTCAAGTGTGTCAGGAACTGTGAGGATGGTGTACGCTAAGACAGGGTTCACAACAACAACAACAACACGGACACACTTGGGGCCAGGTCACAAGATGTGATGGCTGTGGCTGCAACAACTGGAGGTGCTTCTGAGAAAACTCAGACACCTTCTGAGGCAGAAGGGAAGGAGGGTTGGATGGTGAAACGGGAAGATGTCCCGATGGGAGGACGTTGTCCTTCATTTTCCTTTGCATGGCCCTGAGCTCATATGGAGACTGGCTCTGTGAGCTGGCTCTTCCTGTTAACCGCTGTCCAGTGAGCCCCTCACCCAGGCAGGGACTCCATACAGTGAAACAAAACACTGAGTAGCCCTGTGCTTTGTTACAGATCGAACCATTTTGAGAAAGGGTTTTAATGGACTGGTTTTGGAAAGTAGATCACTTCCTATTGTTGTCAAAGACTGCTGAGTCGGAACTGACCCATCGCAGACCCTCTGGCCTAGTCCATCCTCATCTGGCTGCTTCACTGACACCTCTTCAGCAACACAGCTGCACACTAGCCTCCACTGACCGCTGAGTGGTGACAGTGCTTGATGTGCCTTGAATGAGAATTGAACCCAGGTCTCCTGCGCAAAAGGCAAAAACACTACCACTCAGCCACCAATGAGGGTAAAACTAAACCCCACTCCTGTCAAGCTGATTCTGACCCTCTATCAGTTTTCTGGGGGAGCTCTGGTGGCCTAGTGGCAAGAAGCTGCGCTGCAATCCTGAAGGCTGGCAGCTTGAGGCCACCAGCTGCTCTGCGGAAGGACGGACACTCTCCTTCCTTGCAATTAACTGCCTCTGAAAACGCACTGGAGGGTCAGCTATGGGTCAATTTCAACTCTATGTTACACAACAACAACAACAACAATAACATCAGGCTTCTGAAGCTGTAAATCTTTCTAGATGGTAAAGGCTGACCGTCTTTCTCCTGTGGAGTGGCTGGTAGATTTGAATCTGTCTGATCTCTTGGTCAGCAGCCCAACATGTAATGCGCTGTGCCACCAGGGCTCCTCAGGAAGGAACAACAGAATAAAAATGAAAACCCAGGCCTTGCCTGTGTGGTTGTACATTGGAGTGTGAGGACGGTGCCTGTGCCCTGGCCTTCTGCTTCAGATGGACAGAGCCGGCCGGCACAGGGCCTTGAGTGTGGGGATAATGCCTGAGCCCTGGCCTTCTGCTTCAGATGGACAGAGTTGACCAGCACAGGGCCTTGGGCGTGGCCAGTACACGATGGAATCCAGAGGGTGCAGGGTCACTTAACAAACAGCATTGGGAGCCAGCCCCCGCAGTGCAGGGCAGGTAACAGAGCAGGGAGGGGGAGCCCTGGGCTGCGCAGGGACTTGGGGTCCCAGTGCCACCACTTACAAGCTGGGGTTCATTGGCACTCTCCAGGTCTGTGATCTCATCTCCTCCCTTTCCTACACACAAAGTTCTAGAACGTTCTGGATGCTCACAGGAAGTCCAGCAGATACTCTCTTCCGTGTGCCCACAAGGAGCCCGGCCTGGACCAGGACAGCGGCTTCCCTCACTGCTCGTCCTGCCTGATTCCTCACTTCTGGCATCTTTCCTCGTTTGTTTTGGGGACGGATGGCGCGGGGCCCAGCTAGGAGGGTTGGAATCCAAAACTCTTCTCCTCTATTTATTCCGATTGTAGCTATGGATGCAGCAAAAAAATGCAAACACGGGTTTAACTAGACAGACGTGTTCGAGATTCTGGAACATTTGTCTGCGGACGTAAGAGGCCTCAACAACCTTATGTTAAAATAAATAGTAGTAGCCGACGGTGGTGAGGACATGTAACAGGATGAAGGTAATTAATGTCTCAGAATTGTACGTGTAAAAGTGCTGGAAAGGGCAGGTACTTTGTCGTATAGATTTCAACACTCACGCGCGTGCACATAAGTACAGAAAGAGGGAGACAAGGCATTTTACAGGAAAGGCTCTTAGCTGGACCTTTAGTGCTGTTGGTCTCTTGGTAGCTCTTCAGTGTCTGCATCACATGCAATCTGGAGGGGTGCTAGGTCTGAAGGGGGGTGCCTGTCCTTTAGTCACCCCCTTTATCTAGCCCCTGGACTGGCCCTTTGACTTAAGGAAGCCTCTCAGCATGTTGGGAGTGGGGTTGCTGCCCATAAGAGGTGGTCAGTGGTGGTTCCATGAAAGCTACCCCAGTCAGATCAGGCCTGCCCACCGGCTGGGCAACGCGGGCTTCATCTCTCTAGGGTGGATCCAGCGCTGGTGATGGATTTAGCCTGACTTGTCACTCAACTAACCAAAAAGTCAGCAGTCGGATGGGGCAGCCTCCTCCTGTGTCAAGACTTTCAGCCTTGAAACCCCAAGGGAGGGTCTCTGAGTTAGAATCCAGTGGATGCTTGTGGGGTTGGGGTTTTATGCTTGTTTTGGTAAAATGGATCTAATGATTGTGAGGACATGCTATGGGGATGTCAGTGAAGACATGCAAAGTTCTGGCTTACAGTAAGCCCTCTTGTACCATCACATCTACCCAGAGGTGCGGCTAGCGGTCGGCCTTGAACTGGGCTGTGCAGTGCAGGTGGGAAGGGGCCTGGACATGATCTGTAGGAAGAGACATCTAGCGAGAGGGAGGCTTACAACTTGTAGCGGGAGATCCGAGGCGGCCTGGGGACTGGAGCGCTTGCAAGCTGCTGGGCGGAACCCTTTCATCTCCTGGCAGCGAGAGGGGAAGAAAGGAGAATCTGGTTTTCATTGTGTGGTTGTTTCTAATTTCCTTCTGCTTTCGAGATCTTCCTCAGAGGGAGAACAATGCCCTCAAGTTCAGGGCTCAGGCTTCCTCGCCAGAGGCCCCCAGCTCAGGGGAGGCCGGAGCCTGGACACTTGCCCTCGCAGGAGAGGGCATTGGAGTCTCCTCCGTAAACAAGCACGGGGGGGGGG
>NW_006400018.1:461022-480274 GCF_000299155.1 Elephantulus edwardii
CCCAGTCCAACTCTCAGAGCTGGCCCCTGCCTGGGATGGGCTCATACCCCTGCTCCCCTGCAGGAGGGGGGACTGCATGCTGCCTGGCCCAGTCCAGCTCACAGACCCGGCCCCTGCCTGGGATGGGCTCACACCCCTGCACCCCTGCAGGAGGGGGGACTACATGCTGCCTGTCCCAGTCATACCCTGCACCCCTGCAGGAGGGGGGACTGCATGCTGCCTGGCCCAGTCCAGCTCACAGACCCGGCCCCTGCCTGCGTGGGGAGGAGGCCTTGAGTTAGGCCGGGACCTTGGAGACTGCTGTTCCTACAGCCAGGCTCCAGGCTCTCTCAGCAGGCCAGCTGGAGGCAGGAGGCCCAGGGCTGCGTCCAAGGAATGGGGTGAGGTTTCCTCATTCCTTGCTGTCTTCATATTTTGCCTTTTATTTACGATTTCCGTACATTTACCAGCTTTTCTGGGTTTCTCTTTCATCACCAGAGAGCAGAGTGACTCTGAAAGTGAGTCCCCCACGTGTGCAAAAGGATGAGAAAACATGAAAGGGCTATTAGAGCAGGATCGTCAGGTATATAGAGTTTTACTGAGAAAGATGCTCTGGGAAGGCCAGGTGGGGGTGGGAGGAGGGGAAGGGTGACACAGCCCGAAAGGGGCGTTAGCAGGATCGGCTGCCTGAAAGCTGTGGTCAGACAGAGCCGATCAGGTCTGTTGGCCCTGCTGACCCCCGCCCCGTGGCTGGCAGCTCTCCACTTTCCCCGCATCAAGCGTCATCATGAGAGGTCCATATTCTGTGGGTCCGACACTTCTTTGCAGTCACTGTCTTTAACGAGCACTTGAGTAGAGCTTTGGCCCAAGGAAGGCTCCCAGCGAGGCTCACGATGTCGCTGGGGTGAGGTCGATGCAGGTGAGGCTTGAGGAGCACCTTCAAGCTGAAGGACGAACATGGCAGTTCCCCCCCCCCCAAGCCTGATCACTTCCTGAGAAACTTGATAACATCTAAGCTGCTCTTATCAAAGGCCAGACCAGACAATGGATCCTGATAAGGGTCTGAGCCTGATCTAAATAGCTAAAACCTAATTTAATTAACATGCCAAATTCCAAGAAATACCGGCTTAGTCTTCTCCAGGACAGAATGCCCACGCTCCATTTCGATCCTATCTCCCTGCTATGCGGTCGGTCACTTGGCGTCCCTCTCAGACCGTGCAGTAAAGGTCTGTTCGTTTCTTGGGACCAATTTCTTTATTTCTCTCCCTTGTGCCCTTTTTTCTGTGTAACACAAATACCTTCCCTGTTGTTGTTATAGCTTCTGCCTTAACCCGTATGTAGCATTCATGCCACTATTTTTTTTCTAAATAGATGCATCCTTAAAAGCTTGGGAAATGTAATTAAAAAGGAACTTTTATAAAGAAAACCTAGCATTTTCTAATGATGTTGTTATGTGTCATCAAGTCGACTCATACTGATACTATGAACAATGGCTCTGAACCGTGCCCTATCCTGACGTACCCCCACCTTGTCTGACACACCTGACCCCATTGCTATAGTCAGGGTGTCAGTCTATCTTTCTAATACACACTGGGGGAGAGGGGAGAAAAACGTAACTGTTAGAATAAAACTTTTCTTTTGTAGAACCCTAAAATCTCTCTATCCATTGGTGTGTTGCTGGGATGCTGGAAACTGTATCATGAGTTTCAGTGGAACTTCCAGACTAAGAGCAGTTTGGAAGAAAGGCCTGGCTATCTGTATCAACAATTCTCTGTGAAAACCCCGTATATCACAGTAGACATTCTTCAGGACTGACATGCTGCTGTAACACGAACCACCTGGGTTGGAAGGTATTAGAAAGAGACAATGGTTTCAACAATGGGCTTGAGCAGACCAACGATTGGGGTGATGGTACAGGAGCAAAGAATTTGTTTATGAAGCTTTTTTTATGTGATTAGAGTGAACGTTTACAAATGGAACATTGACCATTTTGATGTAGCTTGGGTTCCCAGGAGTTGGAGCAGATCCCAGGGCAGCGCACGAGACCCATGACTAAAATCAGCTTGACCGTCTCCTAGGGTTTTGTCTAAGTCCTTGGTACATAACAGCTTTTCACGCACAAGTGACTGCAGTTGAAGTTGGCGAGAAGTCAGGAGTAGGGTTATTTGTGCGGACCTGTGACCTCGTGGAAGGATGCTCAGGGGATAGACGGCACCCCTGCTGATGGGCCACGGGTCCCTGAGACCAGTGAACGCGGAAGAATAAGAGCATCTCCTTCCAGAGTTGTTGTTGTTCATTGCCATGGGGTTGACACTGCCTCACAGTGACCCCTTGAACAATGGCCTTGACCCTTGCCCTATCATCCTGCACCAGCCCCAGGATGTCTGAGTTACTCAGGCCCATTGTTACAGTCACTGTATCAACTCATTTTGTTGAGAGTCTCTCCCACTTTCTCAGCCGCTCCACATTTCCCAGAATGATGCTCTTCTTTTCCAAGAGCTGGTATTTCCTAATGACGTGTCCAAAGTATGTAAGATGAAGCGTCACCGTCCTTGCCTCCAAAGACCACGCTGGTTCTTCTTTCTCCAAGTCAGGAGAGCTGGCTGATATTAATGGAAGGCTTTATTTTATATGTGTAAGGTGTTTAGCGCTGTAGAAATGAGAATGACAAGACTTCCTCTCACTTTGGACATTTTATCAGGAGGGAACCAGTCCCTGGAGAAGGACGTCGTGCTTGGGGTCTGTGAAAACAGAGGAAGTCACGCAATGAGAGGAACTGACATGATAGCTGCCAGCGTGGGCCCAGACGTAGCAATGACTGTGAACGTGGCACAGGATGAGAAACACCCTGCTCTGTTGTATTTAGGGTCGCTATGAGCGTGCAAGTTTGGTCCATACTTTTATGCTTGTTTTATGGTTTGCTTTTACATAGAGCAATTATCTGTCAATACACAGCACAGAGAGAGATCGATTGGCCTTGTGGACATAAAGTGATGCTACTAAAGCCAAAGGTGGGTGATTTTAATCTGCGGCCCTCAGGCCTGTTCTTAATTGCTTTTGGTCAAACATTCTTCTACGTGTATAGCCCTGGTGTGTCCTCTTGCCGTACAGAGGTAACTTGTAGTGGCTGTGAAGCTGAACACTGGGACGCTGTGTAAAATGCGATAATGGTTACCCATGGTGGACAGTGTTTGGTGGCTCTCCCTGCTTAGAACAAGCTTGGAAGCAGGAGTGGCATCCACTTGCAAAATAGCTTGTCTCCAGAAACCCTACGAACCTGGAGAAAGGATGAAAGTGTTCAGGTATTTCGTTCATAGGGTCCTTATGAGTCACCTACGACTCAACAGCACTTAACAACAACAACAACAACAACAACAACAACATGAGCTGGACTAACATAACAGCCCAGAACAAAGACAACAAGGACACTAACAAAGGTATTTAGAGTAGTGACTAGTGTTTGAGGAGTGCTCCGTAAATGTTACCCTCACCATAACTTGGGGCATTCTGACTGAGGACTCCCTGCTGTCCTGGGCCCTTAACATCCTCCTGCCTGGGGGCCAGGGCCAAGATGGACATGGTCTCCAGGCTTCCTCCTGTTCTCTGTTGCTCCCTGACTCTCCCCTGGGACAGGTCCAGCCTGGTGGCATGACTGTCATTTCCCTCATGATTACAGGATTGAAATAAGATGTGGCTGTGGCATTAGTCATCACAGAACCACCCCATTGTAATCAGCGGGCATCTTTGTCCTGTGGAAGCACTGGAATGGACAGCGCCGCGCTTTGCGCTGGGGGCTTGTCGGATCTGGTTTGGCTGGCTCCTTTCGATGGCTGCATCTGATGAGGCACGGGATGGTTCCGGAATGGGATGCCTGGCTTGCAGAGAGAAAGGAGCTGTGGGAAGCAGGCCCAGGTTCCCCGGTGGGACTGGAAATTCTGCCTCAGGCCTGGAATTTTGACTTCCTGTTTGGCCTGGCACTTGTTCCCCACATACTCGCCTCTGACACATCCTCTCCCTCCCCCTCTTGGATCCGTTTCCTCATCTGTAAAATGAGGGGGTTGCACTAGATCCTATCTGAAGCCCTTTCAAGTTGAGAAAGCTATGATTCTACCTCCTGGCCACCCCCTCGCTTCTCCCTCAGGGTGTCAACCAAGAGCAGGAAGGAGGAGAGAAATGGCATCTACAACCCACAGGACAGAGAATGACCTGGTTCCGAGCATCAGTGGCACTGGGCCTGGTTTTAGAGAAAGACAGAAGAGAGGAAGAGATTGACAAGCAGATGCACCAATGCTCTACAGATGCTAGATGGCTGGACAAATGATAATTGAAGGGGAAACGTAGGCAGAAAAGGAGAAAAGACTTAAAAAGGGGACGGGAAAGGGCACTGGTGACACCGTGACTCAAGCATTTAACTGCAAACCAAAAGGTTGGCTGTTTGAACCTGCTCTTTGGGAGAAAGATAAGGCAGTTTGCTTCTAGAATCTTCTGTAAAGATTCACAGCCTTGGAAGTACTACAGGACAGTTTAGTCTGTCCTTCCGGGTCACTGTGGGTTTTTAAGACGAGGGGAGAAGTTCACGTGTGCAGTGGTTATGTCCTCGCTGCAAGCCGAGGGCCTGGGAGTTCACACTCCCTCGTGATGTGGAGCTCTGCTGGCCTCGTGGTCAGGAGCTGGGCTGACAGACCCCACGGTCGAGCCACCAGCTGCCCGGGGTGAGAAAGGTGGGCAGTCTCTTCCTGTGTGGTTCACAGTCTCTGAAAACCTGCTGGAGGTCGGTTATGAGTCAATTGTAACTGGATGGCACACAACAACAACAACAGCAACAACAACAACAACAAACAACAATGGTGAGTTCGTGGAAGAAAAGACCTAGCAATTGGCTTCTGTAAAGATTACAGCCTCGTCCAACAAGAGGCCAGAACACTGGACAAACACGCCTCCCGCTTCTCCTAGCAGAAGACCAGTGGAGCCCCAAACTATACACGGCACCAGAACAACGGAGCCCCCAGAAGCACTGAACAAGAGGCCTAGTGTAAGGCAGCCCCCATGAAAGCCTCCCAGGCTCAACAAACCCAGTCAGCCCCCATCAAAACCAAACGAGAAGCCACACCATTGGAGCCCCCAACAACACTAGGCCAGAACAGCACACCAAAGGACCACCAAATAACCATTACCGAGAGGCCAAGGCCAATAAGGTCCCCACTAAAACCTCACTGGCACAGCAAACCCAGCCATCGCCTACCAATACCAAGTGAGAACGTCAGACCTATGGAGCCCACAACACCATCTATGGAGAACACCAGACCCACAAATTTACATTGTTATATAACATCTTTTTGAATAAAGATTGCTCTGTACCTAATGACGTTATTTACTGATGAATAAAAAAGCAAGCCCTCCCCCCCAAAAAAAGAGGTTACAGCCTAGGAAAGAAGAAGCCCTATGAGACAGTTTGATTCTGTCCTGGTGTCAACATGTGTTGAAAATTGACCAGATGGCACCTACTAGTGAAATGGGGAGGGCTGAATTCGCCAAGTTTCACTCAATGATTTTTAAAAACACATGACAGTGCAACAATGAATGAATGAAAACCCACAATCTCTGTAAATGTTCATTAAAACTCATAAAATTTAATAATAATAATAAAAAAAACCACCCAAACACATGAGCAGCCACCTACTACAGCTAGGGTGCTGAGTCTACGCTGCTGACCCGAGGGTACAAACTGCCGTTGGAGTGCAGTGATATCCTGTCTGGCTCATGCTGGAAGATTCCAGCCTTCCCACATAGGGACCTCTCCCATAGGACTCTAGCAGTGTCACCAGATCAGCTGTGGTGTTGGTGAGGCCACGTGGTTGCCTTAGGCGAATAGACTGACTGGTCAGAAGGTTTGGCGTCATTGTTGCCTGAGTTTTATCATGTGAATTGGTCCTGACTGGTTCCTCTTGCAAAACTTTGCTCCTTATTGAAACAGCAAATCATTTGTCTGGAAGACGACATCAAGCAGAACAGAATGAAAAGAAATAGAAGAGAGTGCTATTACATTGTGGGTGTTGTAATTCATGCTATAAAACATAAGCATAATGGCTGAATAGAAAGTCAATTAGCTTTGTAAACTTTCAGTCAAATAATAATTTGGGGGGAAATTATAAAAGCCATCTCTCTTGAAAATAATATTGTTGTTGTTAAATGCTACTGAGATGAGAATGACTCACAGGTGACCCTGTGAACAACAGATCTGGACCCTGTCCTGTCCTGTGCTGTCCTCACATTCTCTGACACACTTGAGCCCGTTGCCACATTCCCTGTGTCAATCCATCTTGTTGAAGATCTTCCTCATTCATTGACCCTCTGCCTTTCACAGTATCATGTCTCTTTTCAAGCCATAATCTCGCTTAGCAACTTGCCCAAAGTATGTGAGATATGAAAAAATACAGAAAATTCACTGCAATCCCAAAGGCGCGTGGTTCAAATCCACCAGATGCTCTGCTGGAGAAGGAGGGTCAATCTCCTCCTGTGCTTGTCGGATCTGACTTGACGGTATACAATAAGAAAAAAAAAATCTGTAGAAAAGAAAAGAAAAGAAAAGTATAAGAGAATACTGCTAACTCTTGGAAAATTTTCTTTGCTGTCATATTGTTAAGTGCCATCAAGTTGGAACTGACTTGTAGCTGATCCTCCAGGGGTTCTCAGAGGCTATAAACTGCACAGGAGGAGACCACCTGTGTTTCTCCTGTGGAGCAGCTGGTGTATTTTAACCACCTGACTTAGGTTGATAGCATAACTTTTTACTCACTAGATTACCAGAGCTTCCTAGAATAGGCAAACATTCCTAGAAGTGAATATAGAAACCATCAACATAAAAGAAAAATCAAAAGCTTCTTTCCATCAAAAGGCATCATGAAGAAAACAAATGTTTCAATGGACCTAATAAAGTGAAAGATGACACCAGTGAGGGATGTGCTTCTCAGAACAGCCAGTCACAGAGGATTAAGAGAGCAGTGCTTGCTCAAAAACAATGTCGGAAGGCTGGAAAGAAGGATGAATGGAAATGAAGTACCCGGAGGGACGTAGGAAGGGTGCAACTAATGTCATGAAACAAACAAAATGTATAAATTGTTGAATAAAAAACTGGGTGTAAAAAGAGCAAGGGCCGGGTGCGGATGGCCATATCTGACCCCAACTTCACAAAGGGGAACTGTTCCAGTCAACAGCATCAATAACACAAGACTAATTCCCAGGAGGTCAGACATATCCCAGTGCTCCCATACCTCTTTTGACTCATCTCAACACCAATCTTACTGCTTTCTGGGTCCAAAATCTGATGCAATAGCTCACAGACCACACAGAAGCATACTGGGGAAGTTAAAAGGTTATATAATCCAGGTTAAAGGCAGAGTACAGTCAGGAGAGCTTCAAAATGTGCCTTGAGCCTTGTGGTTTAAAGTCAGTGCTACAAAGTTCTCGGTCCTGCCAATATTGACTTCCCGTCCCACAAGTAGTCTAACAAACTTAGGCAACGCCTCTTAGTTTATCTCTGATTCTGCCCACGGTGGGTGGAGTAGCAGTACCATCTCATGTTGATTCTCTGGTTCTCTGCTTCAGCCATGGCTGCTGCTGCTGTAAGTCGAGCTGGTGCAAGAATGTCTGGCCCCGAAGGGCATCCACTACATGACTATTTCTCCTTTGCTGGTAGTGAGAGAGACTGTTTGTGGAATCATGCAAATTTATTGGTGAGACTAGCCAATCCCTTTGTGGGTTGGTAAAATGGGCCAATCCCCTTGTGGGTTTGTAAGACTGGCCAGTCCCCTTGTGAGTGGGCTAACATACCCTATTTGCATATCCTGTCCATCTGCATGACAGAGTTAAGGTCAGTGGCTGGGAAAGCCACACTGAAAGATAAATTCCACAGTTGGTTTGTCAACTTTCACTCAGACCGTAACTTTTTAAAAAAAATGGTTTTAGACTGGGAGAAGGTACCTGCAATACATATATCTAAAAATGTTATTCTTTCCAGATGAGGTGAAAAAGTGCTGCAAATTAATAAGAAAAAGACAAATGGCCCAGTATAAAAAGGAAAAAAGGAAAATCATGTCATAAATTATCTTTTTTTTTTTTTATGCGTGTACCGTCAAATTGGATCTGACTGGTACAGGAGGCGACTGTTCCTCCTTCTTCAGCAGAGCATCTGGTGGATTTGAACCGTGCACTTCTGGGATTGCAGTACAGTTTCCTGCCACTAGGCCACCAGAGCTCGCCATAAATTATCTTAAAATGTGAGGGAGTGACTATAACAAACCACAGGTGTGAGCTCAGTTTGAACTCCAGTTGTTTCCCTTAAACTGTTAGGTCCTTGGGAAGTTATTTAACATCACAAAGTCTTTTTCTGTCTGTAACACTAGAAGAGTGCGGTTACATTGTGGGCATGGTAATTAATGTTATAAAACAAAATGAGTGTGAATGGAAAATGAGTGGAGTGGAAAACCAATTTGTTTTGTGAACTTTGAAATCCCAGTTAAAAAAACCCCTCCAAACCAGTAACACTTGCTTATCTTAAGAAAATAGTAAGAAAGATGAAAAATAGAAAAGAATACTGCAAACGGTTGTAAAATTTTATCTAAGGTTTCCTTGCTTTTAATTACAAATGCTTTTAAGATAACGTTAAATGCTTTTAAAATAACAACAGGACACGCCCCAGTGCAACAATTTCGCCCCGGACCATTTATGGCGTTGATTGCATTCTTAAAGTTGTGCATCTATTCTTGGGTTCTTTTTCTGAGTTATCCCTCCCCTCCCACCTTCAGGTGGTTTCACTGCTCCCAAAGGTTCCTATCTAATCTCTCAAATTGCTATTGCCGATTTGAACCTGTATCTATAAAAGAGCACAGCCCTGAAGACAGACATTCATAACTAGTTAAGCTATTTCTTGGTTTTAAGACAGGCTACAGAGAACATTTTTAATTTCCGGTTTAAAAGATAATCTTAGGGCCCTAGTTTCAGGAGTTCATTGAGCTTGTCTTATAGCATGAGAGTTAAGTGAAGTTGTACATGAAAGGGCTTAGCGTGGTGTCCAGTGTAATAAACTCATTACCACTAATTCCAGCTTACAGTACTCCCGGAGGATAGAATAGAATGGTCCCATTGGTTTCCTAACGGCTGTAAATCTTTACGGACACAGACTGACCCATCTTTTGTGGAGTGGCTGGTGGTTTTGAACCATGTACCTTTAGGTTAGTAGTCCAGCTCTTTAACCACTATACTATCCAGGTTCCTTAGCTCATCCAACAAGATGGATTGGCATGTTGACAGTAGCAATGGGCTTGAACATATGGAGATCCCAAGGATGGTGGAGAATAGAGCAAGGTTCCAATCTGTTGTTCATAAGGTCGCTGTGGATGGTATTGTAGCTGACTTGATGGAACATTATAATAACAACAATTTTATCCCTGCCCATTTTCCCCAAGTCCCTTTAAAAAAGCTTAGCATCTTTCTCTTCCAAATAATCTAACAGTCATTTGAGCAAACAAGAGGCATTCTGTTAATGAATTCTCCCCAGTGTGTACCCATAATGGATGAAGGGGGCTGGCCTTTCAAAAATGCTTAGGGTTTAGTTTCAGAGAGAATTAGGAAGGTCATTCCAGTTGATTAGAACAGCTTAGAGATCAGCAAGTATATCAGAGATAATGAGGATGGCACAGGAGAGGACATGGCTCTCATCTGCTGTTCACAACAAGGTCACTATGAGTCTTACTTGACTTGATGACACTTAACGACAACAGAAAGCAAACACAGAGTTTTCGAATGGTGAGCAGACCTTCTTGTTGGAGCCTGGTTGAATACAGCTCTTAGCAACCTGTTGTTGTTAAGTGCTGTAGAGTCGTAGGAGACTCATAGCGACCCTATGAATGAAAGTCCTTGACACTTCCGTGACTTTCATCCTTTCTCCAGGTTCATAGGGTTTCTGGAGGCAAGCTATTTATGGAAGTGGATGCCACTCCTGCTTCCAAGCTTGTTTTAATCGGGGAGCTCCACCAAACACTGTCCACCATGTGTAACCATTATCGTTTTTGACACATCAGTGTCCCAGTGTTCAGCTTCACAGCAACCACAAGTTACCTTTGTGTGACAAATGGACACACCAGGCCTATATCACCTAGAACAATGTTTGACCAAAAACAATGCAACCTACATGCATTCTCAAATGTTTCTCAGCTCCGCCTCATCCTTTAAGGTCAATGCTATGTTAGGTCATTGCTAATTCCTCATTTCTGTTGGCCCTCTACACTAACGGACATAATGTCCTCTCTTAGTGCTTGATCGTTCCTGGTGACACATCCAGGATAAACGAGCCGAAGCCTCTCCATTCTGATCTTATTTCTTCTAGGACTGACTTGTCCATTCTTCTGGAATTCCATGATGTAGCCAATATTCTTCACCAAAACAGTAATCCAGATTCGTCAGTTCTTCCTCCTTCCTTTTTCATGGTCCGCCTTTCCCACTCACCTGTGATGACTACAGTGCGGTGGCAGGAATGAACCAGTTACTGTGGCAGTGACCCCAGCTCGTGTGGCCTGTGTGTGTCAGAGCAGAGCTGTGCTCCAGACAGTTTTCAAGGACTGACGTTTTGGTAATAGATTGTCAAACCTTTTTCCCAAGGTGCCTCTGGATAGACGTAAACAACCAACCTTTCTGTTTGTAGATGAGCACTTGAACTGCTTTCACTACCCAGGGACCTCTGGTGGGAGCTAGTGGAGGATAGAATTAGAAAGAAAGACTGGCTCAAGGTGAGGCTCCATAAAGAAAGTCAGGAAAAGGTGAGGAACATTCGTTCCTGAGATAGGAGCAGTATGATAAAGTCAGGGCGCGCAGGTCCGTGCAAAAGGTAAAGGGGACCCATCAGTCTGGAACCACACAAGAAGAGAAAGTGGCAAGTTCAAGTTGGAGAGGAACTGAGTGCCACTCAGGAATGGAAAGGGAGGTGCAGGCAGGGAACTCGAGATGGGGAAGGAAAAGTGAAGACTTTAGCTTTGAAGTGGGATGCTTCGGCTTCTGAAGCAGAAAGAGAGAAGTAAAGAGGACAGAGTCAATTTAGAGATGCTACCAAACGGAATTTATTTATCTATTTTTCTTCTCATTTTTTAAAATTATGAATTTTAATGAAAATTTACAGAGACTTTGGATTTCCATTCATTCATTGTTGCACTTTTCTCCCTGCCGCCCCCCTTCACTCTTCTCTTTGAAAAGTCAAATTCTTTCATTGTTTTACAAACCCTTCCCAAGTCGACTCCACCATGCAGCCTTCACTCTAGACTCCTGTCATGACAAAAATACCTAATCATATATCCCTTTTAAACAGTTTTCTCCCTCATATGTTTCAATGCAGTATACATTATTAAACCCATTTTTCTCAGTCTCCCCTCAACCCCGAGGTCAGTCCTGTTTTACAGCAGTGGCACCATGCAGTATTTGTCCTTTTGTGACTGTGATATTTCACTCAGCATAGTGTCTTCCAGGGTCACCCATTTTGAATAATATTTCATGAGTTCCTTGTTTTTCAATGCAGTGTAGTATTCCATTGTGTAAATATACCACAGCTTCTCTATGCATTTGTTTGTTGATGGGCACTTGGGTTGTTTCCAGCTCCTTGCTATTGTGAACAAAGCCGTGATAAACATGGGTGTGCATATATCTGCTTGGGTGGCAGTTATGGTCTCTTTGGGGTATATGTCCAGTAGTAGAATTGCCGGGTCAAATGGTATTTCTGTTTGTAACTTTTTGATAAAGCGCTATACCGCCTTCCACAGTGGTTGCAACATTTAACACTTTCACCAACAGTGAATAAGGGCTCCAGTTTCTCCATAACCTTGCCAGCATTTGTTGCTTTCTGTTCTGTTTAAATTTTGCTATTCTGACTGGGGTGAGAGGATATCTCATAGTTGTTTTGATTTATTATTTTTTAAATTGTTAATTTTAATTTTTTGTTGTTGAAAATATGCACAACAGAATATAAACCAGTATAACACTTCAGCAATATTTATTACCAGATTGTTCCTCTACCATCGACACACACTCACTGACTCCTTAGCTTTCTCCTTCCCAGTTGCTGTAGTCAGTTCGGTCCCATGTAGACGGAAGAGTATAATGCTTAAGGTAGACATTGTTTACTAATTAAACGAAACTGTTGTTTGGTTAAAGAAGGCTTTGGGGGATATTTGCGGTTTAAGGTAATGTTTATGGTTTAAAGATCTTATAATCATTTAATAGGAATGATTGTATGGAGCCATCCAGCCTCAATAGTTCCAGAGTGGCTAATTCCATGAGAATTTGAAATTCTGTTCTGCGTCACCCCCTCCTTGATCAAGGTCTGTCTATAGAATGAGAAGGATTTTCTTAATGTCCAAAGCCAGAGGTGGGAGCTCTCTCTGAAAGCCAGAGGTGGGAGCTCTCTCTGATCCCCTATTTTCTTTGGTTTGCTGTGTGCATGTTCTCAAGAACACATTGTCCTCTTGGTTTCAGACTTGTCCAGGGCACCCAAAGGCCAGACTCTGGCTTTCTTCAGCCTTCCTTTCCTTGCTACCCACACAGAAACCACACAGAGGGAGGCAGGTCAAGACTGAAACAGACCCGGAGGCACGATGCTTTCCAAACCTGCCCCTCCCCACAGCAAGCATTTTTTTAGATGCTCCCTCCACCAAAGGGGAGGGTGAGGGGTCGGGGGGGGGGGGCAGACCTAATGGCCTCCTGGTCTTATGAAGTGGAGCAAATAGCCTTTTGAGTCAAAACCCTCTTGTTATTGTTGTTTTACAGGGCTGTAGCTGGGGCCAGGAAGAAACCCGCCCCCTCTGAAGGCTGTTTTTGTTGCTGTTCTTTGGATCATTGTTCTAAAAATGGGAAATTACACGTTGCTGTGCCAAAGGAAACAAACACCTGCAGTTAAGGAATACCTTCCACGAGGTGGCTTTCTGGAGCCCAAACCCTCGCAGCCTGCAGCCCGGGGCTGCCCTGGGCACAGAGCTGCTGCGGAAGCTCCAACGGGTGCATGCCTTCTCTTTCAAGGGGCCTGGGAGTGGGCTTCTCTTTGTGACGAGGGTGGGCTTGGCCGCTATGGGGCTCTGGTGATTCTCCTTCATCCATTTCTCCAATAAACATTCACTGAGCATCTGTGTGTTGCCTGTTCTGGTGGACTTTGCCAGGTTCCCTTTCCTGACGTTGTTAGGGTTGGCTACCGGCAGGTGCTTTCTCGTCACTTTTAAAACATTTCCACGTGACAGTTGCCTCCACAGACTAACAGCGTGTCTCCTCGACCCTCCCTCCCGTCGAGAGTTCATTTTTGGGGTCATCTTATTAAAGCTCAGCATTTATCAACATTGATATAAGTTGCAAAATAATCGGATTTTGGAATCGATTAAACATTGTTAAATGCATTTTTAGATAGATTCGTGGTATAAAATCAAGTTCATTTTCCTAAGCTGAGCTCATCTTTATCTGGGAATGGGTCAGAGGTGGCATCAGTGGGGCACAGTGAATTTTAGACTTCCTCGAATGGGCTGTCCAGAGAATGGGGAGCTTTATAACTTGGGGTCTAGCCTCGTGTCCTTGGGATGACTTAGCTACTGTTGTGGTCCCACCAGAAAACTGAGCGGGAATAAAAAATGATTCCACTCCTGTAATTTCATTTGGAGTCTCACTTCCTACCTGGTTCCAGCTTTCCCACTAGAGGCTCAAAAGTCAGCTTCTGCTGGAATCCAATGCTGGACGAGGAGACACAGTTGGACTATTTAATTTCCTTCTGCTCACTTGAATCATCTTGTGTTTGCACAAGGGTCAAGATAACTAAAGCACGAATCTTGCGCTCATTGCCCTCACGTTCTAGATGCAAACACGCCCGAGCAGGTAAGGGCCCCCACAGAGCAGGGAGGAAGTGTGCGACGCACCCAAGAACAGAGACCTGACCCCCCCCAGGACAGGAGGAGCCTGAGTTGGGAGAAAGGGCCCAGAGCTGAGTGTTGAAGAAATCTTAGGATTGCCTGATTTCACAAATAAGAATACAGGCCACCTGGTTAAACTAGAATTACAGATAAACAATGATTTTTTTTTTTAAATCGTGAGTAGGTCCCAAATGGAGTCTTTGAATGGTACAAACAAGTAACATGCTTGGCTACTTGATCAAAAGGTTGATGGTTGGAATTCAGCAAGAGGCACTTTGCAAGAGAGGTTTGTTGATCTGCTTCTGAAAAAGCAGCCATTGAAGACAGTGAGGAACACAGTTCTATTCTGGGCATCTGCATTCAGGTGGGATGGACTCGGGCATCTACACGCGGGTGGGATGGACTCAGCATCTACACGTGGGTGGCATGGACCTGGGGCATCTACATGTGGGTGGGATGGACTTGGGCATCTACATGTGGGTGGGATGGACTTAGAGCATCTACACACGGATAGGATGGACCCGGGACATCTTCACACGGGTGGGATGGACCCGGGGCACCTGCACACAGGTGGGATGGACTCGGGGCATCTGCACATGGATGGGATGGTCTTGGAGCATCTTCACGTGGGTGAAATGTGATTTAACAGCAGTTGGTTAACATTCTGAATGTTGCAGGATGGAGGCACTGGGGAGGGGGTAGCCCCTTACTGAGAGAGATCTGCTTGTGCAACAGTGTTGAGGTGTGAAGAGTATGGTGTCGGTCACCTGTTTCAGTGGTCAGTGTGTGGACCTCCTAGTGATACAGGTGAGCGTCACCATCCCTGGCTGTTTTCAAGGTCTGATGTTTCTTTGTTTTTTGAAGTAGGCCAGGCCTTTCTGGTAGGACACCCCTGGTTGAACTAGAACATCCAACCTTGGAGTTAGCAGCTGGGTGTGTGGGCCAGTTCCACCCCCTGAGCACTCTAGTTTTGCAAGAAGGCGCAGCAGCTGGAATCCTGAGGGCAGCACCTCTGGTCAAACGTGTGGAGATGACACAACGGGGCTTGGGTGCGGCAGGTATGTGGCTTTAGACACCTCGTGAGTTAATTAGACTTTGGTGGTTGAGCTGGGAATCCACGTGTAAAATTGACTCTGAGTTCCCAAATCCCCTGGTTTATCCATTCAGAAGCTGGCGGCAGTGTGTGCTTACTGAGTTGGAGCCATTGCCAGGTCGACTTTGTGCGTGTGCTATTATAGTTTTGTAATTTTCGTTTGCTCATGGAAATCTGCTGGGTGACCAGCTGCTGATGACTCATCTTCACATTTCCCCCCCTGTGCCTGCTGGTGAGCGCCCGGGAGGAGCACCCCCTAATGACAGGGCTGGGGTGCTTGTTTGTGTGGCCCCATCTCCCTTAACCATGGTTTCTTTTATCATAAAGCCACTTGAATGGCCATCACTTGGTGGTGAATTACTCCCCACAACCCCCTTGGTATTCACAACCAGCAGGCCATAAAGTAGACTTATGGACGACACATCATCTTGATAAGGTTGATGAGGGCCAGCTTTGCTTCCTCTTCCTGCCTTGTGAGTCACTTAAGAGATGTGGTGTCCTGCTAGCCTGGCCTTTGCACATGCTGAGGCTGTAAAATTTCTGCTTCCTGCCCTGGCGATTCAGGGTGCCCACTGTAGGAAGCCTCAGCACTCGGGTTTGCACTATCTGGTTACCACTGCTCCTTTTTAGCGTTCGGAGAGGACTTGTTACATTGTCTTTAGGTTGTGGGGGTAGCAGATGCTTTTACAAAGAAAAATCACACTCAGATTCTGTTTTCTTGATAACGCGGCCTCTCTCTCCCCTGGCCTCCCCAGACACACAAACATGGAAACGAGTATGGTGTTTAGACACTCATTTCTTGTTTTCTATCTTTCTTCCCCCTGCTTACTTTGTTGAGTTTCAGTTTTTCCTTCATACACCTGGGTCCAGGAGGGTCCCAGTGCACATGGTTTGGGTTCAAATGAAGTGGTTCAGTCCTGTCTCTTCTTGGTAACACTCAGGTGCCCCTTTCTGCCTCTGAAAGACTCACTTTAAACTTAGCAGAATGACAAACAAGCCAATACCTTCTTTAGGGTTCCATTCACCTTTCTGGCATAATTTCATCCTCACACTGGTGCTGGCACTAGCTAGCCAACCCTTTTGGGGCGGGGGCACAAGAGCCTTGCTTGCATGTGGTTATTGTTAGGTGCTGTTGAGTACAACCCTGTGGACAACAGATGTGAACCCTGTCCCGTCCTGTGCCATCCTCATCGTCTTCGACACACTGAAGCCCATTGCTGTTGTCCCTGTGTCTGTCGCTGCCTTTCCAAGCATGACAGCCCTCTCCAAGGAACAGCCTTTCCTAGCAAGTGCCTTAAGCATGTGAGATGAAGCTTTGCTGTCTTTGTCTCCAAGGAGCCCCCTGGCTGCACTTTCTCCAAGACACATCTGTTCTTTTGACCGTCCATGGCATAGTCGGTACTCTTCCATATCACAGCTCAGAGGTCCCACCCAATCATTAGGGAGCTCTGTTGGCCTAGTGGTAAAGCCTAGTGATTAGCTGCCAACCCAGAGGCACGTGGCTTGAATCCACCAGCTGCTCCATAGGAGAAAGATGGGTAACCATTTCCCATGCAATGTGCAGCCTTTGAAAACCCACTGGAGGGCCAGCTATGAGTAGGTTCTGACTTGACTGCATAATAGCCACACCCAGTCATGTGGCGGTAGTTACAAGACCACGGCAAGAAAGGTATAAACGTGAGCGAGTACATTGCCGCAGCTGAGAGCGTTAACCATTTGCCAAACCTGTAAAGGACCTCAAAGCCACCAACTCACTTCTCTGACTTTATTCTGACTCATAGCGACCTTCTGTGGGGTTTTCAAGGCTGTATATCTAAATAGGAGGGGACGCCATGTTCCTGTGTTGGGGCAGCTGGTGGGTTTGAACCTCAGGAGATGCTGACCTTCTCCTTCGTAGGGTGCCGTGTGATGAGCTGTGCCACCGGAATTCCTTTGTAAGGGGTCAGAGAGTAAATGTTGTAGGCTTGTGGGCTACATATATGTTCTATTTCTCTTCTTCCTCCTTCTCCGTTCTAGTGTAAAACCATTATTATTAGTGTGAGGCCCATTCAAAAGTAGACCAGGTCCTGGATTGGCCTGCCAGGCGTGGCGTGCAGACCCTGCTGTACAATGTGGTTATCGGCAGCGAACTGACCATGTAAAGAAATGAGAGAACCTGGAAACATTCCTTCATTTCTCTGATGGCCTTCTGTTTTCTGTCAACATGCGTCACACAGATCCGTGTCTCCTGGGCTTGGGAGCCGCTCATCTTGCTCCCCCCGCCCCTTGCCCCTTTAAACATAACACGACTGTCTGCACGTGGACTCTGCCCCCATTTTTGCGGCTCACCTCCGCCTCCATGAAGGTGGGATTGCCTTGCCTCCTCTCCTCAGATACCGGCACCGTATTTGCTCTGAGTAAATATTTCTTGGGGTGTGAATAGGTAGTTAGAATGCTGACCCTTTTATGGCCCTGAATACTTATCCAGGCAGAGGTGTGTGAGTTAACGATGACCTGGATGCAGGAGAACCTGGGGCCTTAGCGGTGAGGAGGAAGGAGAGGAGGAGGAGGAGGAGCCCCTCACCCAGGCCTCACCCTGGCCAGAGAACCTCCCCTGACATTGCCAACCCCTCTGACCCGCTCTGGAATTTTTACAACTAGAGCCCATCCTTTGCTGACAATGAAAGGTGTGGCATGGAGACTCTGTGTGTGTGTGTGTGTGTGTGTGTGTGTTGTGTGGCCCTGTTTTAGGGGTGGTAGATTTTTCTCTTTCCTATTGCTTAGTGTATTCGTGAACATGTTCTGGAGTTTCAGGCGTTGGGTGTCCCACTGTAGGGCTGAGACTGGGATAAGGGCCCTGTTGTTAGGAGTGGTCGGATGACTCATAGCAGTCCTCTGATCAGATGGAAACCTTGCCCAACCCCGTGCCGTCCTCACAACCTCCGCCATGCTCATGCCCGTCGTGGTAGTCACTGTGCCAGTCTCACTTCCCGAGGGGTTTCCTCTCTTTCTGGACCCTCCCCCCTTCCCAGCATGATGGCTCTTTCCCAGGGCTTGCCGCTCCCAACAACATATTTCTAAAGTATATGAGATGAACTTTCACCACTTTTCTCCCTAAGGAGCACGGTGGGTGCATGTCCTCCAAAAAAGATTTGTTTGTTCTTTTTTTTTTTTTTTTTAAATTGTTCTTAAAATTACTTAGATCAGGAGTCCCTGAATCTTTTTTTTTTTTTAAATTTTATTATTTGTGTGTGAGTGTACCGTCAAATCAGATCTGACTGGTACAGGAGGAGACTGTCCCTCCTTTCCCGGCAGAGCATCTGGTGGATTTGAACCGTGCGCCTCTGGGATTGTTTGTTTGTTCTTTTGTCAGCCCACAGGATACTCTCTGGAGTCAGCTAACTTTTTAGGGTGCAAATCCTTATCAATATGAGTCAGACTGATAGTCACAGATTGGTGCTCCTGAATGGTACAAGCAGTTACCAGACTTGGCTGTCAACCAAAAGATTGGAAGTTCAAGTCTACATAGAGGTAACTTGGAATAAAGACTTGTTGAGCTGCTTCTGAAGAAAAGTCACTGAAAATTCTATCCTTCTAGAAGATGCGCGCAAGAGAGGAGGACTATGGAGGGGAGGGATTAGCACTGACTGTGGCGATGGGGTCATGTGTGAGTGAGCTGAACTTGGCTCAGGATAGGGCAAGGTTCAGAGCTGTTGTTCATACAGTCGCTGTGAGTCGTAATCAACTCAATGGCATATAACAACCACCACCACCACCACCACCTTTACACATGGGGTTGCTTTAAGTCAGAATTGACTTTGGCAGGTGGATTTGGCCAACTTCTACTTTCTGGGCATCAGTGTTTTTCATCTGCAGCATGATAAAGTCTTCCGGGTTATAGGGAGGGACAGATGAGACATTTCAAAGCAGAGAGAACAATCTCCAAGCAATAAAAGTTATTAGTTTGCAGTTCTGCCTCCAGAATTTTTTAAAAAAACAAGGCAGGTGGAGGTCACAGATCAGCTCCACCTTGAGCCTCTTTACCTTTAGGACCTCCCCAGGCTCTAGATTCTGTCAGGCTTGCTTAGAATCCTCTGGAAAAGGAATTATAGCCCATCCAGAAAGGGCTGACATATCACTGACAGGGTTCAGCTGGCAGCAGCATTGTTTGTGTGGCTGGCTCTGTTTCTCTTCAGAATTCTGATTGTTTAACACACACACACACACACACACACACACACACACACACACACACACACACACACACACACAC
>NW_006400018.1:480374-481699 GCF_000299155.1 Elephantulus edwardii
ACACACACACACACACACACACACACACACACACACACCACAAAACCAACTTCAAAAATCAAATTTGAGAAATCGCAACTGATAAAAGATCTCAGAAAGGGAACTGGGTTTCATCATGTGTCTGCGAGGGAGTTAGTGGGGCGTGTGCCCCTGGCGCCTTGGCCGACACCGCCCCCTGGTGGCCGCGCTGGGCGCTGCACTGGGCGCTGAGGGCGGGCTCCTGGACGGTGGCTGGGCTGAGGACGTGTCTCTGTGCAGCGGCCTCCTTCCTGTGTCCTCTGATGATGCCCTGTCCCTTCCTGCCTTCTCTCTGCATCCTCCCCTGCACTGAGCTGTTGGGGGTGGTACGGCCCCCCCCGAATGCCCGTGGGCAGGGCGTGGGCTCTTTGGGGCTTTTGTGTGGACAATGGGACACATCTTTCTGATGAGTTCTATTCTTAGAACATTTTGCTCTTCTGCTACTGAAAAAAACAAAACAAAACCCACAACAAAACAAAACCCCAAAGAAAACAAAACCAATCAACAGTATTTTTGGAGTAGCTGGTGCTGTGTGGCCTGTGCAAAGGCTCTGATGTGGCAAGGGCCTGGCTTTAAAACAGCAGAGTGCAGACTGGAGAGAAGGGAGAGCCCTTTGCTGGGGCAGGAGGTTTCCTATTGGGCTGCTAACCTAAAGGTCAACGGTTCAAATCCACTAACCTCCTGTCTTCTAGGACAAAAAAAATGGGAAGAGCTTGCATTTGATAAGAATTACTCTGGCTGCTATGTGGAGAGAGGACATTGCAGGAACACAGAATGGGACCTGAGAGGCCACTTAAGGGCCAGTTAGGAAGCCACTGTGGTTGTGGAAAGAAGCAGAGGGTCTCTGGGGTGCTTTAGGGCTGGACTTGGTTTCCTGGGTGAAGGAGAGAGCAGGGTAAAGTACCTCACTTAGAAGTTTTGGGACCCAGGAGAGTAGCAGACGGGAGAGAGGGTCAAGACTTGTGTTGGGAACATGGGTTTTTAGACGCTGAGTAGATGGGACGACGGTGGGGGAGATGTCTGGGCACTTTTAGCCACAGGTAACCGAAACCTTAGAGAAAAAGAGCATCAGAAGTTTCTCGCACCATCCCTGTGGCTGCTTGCAGAACCCTCTGCTCCACGGGATCTGGAAGTACATCACCAGCTCGCTCTTTCTTGTCTGTCTTATCTGGAAGCTCCTCTGAAAGCCATTCAGTGTCATAGCAACACTGTCAAGCCTCCACTGTCACATGGTGGCAACATGTGTGCATGAGGGGTGACATGTGGGGTGTCGTATGTGTGCATGAGGGGTGACATGTGGGGTGTCG
>NW_006400018.1:481904-508092 GCF_000299155.1 Elephantulus edwardii
GAGGGGTGACATGTGGGGTGTCGTATGTGTGCATGAGGGGTGACATGTGGGGTGTCGTATGTGTGCATGAGGCTCATTGCATGGCTGAGACCTGAGTCTCCTACGTGGAGGGTAAGAATTCTACCCCTGGTCCCTCTTGGGGGTATCACTCACTCACTCAGTGCCCTGAAGTTGGAACTCCCTCATAGCTGACCCCCACTGGAGAGACAGGTTTTGGGTTAGCTGTGTAACACACCCTGCGTACTGTACCCGCAGAATGTGTTAAATACATCGTAAATATTCTTTTTCTACCAGAGAACAGGAACTGGAAGAGAACAATTTCATTACTAAATGGATAGTTGCGTCTGCCTGGGTCAGTCTGAGGCTAGTGAGTGCCCACCACGTTGGTCACCTCGGAGCAGGTCAGCTCTCTGCCCGGGGAAGGGAGCATGTGCACAGGATGACTGGGGGACCGGGAGTGGGCCTGGGCCTGCTGGAGGCCATTTCCCTCTTTGCTCTGGTTCCCCTTCTCCCTCATGTGACTCATTTGACAGAACAGAACTGCCTCCCGGGATTTCCTGGGCCACAGTCTTTATGGAAACAGAACGTCAGCCAGTTGAACTGCTAACCTTTTTTAGCAGACAAATGTGCAACTTTAGTGCCACCCGGGCTCCTTGACCCTCTCACTCCAGCAGGTAAACAGGAACGAGGCAGGTGAACCCACCGAGGTGAGATGCTATAGTTTATTGTCAAGAAAGAGTGGGTGGGCTGGTGGGGGCAGACAGGGCAGTGGGGGCGGGGAGGGTGGCAAAAGGGACTCTGTTGTCAGCCGTTGGTTGATCTTCAGTGTCAAACCCCCGTGGATTTTTGGATTGCTGTATCTTAAACACACAGTGGGCTTTCTACTATTTTCTTCTGGGGGAACAAAAAAGAAAAAAATTTAGCCAATGAACCTCACTGTTGTGGAACAATGGGGAGGAAGGGAAAACCTCTGGCCAGGACAGATCACCTAAGCTCCAGACAAGTGCAAGCCTCCCAATGGCCTTTAATATGGGGTAGAGAAAACTCCCCTGTGTTTGGCTGTACTGGCTTGAGAAAGCTCGCCACCTGGGAAGACAGCTGCCACATCTGTTGAGCTGGGAGTGATCTGCACGAGGCTGAGGTTCTCCTGACCAATCCACATGCCCCACGTCTGTGAGCCTACCCTATCCTGTCCTCCTGTGTATATAAGTGCAGTGCTTATCCCAATAAAATTGAGCTGGATTGACTCTGATTCTCTCCCAAAGTGGTGCATCTCCATTGTACCTACTCTCATCAGGGTGTCGCTGTTAAGTTGCCAGTGAACTGGCAACGACGCCTCACCATTAGGTGGATGTGGTGATACACAAAGTCAAGGTCATAACTCTGGGGAGAGCTAAGGCTGTAATGCTTGCTTTTTTCTCAGATGTCTCTCCAAACAAGAGAGAGAAGCCAGGATTGATGCTGCTCCCCTCCTCCCCCATGGACATTTTGACTCTCTTTTTTGACCCTCTGGATCAGGAAAAAACCCCAGAACTAAACAAGCCATTGATAAATCGATTTCTACCCCTGGTGCTTCCACCATGTTACTAAGGAGAGCTGCTTTGTAGGGTTTTGATGGCTGTGAACCCCACGGTTCCTGAGCGCTGTAGATGGTTACATCCTTGACTATTCTATTCTCAAAAAGTTGGTGATTTGCATCTACCCAGGATGCCTTGCAAGGGGATCTTGCCGAGGCCACAGCTTTGAATACCCTGTGGGCAGATGTAAGCTCTACACGGGAGTGGCTGTCGACTCAGTGGCAGTTAACATCAGTCTTTGCCGAAGTTCATTCAACACCCAGGGCTTTTGTGTAAGTTCCTTGTGGCTTCTGGGTGGGTTTGAACTTCCAATCTTTAGGTTAATACTTGGGCACACATTGTTTGGGTTACCACAGGTCCTTTGATTCAGAGAAAGCCAAAGAACAAACCCACTGTTGTGGATTCTGACTTGAGGTGACTCTCTACCTGATTTCTGAGGCCGTAAATCTTTATGGGAACAGACACCCCCATCATTCTCCTTTAGAGCAACTAGTGGGTTCAAACTGCTGACCTTTGAGTCAGTAACCTAACACTCAACCTATTATGCCACCAGGGCTTCTCCCCATACCAGGATGTCCTGCAGGAAGGGACTTGGGAAAGCCGCGGCTCGCTCTGTGAATGAAGGGAGCTGCATTACCGTGAGCTTGGCGAGGTTGATTTTAGAGTGCTGGGGCAGCTTGTCCACCAGCTCCTTCAGCTGTAGCCCGGCGGTTTTCATGGCTACGTCGGGGTCGAAAGGTTGAATTGCAGATCCGTAGCTAGAAGAGTTGCCCATGATGAGCTGTTCGATGACTTGGAGGAAAATGTCACAGACGGCTGCAGAAGCTGGGGAACAGAAAAAGGGAAGCACGTCTTATCCAGGCCCCCTGCTGGGCTTACCCTACAGTCCAAACAGCATGGCCAGTTGTAAAAAAAATGGCCTTGTAGCTTCACCCAAGCGTGAGATGGTCACCACCAGCATCAAGGCTAATGTCTATGAGTCCCTTCCTCTTGCCAACATCTCTAACAATTCCAAAACCAGCTCTCCTGCCCATGGCTCGCTCTCCTTCTCTCCTGGGCTCAAGAATTCCTTGCAATGGCCACATAGAACTCACAGACAATCCTCTGTGGGATTGTAGAATCACTAGTCTGGGACAGAAAAGTCTTAGGATACAGTTCTCTAAGAAGACAACCTCTCCTCAGCTGTGTCCACAGGCAGAGCTGTGTCTCTGGCTGTCAGCCCCGTAGGCCTGGCTTCTGACCTGCTCAGAGCCTCCACTAAGTGCCTTCGATAAGTGACCCTGCTCTGCAGCCAGCAGGCTCCACCCAGTGCCTGGAGGTGCCCCACTCTGCCAGTGAGTCTTCTGCCCGAATGTCCTCAGTGCTCTCACTCCCTGAGCATGGCAGTTCCCTGGCTCCATGGGGTCTCCTGGTCCTGTTGCCTCTTAACCATCATTTCACTGCTCCAGCTTCTCTTACCTTCTCTGGGGGTTAAAGTCCTCAGTTTTCTGAGTCTAAGGGTTACCCAGTGCAGGAATTCTGGGTTCAGAGGACTTGCTCTGCTCCTGTCTCTTCTTGCTGGCAGTCAAGTCCTCCCTTTCTGTCTCTGGGATGGAGCATTTTTAAGTCTAGTGGACGGCAACACTGAGCAATTTTACATCAGGATTCCATACATTTTATTAGGGTGACTTCATTTCTGCAGAGTTCCGTGCATCTAAACAGCTCAATCCCCTTGACCCTCCAGTTGGTTTTCAGGGACTGAATGGAGGGAGAGGTGATGGTCCATCTTTTTCTCAGGATGTAAGTGGTGGATTTGAAACACCAGCCTTTGGGTTGGCTGCACAGTGCCTTACCACTCAGCCACCAGAGCGCCCTGTCCTTATATGCGTAGTCCCACCTAATCAATCATTTGATGGCCGTCACAAGATCATGACACAACAAACAAACAAAGAAACAAACAAAACTAAAAAAACCCCTCATTAACATTGAGCTGGCTTCCAACACAGGGCAGCCTGAGTTGGGGCTCTGAAGCTGTCATCCTTGGCAAGGTGAGACATTTCTCCCTTGGAAGACCATCGTTCGAAGGCCATGCCAAAGTGACCCTCGCTCTGGTCTTATGTTCTCATGTATAGAGAACACAATGAAGCCGCTACCTGGGGACGCTCGAGACAGCTGACACATGGTGAAGTGCGATTGCTTTCTGGGTGACATGAGTGGCTTTTCCTGAGCCTGCCTTGGACGTCTTGGTTTGGGTAGGGGTGAGGCAAGCTGCTATTTACTGTCGCGGCTGGGGGCTAGACAGAGTATCGATGATGGAAGCTGCTGATGTGATCTTTTTCTGCTCTGTTGGGACCACAGAACAAGCAGCTTGGGGCGAGGCCAGTGAAGGACTTGCTCATCACCAGACACCTTCTTCTTAACCTCTAGTTAGTGATGGTCTGAACCTTGAGATCAAAGGGCAAGGGGCAGAGGGCAAAGACAGCTCTGGCAGGAAGAAGGCAGATGTGAGTCCCACCCGTGATCTGGAAGAGGCCGGCACACTTAGGTCATGGTCCAGTAACACAGCAACTCGCAGATGTACTGGCCTCTGTGTCTGTCCCTTGTCCCCTCCCCTTAGTGCTCTCCGGGCTGTGTTCCTGTTTTAGATGTCTACACCTGGTAACATGTGACAGAGTCACCATTCCTCATTCTCTACCCTCGCCAGCCGCCCACGCAGGTCCAGTTCCCTGTCCCTAGATCTCTGGTTTGTGCTCCCAGTCAGTTTCTCTGCTCCACGCCCAGGACCTCGCCCAGAGGGGCCACTCCAAATCGTGTTCTCCCCAGTTTTTGGATACTTTTTCCTTTCTGAGGCTCAGTTTTCTTATCTGTAAAGTGGGGAGAATAGTCCTTCATTGGGATATAAGAAGGAAAAGAGATACTATGTGAAGGGATTGAAGAAGAGTGACTGATGTTTTTAAGTGCTAAATAAATGTTGTGGTTATTATGTGACATTGAGCTGGAACCAACTCATAGCTGACCCCCCCGGTGGTGTCCAGAGGCAGCGAATCACATGGGAGGAGACTGCCCATCTGTGAAGTGGCTGGTAGATTTGAACTGTGCACTTTCAGGTTGGCAGTGCAACGCCTTACCAATAAATCCTCCAGAGCTCCCTAAATCATTGTTGTGGGGGTATACCACAGAGTGGGAACTGACCCCTAGCTGACCCTCTGATGGGTTTTCAGAGGCAGTTAATTGCATGGGAGGAGATTGCCCATCCTTCTTCCAAGAAGCAGCTGATGGCCTTGAACTGCATGCCTTCAGGATTGCAGCGCAGCTTCTTGCCACTAGGCCACCAGACCTCCCTTAAATAAATATTACCTGGATGGTGTTAGACTTTTATGTGTACACTCACAAATACACAGGTGCATTTCAGACATGTTTCACTCCTGGCTTACCTAGTCACCCATTGCTGTGCACAGCTAATCCGCAGTTCACTCCCAAATGGAAGGGCAAATACACTTCATGGCAAAATAGTTGCCCCCATTGTCTTTTTTAGTTTTCTAACACTTATCTCAGGGTCATAAAATGTTCATCTTGAAGAGTATCATGAATGCTTCATGTGATTAATTAGATTTATCAAACAATTAAAAAAAAAACCAACCCAGAATTTTTAGATAGGAGTGGAAGAGGCTGATGCAACATAAGAAATAGTAAAGTCATTCTGTTTCCAAAAGATAAGGAACCGTGATACACCTCCCTTTCTACTTTTCCCCTCCCATCCATCTTTCCCTCTCTCCTTCTTCCTCCCTCCTCTCACCCACCACCAGTGAATGTCAGTCATCCATGTCCATCATTCGTTTAATCTGCCCATCCACGCACTCATCCATCTACCCATCTTTCCTACCCATCCATGCACTCATCCATCTACCCATCTTTCCTCCCCATCCACGCACTCATCCATCTACCCATCTTTTCTATCCATCCATGCACTCATTAATCTACCCATCTTTCCTCCCCATCCACGCACTCATCCATCTACCCATCTTTCCTTTCTTCTTCTTGCTCTCTGCTATTCTCTGTCCCTTTCTTACTCCTTCCTTCTCTTACTTACTCATCATCATTAATCCATCCATCCACCCAATTATTTATCTACCTACCCATTTACTTACTCATTCTTCCATCCATCCATCCATCCATCCATCCATCCATCCATCCATCCATCCACCCACTTATTCATTCTTCTACCTATCCATTCAATCACCCATTCTTCTATCCATCCAATCACTCACTCATTCATCCATCAATTCATCTACCTCAGCCATCCGTCCGTCCGTCCATCCATCTCTCCATCCATCCATTCATCCATCATTTCTACCTTCCTCCTCCTCCTCCTCCTCACTCCTTTACCCTTAGAAGCAGCAGAAATTGCTAATTGTACAGCAAAGAAACAGGTTCAGGAAACGCTTGTCTGGCTTGGCTGTTTGCCAAAGAAAGATCCCTTTCCTGACTATTCCTCTCTGCTAGAGTAGGAGACCTTGCCCGGGGTCTAATTCTTCTGGGGATGAGTTCGGTAGCTCCCTCTTTCTAGTCCCTATGGCTCCCAAAGTGGGGTGGAAACCCCAAACCCGGAGGCTGTACTAAGGTTTATTGGCATTTTGGGGTTTGTCAAGTTTCAGCTATGGGGAACTCATGATGCCCATTTCTGTTGTTTGCATCTCTGTGGAGAGCCTCCTCCACTTAAGCCCATTGCCAGGAATTCTGAAGCTGCTGTATCTACAAGATGGGATCATTTTGGGATTTCCTGACAGGCTTAGAGCTCCCTACTCCAGACCCTACAAATGTGCCTGTTCACCTGAACTGCCTCCCTGACTGAGAGCATCCCAGGGTCTCCAAGCCAGAACAGGTAAGGGCAGCTTGCTGGCTCTCAAGCAGAAGTGAGGGAGAGGGGTGGGGGTGTGGTCCCAGGTTTGGAGGAAGGGACTTTGGGCACTCACCAGAGCTGCAGCAGAGGGCCATGGTGACCAGAGAGAGTATGACAGCGAGCTTCATGGTGGGGACGCTGGCGAGGTTCTCGTCCTGTCGCTGCTCTGAAGGTCTTGTTGGAGACCTGCCTCTCAGGATCCCTCTTATATTTTCTGGGCCTTGTTTGGAAGGAGGGGAGCACTGTTGACTTGGGCATCCGCAGAATGGGAAAAGTAAATATTCTCTTTTCCCAAGAAGTTTCTGTCCTCATAAAAAAAAACAAAACAAAACTTCACAATGGGCCACTTAAAGGGGACACAATGAGGGGAACCTTGAGTCAAAGGGCGTGGAGACCTGGCTGCCTGTGGCATTCTCGCCACCTGTGTGCTGTGTCCAGGATCCATGGGAGAGACCTTCGAGTCTATCTGCGCTCATTACCCAGTAGGAGCTGAGGCCCGAGGCCCCTCGTTTGGACTCAGGACCCCATCATGCCTCCTCCTCTTGAGTCATCAAGGTTCAGAGCAAAGCTGTGTTTAGACTTGGAGGAGACCTGTACTGAAGCATGTTGACAAGCAAGGACTTTTCTAGAACACCCACCAGAAACCCTCACCCCAAATCAGGCTGGCTTCATGCACTGCGTCGTCTCATATGCTTTGGGTATGTTGCTAGGAGAGGCTATTCCTTGGAGACATGCTTGGGAAGGTGGAGGGACAGGGCAAGAAAGGAAGACCTGCAACCAGGTGGACTGACGCAGTGACAGCAGCAGTGGGCTCAGAGATAGTGAGGATGGCACAGGAGAGGACAGGGTTCAGATCTGTTGTCAGATACCGTGTCGCTATGGGTTGGTTATACTTGACTCCACACCAACTAACAACAATTAAAAGCACTGCTTCAGAAGGTCTGTTCCCACCAGGAATCCCGTGAGCCCTGCCCTCCTGGTGGCCAGTTCAGACCTTTGGGCCTCATCCTGCTTGACCTCTGGGTGGCCTTTGAGTCTCTTGACTGTTCCCTCCTTGAACCATTTTCCTTCTCGGGTTCCCATAACTTAGTTCCTTCCACTTTCCCTTCCCCGATCATTCCTTCTTGCTCTTCAGATGTTTATCCTGCTCCTAAGTGCTGTTGGTTCCCAAGCTGCGTCCTTGTTCTCTCAGGTTTCTCTGTCCTGTGGCTGGCTGTTCTTTGCTTCTCGAGCCCAATGCGTTACAACACCTGGCCTGGTCAGGCGACCTCCTAAGACCTCTGCCTTCTAACTAGTGCTCCTCAGCCACCCTGGGGAAGGTCATCACAATCACTCTTCTTAAACCCACTGATCACACTGTTCTCCTTCCTGAAACCTCTTTAGAATTGTCCTTTGCTTGTTATGTTGTGTATTGTCAAGTCAGAACCAGCTCAGAGCTGACCCTCTGGTGGGTTTTCAGAGGCAGTAAGTCACATGGGCGGAGAGTGCTCATCTTTCTCCTGGTGGATTTGAACCATGAACCTTTGAGTTGGCAGCACAACTCCTTAACACTTCACTGGAGCTTGTCTGTCTATTACTGTTGCCTGTACCTCAGCCTCATCTGTCCAGTCCTCTTGGTTTAACTACCTTGCTATTTGTAGATTTTGTAACATTTTAAAGAATTTATTCACTCTCTCTACCTTTGCAAAAATTAAATCTGGACCCCACAGCTCCTTTTCTTCTCTGCTTTCTCGAATTCTGTTCATACTTAGGACTTAGGTCAATTAAGAAATCATGAAAAGAAAGAGGAAATGTAAAACAGAGTTTTAAACTCTAAGGGAATCCAGAGTTTCTCACCGTAAATTATTCCCTAACTTGGGAGGGACTGGAAAGCATTATGCTGAGTGAACTAACTCAGTCCCACAAGGATAAATATTGTATAAAGACTGTAATTGTAGAATGAGTATAAGGATCCAGGAGGGGTGGGAGAGGCTGGAGGCAGCAGGATGTGGATGTGCAGGGGTAAGAGGGGATTAATCATTGGGTTGTACAATTTGATTGGGGGGGTATGAGGGAAATTGAAAGAATTTGTTCAAATTTGTATTTTAATTTTGTAAATAAACTAGTAGGGGGAAAAATGAGAAGAAAAAAAAAGCAAACTCTAAGGGAAGCCAGAGTTTCCAGAGTCAAAGAGGCTGAGTAAGCACATGAAAGGATGGCCCCAAGAGGACTTTTAAACCCGAAACCAAAACATCCCTTGAAGTCTTAAAAGCAATAATGAATTAGTAGAAAAATACTGGTCTTAAGCATCATTGTCTTTAAAGAGCTGTCTGTGTACGATCGATGTGAGGACGGTGACTCAAAAAATTTGACAGGAATATTAGGGGCAAGGAGTTTATGTTAATGAGCAACAGCTCAGAAAAGGGAAGTGAGAATAGTCTCCCAAGTCCAAGAATGTAATGGATGTTACTGAATGGTCCACAAAGAAACAGCTGCATTGGTTTGGGTTTTGTTCTTTATATGCTTGACAATAATAAAATACAATTAAGAGAGTAAGTCAGCAATGATAAAGAAAATGGTATTGTTTAAATTTTTGTCAAAAAATTAGTTCATTCCTATCGGCTAGCCATGAGTTGGAATTGAACTGCCTTTGCTATGAGTTGGAATCGACCCATTGCAGTGGGAGGTGGCAGTCAGTGGTAGACTTGGGGGCACATTGCCTAGACCTCCTCCAAGAAGAATCTGCTGCAAAGCTGTGGGGTGTGACCAACCAGCAAGCAGAGTGTCCAGCTGCCAGTAGCTTCCGGTTTGGGCCGTGCTGTGCTGGAAAGGCGCAAGGGTGGGGCTTGGTTAAATGCTTGGTTGCTAACCACCCCCCACTGCTCTTTAGGAGAAAAGACCTGGCGATCTACTCCCACCGAGACGGCAGCCCGGGGTGTGTGTGTGGGGGGTGTGGGGGGGGGTGGGGGGGGGTCCTGGGGGCCTGTTCTACTCGGGCATCTGGGATCACGGTGAGTCAGAATCGACTTGACAGCTCACCACAACAACGCTGTGTTGGGGCAGTGATGGTTCAGGGGTAGAATTCTTGCTTTCCATGGAGAAAGTCCAGGTTTGACCCCAGGCAATGCCAATAGGTGCTGGTTGTGTCGCTATGGTGATGAACAGGTCTCAGACCGAGATAGATGAGAAATGCTCATGACCTACTTCTGAAGTCAGGCAGCAGAAACCCTGTGGCCCACGATGATGTGATCCCATCGTGCGGAAGTTGAGGACCAACCTGAAGGCAGTCGAAGAGACAACAGTCCGGGTTGACTGCCTTTTGCTCTTGGCTCCTATGGCTCCTTCACCCGACTGACCTCCGTAGGGCCGAGGGCACTATGTCAAGGGGTCTCTGGAATGAACAGTGTTGGGGGCCTTCACATAATGAGTTCTTTGGAGGCCTGAGTGTCACCTGCACTTCCTGCTGGGAGGTGGCATAACATCACAGGACGGCTAGGAGCCTGTGTTCTAAACCAGCCATCCAAGACTTGTCAAATAAGCCAAACACAATGAAACACCATGTCCCTGGAGAATGGGGAGGAAGATCTTTGGAACTGATACGGCGTGCTCGCCAAGGTCCAGCGCAAAGGGAGTGATGCAAGGCAAAGGCCAGAGCAGACAAAGACTGAAAGAACCTGCACGAGCCTTTGCTTGAATGCGTGGGAGTCTTTCCAAAGGAGGGGCACTAACTGCGTAGAAAGGAGATGGCAAGAAAAGCAGACTTCTCCCAGAAGACATTTGGCACCTTTTGATATCGGTACCATGATCAATTCAAGACAATGTTTATTGTTTAAGGGTGAACAAGTTTAAGAAGTAACTCCCATGTGAAATGCTGCCCTGCAAATGCTACCCTAAACCCTTGTTACTTGGGAATGTCACAGGTGGTGAATTTTTATTTTATATTTGTAAACAAAAGTGAAGACAACAGTCCTTCACAAAGAAATAGAGCACAGACAATAGAATGAGATGAAATATGGCTCAAATCTACCAGATGTTGTGCTGGAGAAGGAGGGGCGACCTCCTCCTGTGCCAGTTGAATCCGGTTCAATGGTACACAACAAGAAAAAAGGAAAAGGGGGGAAAAAAAAGAATGAGATGAAACAAACCATTGAGTCAGTTTTGACTGTATGAGAGAAAGACCTGTCCCCAGGGTCTTCAAGGCTCTTTAAAAGCCTTTTCTGTAAAGGTGATCTTTACAGAAGCTCATTGCCACATCTTTCTCCTGGAGACAGGGAGTGGGTTCGAACTGCTGACCTTTCTGTTAGCAGTCAGGTTCTTTAGCCACAGCACTACACCTTAAAATGACCTTGCTTGTGTCAAATCCTGGACCCCCATTGCTTATTAACTGTATTGTACTGGGCAAGGCACTTCCCCTCTTTACACCTCAGCTTCCTGGTCTATGATATGGGCACAATAATATGTTATATTCATGGCATGTGGCTGTGACGATTCAATTCATGCAAAGTGCTTCATGAGTGTTGATAGTATATATATTTTTTTTTTGCTTTTTAAAAATTTTATGCTGGTTTATTGACAAAGTTCATTTACGTTTTTTTGAATTTTAATTTATTAATTTTAATGAACATTTACAGAGATTTTGGATTTCCATTCATTCATTGTTGTACTTTTCTCCCTGCCCACCCCTCCCCTCCAGTTCGCTCTTCTCTTTGAAAAGTAAAAGAAAAATTCCTTCATTGGTATACAATTTCCTCCCCCCCTCCCAGCTCCCGCCCCGAGTACACTCCACTATGCAACCTTAATTCTGTACTCTTGTGATAACCATAATACCCTATCATATATTGCTTTTAAACTGTTCTCTCCCTCTTCTGTTTTGATGCTGTATACATAATTTATACAGTTTTTCTCAACCTTGATGTCAATCCCATTCTAAAACAGTGGCACTATACAGTGTATGTCTTTCTGTGACTGAGATATTTCACTCAGCATAATTGTATACATTGTTTTTCAGAAGGTCTTTCCCATTTGCTTCACCCACCTCTCCGTCCACCCATCAGACTATGAGACCCTGTGATTATCCACCCCCACCCGCTGTCCAGAAGGATGACATTATATTTGCATGATTCCACATTGAAGGCACAAGAGAACAGCTTTCCAGTTGGAACTTCGCAAAGTTAATTTTAGGGGAAAAAGAGGGTCCTAGGTAGGCAGCGTCATGCTGAACCTGGGCCATCCAGGTGACCTTACACAGGCCTTCACGTTCCCTTTGGTCCTGAACAATCCTGCGGTGTGCCTCCAATCCACCTTTTAGCTCTCCCAGCCACCACCTCACCCCAGGACTGATAAGTAAGGTTAGCAGAAGAAGGCGCAGTCATTAAAGTCCACCTGCAAGTGAACCGTGCAACCAAGCAGCAAACCCTAAGAGTCCCTGGTCACCAGGCTGGTTCTGACTTACAGCAGGCCTGTAGGACGGGGGTGAGAGGCCCACAGGGTCTCTGAGGCTGCACAGTTATGGAAACTGAACGCCTTACCTTGTGTGGTGGCTGTGGTTTCTAACTGCACAGCGTTTGGTTAGCAGTGGAATGCTTTAACCGCAGCACCACTCCTGAGAGGCTTAGCATTGCTGGGAGTGTCTTTGATCCGCATCCTTGATTTCCAGAGTGATGGCATCACCACGTCTCCACCCCTCGAGCAGATGTTAAGGAGGAAGGATGTTCTAGACTTAGGATGTGACCACATGGTAACACAGCCCAGTGTAGACAAGGGGCCTCACCAGCAGGACTGAGACAGTTCATCATCGGCTCAAGCACCTTACTGCTCGCATCCTTCCTGGGAGACCCACCGGCTGCTCGCTCTGGGGCAGACTGTGTGCTGTGCCCCAGGACAGGGCGAAGGGGAGCTGTGTATCGCCTGCCCTCATCGCTGCATCTTCCTCCAGGATCTCTTCCTCCAGCTACCTGGTTCCTCCTTCATCCTTAGACCGCCCCCCCTTCTCTTCCCCATGCTCCCACCCACGCCATGGCTTCAGCTACCACCTACGTAAGAAGTACAATTTACCCAACCATCCCACCCTCTCTGAGCTCTGGGCTCAGCCACCCAGTGCCGGCTGGACATCTCCGCCTGGGTTTCTGAAGGCCTTCACCCTCACCCTGTCCAACATCAGGCACTTGATCGTTGCTCCTGAGCTGGTGAACGTTCCCCAGGGTTCCAGGCTCGGTGAATGTGCTCACTGTCCGATGGCCCTGTAACCTGGACGCACATCTCTGATGCCTTGCTTTCCTTTGGGGCCATCTTGACCCCTCCCATGTCCAGAACTAAGCCCATGAGCTTGGACAGAGCACCGCCTTGTTCTTCTTAACTACTCTCTAAGGGCCTTTTTGGATCTGTTTCCCCTTCTTCTTCTCCTTCTTGTCCAGCTTCCTCTGGGACCATCACATCTGGAAACCACAGCTCCAATTTGATTATTTCTCTCCATCTTTGGAATGGGAGCCCTGGTGGCCTACTCTTTAGGGAGTTGTGCTGTTAATTCAAAGGCTATGCATCCCTGGCAGCTTGAATTCATTAGAGGCTCCTGGGGAGAAGGACAGACAATCTTCTCTCACAGGATTTACGATCTTGGAAACTTGCTGGGGGGCCAGTAATGTGGCAGTTCTAACAAGACAGCAGTGAGAGAAGGAGAGAGAGAGATCTCAGAGATACCACAGATACACGATATTAGCCACTGGGTTTATTTGGGACTATGTATCTAACAGAAGAGAAACTTACAAAGACTGAAAAGAAAAATTTGTTCATTTATTCAACCAAATCACGCGTTAAGTTCCATCTTCTGAGTTTGACTCCGTGGTTCATGTTACTCTTTGAGGCCCTCCTATCTTTAGGGCCTTAGGTGTCTGTGGCACAGTCCCTTTGGGACTGAAAGGTGTGGCCACTGGTGCCGACAAAGGTAAGAAAGATGATTTAGTTCACCCGGGACATCCCACCTAGGGCTATGCCACCAGTGTGTGGCCACCAGTCTGTGGCCAGGGCTACAACAATGGCAGTGGGACACTGGGTCTTCACGAGCAGGGACTCAACTTCTCTGCATCTCACTATCATTGGAAACATTCTGGAGATAGGAGATCCCACGGGACAGAATGGGCTGGCTCTTGGGTCTTTGAAGAGCATAACATTTTGAGAAGAGAGACAGAAATGGGTACCACTTTTGTTGTTGTTGTTGCAGGGTGGGGGGATGGAGGAAGCGAGAAAGAACCTGTATTCTCAGACTCTAGGGATGGAGTTTAGAAGGAGAGGCAGCCGGTTAGAGGGTGAGAGGAGAGAGGCGAGTGGAGGCCAAGAGTGTGAGCCGGCCTTTCTTTGGTGGGTGAGCAGTGCCTGGAGGTCAGTGATGAAGTGACGCGTGTGCTGGGGGACAAGGGCCCGGGAGGGGAGGCCCAGGCCCACAAGAGGACCTGGACATAGTCTGACTTGCCGGGAATAAACGAACAAAATGACACAGGAGGACCCTGGGCAGAAAGCTGCTGAGGGACCTTGATACTAAGTGTGAGTCCCTGGGTGGACGGTGCAAGCACTTAAGAGCTTGGCTGCTACCAGAAAGGTTATTGGTTTGACTCCACCCAGGACTGCCACAGAAGATAGGCCTGGGAACCCACTGCTGAAAGGTCACAGCTTTGAACACCCTGCAGGGCACAGTACTCTTGGAGCACACGTGCAGTCATCACTGGCCGAGGTTTATCGCTAAGCTGGTGCAGGTGAGGTCGATTCTGGAGAGCACAAAACTGCTCTGTGCTTATTCTGTGCCTCAGTTTCTCTCCTCTGTTAGGAGGGTCAGAGGGGGCCTTCAGTTCTGCTTTCAGCTTCTCCCAGGCCAGTGACGATGGCTCCCAGGTTCAGCTGGTGGGCGTTGGCCTCTAAAGTGCTTGGCTGGATGCAGGAGTAATAACTTTGTAAATTATTACCTGACTTGGAAGGGACTGGAGAGCATTAAGCTGAGTGAACTCACTCAGTCCCACAAGGATAAATGCTGTATAAGACCGTTATTGTAGAATGAGTATAAGGATCCAGGAGGCATGGGAGAGGCTGGAAGCAGAGGGATGTGGATGTGCAGGGGGAAGAGGGGATTAAACATTGGGTTGTACAATTTAATGGGTGGGGGATGAGGAAAATGGGAAGAATGTGTTCAAATTTGTATTAGAATTTTGTAAATAAACTAATGAAAAAAGTCAACTTGGTTAGGGAGAAGGGAGGGAGAGGGGGTAAAATATACAACAATGAATGAATTAAAATTTAATTTTTCTGTAAACTTTTGTTAAAATGACAATTAAAATAATAGATTTTATTAAAAAAATAACCCAACATAAAAGAAAAACAAAGTGCCTGGCTGGGAGTTTGTTCTCATTTCAGGGAACCCTCAGAAGCCCCCAGCAGCTGTCCCAGGATGGGTTTCGCCTTTCTCGCCCTCAGAGAGCCCTGCTAGGCTGCAGTGGGTACCTCTCTCCCCTGCTCCAGGACCCTGCACACGTGCTGTGGGGGACAGTTAAGCAAAAAAGTGTTGGTCGAGGCTCTGAGCTTCCTCAGTTCCAGCTGCCCTGGCCTCCCTGTGCGGAAGTCCCAGCGTGGAGTCTGCAGTGTGGAGTCAGCACTGAGAGCTGAGGGTTCCGGCCACAGTGAGGACTGACAGCCCTGGGGAAGCCCCTCGGTTCTGAGCACCCAAGACACCCAAGGAGAGGCAAAGCTCCTTCCCCAGCCTCGCCAGACATCCCCTTTACTGGCTGTGCTGGGCCTGGGTGAGTCCTGACCCTGGCTTGCTGGAGCTTGGGGTGGGGGGTGGGGGGCGGGGCAGGAGCCTGCTCTGAGCCTGCACCTTCCAGCTGAAAGCCCCACCTGAGGATTTGGATTCTTGGACCTGGATCCGCATCTCTGTCCCCACAGGTGAGGTACGTGTTGTGCCGGTGTGTGAGCTGTACTCACCTCCCCTTAGACAACTCTGCCTGCCCAGACCCCCACCTAGAGGCCAGAGCCTCTAGAAGCAGCCCCCTGCCCGCATAGCCAGGCGGTGCGGATGGTTGCAAACGTTGGGCAGTGCCTGGCCTATCCTGTCGGGTACAGCTGGGGTGCACTTGGGCTGGCACCTGTCTTGCTACAAGTTCCAGTCTGACCCAGAAAGCAGGTAGGAGGCCCGGGGTGGCTCCTTCCCACCCTCTCTGTGTGGTTGGGCCATGCTACTCCACTTCTCCGATTGGCTGTGGTGGACAAACTCCTCTTCTCCAATGGTAGGTGCTTGGCCAGCCCCCCACACCTTGGTGAGTTACACAGTATCAGGTGGCATCGACTCCACTGTCTCCGTGGTCCTGAATAAGTCCGCTGACCGCTGCTGTGGCCAAGGACCTTGAGATGGCTTTGGTGCCCTCCTCTGAGCATGTCCCTCTCTGTAAGGATCAGCTCCTGTTCTCTCAGCGATTGCTCAGGCTTCTGCTCCCAGGCACAGAGACCATCTCCCCTGGTGTGGTCTGCTCTCTTCTGCCTTGTGGCTCCACGGACTAGTCCCTACGATGAGCCCAGACCCATCTCTGCAATTGCTCCACCTTCTTGTCGACCAGCTGTGATATCCATGAACTGTGCCGTTTCACAGACCTGTGGTGGCCTAGTGGGTAAGACGCTGCTAGCTCCAAGGCAGGTGGTTTGAATTCACCAGTTGCTCTGGGGGAGAAAGGTGGGCAGTCTTCTCCCATGTGAATTACCGCCTCTGAAAGCCCGCTGGAGGCTCAGCTGTGAGTCTGTTCCATCTCGTTGGCACATCACAATAGAAACATTTGCTTTTTGGGAGTTAAAGAAAAGGTCTTGTACCTGTGGGCTGCAAAGAATAAAAAGAAGAATCTCAAAATGATAATGATTTTTTATTTTATTTTTAAAATGTCATTAGTGTGTGTGTGTGTGTGTGTATTTACACTGTCAAATCAGATCTGACTGGTACAGGAGGAGATTGTCCTGACTTCTCCAGCAGAGCATTTGGTGGATTTGAACCATGTACCTCAGGGATTGCAGTGCAGCTGCTTGCCACTAGGCCATCAGAGCTCAACAATGAATGATTTTGAATCTTGGTGATGTTATTGCAACTAGTCGGCTGCAACTCGGTTCCACGGGTGCCTGTTTAGATGGGTGCTGTTGCTGTTGTGAACCATCAGTCATAACCGACCCAGAGCTGACCCCTGGAGGGTTTTCAGAGGCAGTTAATCACACGGGAGGAGATCACCCATCCTTCTCCCGCGGGGCAGCTGGTGGGTTCAGACTGCGTGTTGGTGGTTCAAGCTCACCTAGAGCTGCCACAAGAGAAAGACATTTCAGGTGGTGGGAGAATGTGTAACTGCCTGCATCACCCAGGGACGCCCGGCCTACGTACCAGGACCAGTAAGACCAGCTGCCATCATGGTGACCCCATGTGTGCCGTAGTGGCACCGTGCTCCACCACGCGGCCAGTGACCGATCTTTCAGAAGTAGATTTCCAGGAGGGAGGCAGTTTTTTTATTTTTTGGTTTTTTTTAAAATTTTTATTGTATTATTTTTATGTGTATCGTCAAATCAGATCTGACTGGTACAGGAGGAGATTGCCCCCTCCTTCTCCAGCAGAGCATCTGGTGGATTTGAACCGCATACCTCTGGGATTTCAAGGGAGGCAGTTTTTGAGAAGTTTCTCTGTCCTCCGAGATCTGTAATAAAGTGCTTTGAAAATTGGAAAAACACCAAACCAACCAATAACCAAAAAAACAAAACTCCCCCCACCAAACCCAAAGCAGATTGTCAGACTTTTCTCCCAAGTTGCCCCTGGGTGGATTCAAACCTATATCACCTCAGGGCTTCATCGTTTGCACCAATCTGCACTCCAGCGTATTGAGTCAGCAGTGACCAGACTGTCCGCCCGGCACACGTGTGTGCAGTGACAGCTGCCTGCTGGCCTCTGGGGGCATCACCTCCCGCTTGTGTCTTGTGGTTTTCTCTGTTTCCAGAGACTGACAGAAGTGCCTTCACGTGAGGGCAGGCTCTGACCTGCAGGGGACCCGAGCACCTTCTTGGCACTGAGCTCTCTGCAAGCAGCATTGCCCTGGGAGGAGCTGGGTGGTAGCAGGGGGTGGCCCCGGGTGGGAGCTGGGTGTGCCCTCCCCAGGCCAGGCCCCAGCAGCTCTGGCAGGTTCTCTGCTTGGGGATAAGCTCCCTCTTAGGGGTGCGGACAGCAAAGCCAATGGAAGACCCTGTTTCTCAGGGTGCAAACTGGTTCCCCTCTCTCTGGGGATTTGTGCAGTGGATTTATGGGTTGACAGTGAGGTGACATGATTTACTTGTTGACCTTTCCCAGGATGCCTGCCCAGGCTCTTCCTCCTGCAGGCCCTTTGTTGGGCTCTGAGTCACTGAGCCCTGCCCGCCAGGGCTGTCTGCACTTTCCCTCCTCTGTGCCGCAAGCACTTGCTTTTGTTTGTACTCCTGACAGGTGGCTGAGGAGATCCTGCTGTCTTGCCCTGGGGAGGGGTGGGGTGGGATGAGTAAGATGTGGTCTGTGCTGGTGGCACAGTGGCTTTGGCTTTGTGGTGCTGCGGCTGCCTTATACACATGGAGAACGGGGAAGGGAGAGGTGCTCACAACTCCTCTGGCTTCTAAAATCTCAGGCCCAGTGGTGTCTCACCCAGAGGAGTCCCAGGAGAGAGACCTTGACCCCATGCTAGGTAATTAGGGTTTCAAAATTGCAGATGCGTATTGTAGATGAGCTCAGGTGGCGTAGAGGTAAAGAGCTGCACTGCTAATCCAAAGGCATGAGGTTCAAATCTACCAGCAGGAGAAAGATGGACAATCTCCTCCCGTGTGGTGACAGTCTGAAAACCAGCTCTGAGTCAGTTCCGGCACATCACAGCAACAAGATAGAAAACAGAACTTCCTTTATTTCCCCTCTATTTCTCTCCAGCGGTCTATCCTCTATCAATCCGCCCATCTGTCACGTGAGCTTGTATTCATCTACATATCATCTTGCTGTGTACTGACCTGTATATTGTTGTTAATTGCTTTCAAGTCAGAAATGACTCATGGCTGACCCTCTCGCAGGTTTCCAGAAGCTGTAAATCACGTAGAAGGAAATTACCTACTTTTCTCCTAAGAAGCGGTTAGTGGATTTGAACAGCTTGGCTTTGGGTTGGCAACACAACTCCTTACTACTAAGCCATGAGATGTAATACTCATTTTAAGCTTTCGTTCTGCTAAAGGAATGAACATTTAGTCTCTGTCGTCTTGGAGACCCCCGGCCCCTCAGGGCTGCGCCCAACTCCCAGGCGCTGGTGTGCAGTCAAAGCTCTGGTACGGCTTGGGTTGGCAAGGGCGCCTGGTGTTCGCTGCCACCACCTGACCAGACGGTCACTCGTTGCACTGGGTCCATCAGTCCACACAGGCGGCTCCCGAGTGGCCTCTTGTCACCAGCCATAGCCTTTTGCTTCATGGAATGTCTCTGTCATGTCAGGGGAGGATGCCCCTCGACCAGATGGGTTGACACAGTGCTCAAGTGATGATGATGATGATGGTCAGAGAGGATGAGGACGGCACAGGACAGGACGAGTGTCAGATCTGCGGTTCATAGGGTCACTGTGAGTCATACTCAACTCACTGGTTCCCAACAACAGCAGTAACAAGTGCACGGGAATCCTGCTGTTCCCAGCTGTGCACCCACCGGCGGCCTGTCTGCCTCATCGTAGAACCACCACGACTTCTGCGGGGCTTCGACTGTCTGCACTGCTCAGAGTCTTCAGACGCTCTGGGGGTGTGGCCTCTATACAAAGAGTACTGGTGGCATGGGGGTGGCCACGTCTGACTGCCACTAACTCTACAAGGAGGAACAGTCTCCGTCCACAACGTCTAAAGCATAAAGCCCTTTTCCACCAGGACAGACACGTCCCCACGCTCCCACAACTCCTTCTGCCAGTTCTACTCCAGTCTTCCCGCACAGGGCCCTTACTACTCTCTCTGCTACTGGGTTCTTAATCCGTTGCAAAGGCTACCCAGAACATACAGGGATGAGGTTTATTAAAGAAGTTAATGTGCTACCATTCAGATTGACAACAGGATGCAATTGTTCAGTCAGGACAGCTTCTTAACCTGCTCACAGGCCCTTCAACCTTGAGGCCTGTGTTCCAAAGTCCACTCAGTCCCGCCAATGATGACATTTCCCCCTGTATTGCCGTAAGCTTGAGCAAAGCCCCAGGCTCTCGCTCTCGAGGGTGGCAGTCCCAGATCTCCCAGCTGTCTCAGGTAGATTTCTCCACCACTGCTGCTTTCCTCCGGGTCCTGTTCTGACGAGCACTGCGATCTCTGGCTCTGAAGGACGACCGCTGCAGCCTCGGCCTTGTTGGCAGTGAGATCCCCATTTTCTGCTGCTAAACCTGCTCAGTTTAGACCTGGTGGGATGGCAGTCCCACCACAAGGCATTTACACATCCTATTTTCATGTTCCCACCCAGCCATGTGGGGCAAGTCAAAAGTAATGACAGAGGAAGACCATTTTGAGCAATAAACCCAGCACCCCACAGCCTCCTTCCTGGGTCTTGGTCCCCTTCGGTGTCTCACTTCATGCATTTGACACCTGGAGTGGATAATTTCTAAGTCTCCCCTTCACACGACAGAACCATCCTCAATAATAAAAGACTATGAAACCAGTAAGAGTAAAGTCCAAAAATAAAACAAAAAACCAAAAACCCAAACACCACCAAAAAAACCAAAACCCAACCACTACCACAAAATGATCAAATTCAAGTCTGGACTAATTAATTCATTTATTTATTTTGAAACTTGGAAATGCCTCTAATTAGAATATTTTGAAAAGGATTAATTAAACAGCGCGTTGCCATTCAGTTGGCCCTGACTCATGGCTGACCGTCCAGTGGTTTTCAGAGGCGATAAATCACCTGGGAGGAAATTGTGCGTCTTTTTTTTATGCCTGGACCAGCTGATGGGTTAGAACTGTGTGCCTTTAGGTTGACAGTGCAATTCCCTATTAGGCTCCATCCCAGCTCCATTTTAAAGGCTTCTCGTTGTCATTATGTGCCATCCAATCAGAACTGACTCATAGCTGAGCCCCCAGCAGGGCCTCAGAGGCAGCAAATCACTCAGGTGGAGATCGGATCACCTATCTTTCTCTCACAGGGCAGCAGGTGGATTTGAACCATGTACCTTTACAGTGGTAGCACAATTCCTTACAACTCAGCCGGCAGAGCTCCCTTGCGAAGGCTTATTGTGGTAGTTGTTGTTAGGTGCTGTCGAGCCAAGTATGACTCAGAGTGACTCTATGAACAACGGATCTGAACCCTGTGCTATACTGTGCCAACTTCCCAGACTCTGACACACTCAATTCTATTGCTGGAGACCCTGGATCAATCCATCTGGTTGAGGGTCTTCTTTGCTGACCCTCCGTCATCCCAAGCATGATGCCCTTTTCCAAGGAACAACCTCTCCTAGCAACATGCCTGAAGTATGTGAAATGAAGCTTTGTCATCCTTGCCGCCAAGAAGCACCCTGGCTGCACCTTCTCTACGACATTTCTGCTTGTTAGAGGGTCTTTATTTATACGTAATAAGATATCCCCCCTAGTTTAGTTTAGTTTAGTTTAGTTGTTGTGAGACTACACACAGTGAATAGTTACTGGTTCAGTAGTTTCTCTGAATAGAATTCAGTGACATCAATTACCTACTGCAAGTTGTGCAACCACTCCCACCCCCTTTGTCTGTGTCATTCTTGCTCCACTGACATGAACTCATTGTCCTTTAAGGTTCCAATCTAATACTTTGAATTGCTATTGTCACCTGAATCCGTATAGCTACATCTTAAAAGATCATAATTCTCAAGGCAGACATGGTTTCAGGGAACATCCCAGTTAATTGGCCCAATAACATGTTTAGTGCTTCTGTTCTCATAGTTTGCTGTATAATGCCTGGGGGTCTTAATAGCTTGCACGTAACCATCAGAGGTACAACAATTGGCCTCTCTTCACCCAGAGCAACAGAGGAAGAGAGTCAGGAATAGGAGGAGGGATGGAATGTGTGATGAATCACTTCCATGAACAACTGTCTCCTTTGTCGTAAGACTGGAAGAACTGGGTGGTGCCTGCCTGTCATTACTGAACATTTTGATCAAGTATTCTATAGAATAATTATTAAGTGGATCAAAAGGGGGAAATGTAGATCAGAGTTTAAAATTCTCCTGGAACCCTGACTTTCTGGAGCCACAGAGGCTGGATGGATCCTTAAAATTATTGCCCTGAGAGAATCTTTTGAACTTTAAGCCAAAAATATCCCTTGGGGGATAAAAAAAAGTATTCCTTAATGTCTTCTTAAAACCAAGACAGCAGTTTAGTTTAATTAGTAAAGATACCTCCTTTGGGAATTCAGATTTTTAAAAAAATTCAGATATTTTCTTAAATTGCACCGTAGTGGAAGAAAGATAGGAAATCTCCTCCTGTGTGATTTAGACCCTTAGAAAACTCACTGAGTTTGTTCTGACTCAATGGTAATACATTGAGTTTATAGATATATCTATCTATATATCTATATCTATAGCTATAGCTATATACACATACATATATATACATATATGAAACATTTTATTTATTAATCTATTTAAATAAATATTGACTAGAGCACAGATAGGTCGTACAGCCCTGGTCTGTCCACTTGCTGTACAGAGGTAACTTGTGGTTGCTGTGAAGCCGAACACTGTGACACTGATGTGTCAAATGCCATAACAGTTACCCATGGTGGACAGTGTTTGGTGGAGCTCCCCGATTAAAACAAGCTTGGAAGCAGGAGTGGCATCACTTCTGAAATAGCTTGTTCTCCAGAAACCCTATGAACCTGGAGAAAGGATGAAAGATATACAAGTGTTCAGGTCTTTCGTTCATAGGGTCACTATGAGTTGCCTACAACTCAACGGCACTTGACAACAACAACCAAAAACAACAACAGAGCACAGATAAAAAAAAGGAATTAAATAGTTTGCATATCTATGATTCACTTGTAACTGAACAGAGATGTTTTAGTTATAATCCTATACAAAAATATTTTATGTTATTAATTGCCTAGTAATCAAAGGGGTGAATTTTTGGTTTTCTGTAAAAGGTCCATTTAGTCAACTGGTAAATTGTGTCACTGACGTTTTATTTCTTTTCTTGAGTTTTAAACCAAACACATGACAAAGAGGTGCATTTCTGTTGGTGGCTGTCATGGAGAGGGACTTGGGGGCAGGGCGGGCTCCACACATTTCAGTTGTAAAGCTACTCAAATCACTAATGTATCTCGTGTGCGGAGGTGTGCCTTATGCTAGAAGCTGTACACTGGTATTGCAGGTCTCAGCCAATTCACCCATGATGGACAGGTTTCAGCAGAGCTTCCAGACATAGCAGAAGGAAGGCCTGGCTGTCTACTTTTGAAGGTCATCCGCTGAAACCCTGTGGACCGCACTGTAGTCTGATACAGTGCTGGGAGCTGAGTGCCCCTAACTCGGAAGGCACTGAGGTACACACTGGCCACCGTGACAGATTTAAACTTGGCGATGAACATGGCGATGGTGCAGGACCACGTCACGTTATATCCTGTTGTATGTGAGGTCAGTCCAAGACAGAGCCAACTGGACCACCACAGCCAAGTAACAACAACAATTCAAAGAAAGCTCTCCCAGCACAGGTGGGTGACTGGGAGTGAATGGCCTGTCTGTGGCCCGAGGGAGCTGGGAAGGCACGTTGCTGCCGCACCCCCTGACGGCCAGGCCCCAGGTGAAGACCTTGGCTTCTGCTTTAGCATGAGGCCGTGGGAAGAGGCTGGGTTGTCCACACTCTGGCTTCACATTGTCTCTGGTTTGCTCCAAGTTGTCTGAACTTCTGGGAACTTCATGCTCTGGGACCTGGAAGGGTTATAGCCAACTTCTGCTCCACCCGCCTGTGTTCTAGAAGGAACTGTGGGCTCATTTCTGTCCATGCCGCTGAGAAGTTTGTTAAATAAATGTGTGGGAACTCCTCTTGGGCTTGTGGACTTAGATAGAAACAGACACAGAGAAAAAGATGGACAGACAACATACACAAAGGGGTATGCACAGGTACACAGACACAGAGACAGTGTCATAAATAGATACACATACACAGAGGGACACACACACACAGAGACAGACACACGTACGCACCCAAGAACAGCCCCCCAGCCCCTCCTTGCCTGACCCTGGTTGTACCTTCATCCTTATCGACTGTCAGTGTCATCCAGGCCCAGCGTCACCAGAGAGATGATCACTAAAGGGGCATCTTGTTTGGTTGATAGTGCGATCTGCCTTCCCCTCTTCTCCTCTTCACCTCTGCTCCACCCTTCCCTCCGTTCACTGTGAAGGGCTCTGTCCTCCTGGAGCCCCTGACCTTCTACCAAGAGAGCGTTCCCAGGGCTGGGAGCTGACCTTCCCCACAGCAAGGCCTGAAGTAAGGATACAGAGATCTCTGGGGACTGATGGTGGGGGCGGGGGGACAGCATCCTGGGGGGCCTTGCCTTTGGGCTGGGGTGGGGGGCTGCAGCTGGGCAGAGTCACTGGTGCCCCCCCCCGCCCCCCAGGCCTCAAGGTGGTTCTGATTCAGCCAAGGACCTTTGTGGGCAGGTCTCAGGCCTGGGCTGTACTTTGGTCTTCCTCAGGATGCGTGATGAGTCCCTCCAGGGAGTCACTCTCACCCCACAGATATTTGCAGGGTGTGGCCCTCGGCCTGGGGAGCAGCTGTGAGCAAGGCAGATGTGGTCCCCGCTGATGGGGCCCTCAGCTGATGGGGTGACAAGCAAAGCAGAAGCCCCGTTACGGTGTGACAGTTGGGTCAGATGGCAAACCCCTGGGGCCGGCCTGAGAGATGGGGCCACACAGACCCAGGGTCTCATCTGACTGCCTCACTCGTTGGCTCCCGGCCTCAGTTTCTTCATCTGAAAAATGGGCGCAGCTCCTCATCTCCAGGGTTAACGGCTATAGTGCTGGCAATGGACACCCTTGCTCCAGCTCTGTAGGCGGGAGCGTGCAGAGCAGGGTGGGCCTCGGGGTCCCCACGTCTGCCTGCGTCCTCCCTCCGCCTTCAGGAGAAGCTGAAGAGCCACTCCCGGGACGGGCTGGGTGTCTGATTTCCGCCATGTGGCCTGATGTCTAAGGCCTCTGGCATCTGAGCCACTTTGAGGAAGGAAGATGCACTTAGCGGTGACTCAGCTCAGGCCGTGATGACAGGCCGGGGCTGGGGTCAAGCAGAGCTGGATTCGAGTCCTGCCTCTGCATTGACTCGCTTTACCACCTGGGGACAGCGTGCAAGGCCCCTGGGTGCCAGGTGACCCACTCGGGTGGTAAGAACCGCAGCCCACTTTGCAAAGGAGGAAACGGTGTCAGAGTGATTTGAGAGTCTTCCAACACGCAGCCGAGGCTTGCCGGACCCCGAACCGCCACGTCCAGCCCTTGGACGCTCTTGTTCTGCATCCTCTCCCTGTGGCCTGAGACTGGGACGACCGCCCAGCTCACGGGCTCCAGACGGCCAGGGACTTTGCAGTTCCTGACTTGGGGGCTGGTTGTAGGAGCTGTGGGCTGGTGACTCTGAAGGTGGTGTGACCAGGCCTCAGAAAAGGAGGAACCCACTCTGTGTGGCGTGCTTTGGGATCAAAATGACACGACAGTGACTGTGATGAACGCTTCCTGAGCACCTCCCGACATGCCAGACACATATTGAAGAAATCCCCATGTACTGCTGAGTGGACCCAGAGAGGTCACCCACCATGCCTGCTCTGTGGGTAACGATGGGAAACTGGCTGGAGGCTGAGGAGGCTGGAGACCAGTCAGGAGGAGACCTGGGTGCACAGGGGCCTGGGGGCCACGAGCCCTGCCTGCAGCCAGGACAGATCGGCCTAGTGGGCTGAGGGGCTGGTCAGCAGTGGGGACCTCTGTAGCTCTTGAGAGGTGGGTGAGGGGTTAGGGTGAGGCTCCTGGGAGGTGGGGGCGCTGAGGGCGAGCAGAATCCAAGGAATGGGGTGGGGTTTCCTCATTCTTGTCTTCATACTTGGGTTTAAGCCCGGCTGCCGCCCAGGCAGCCCCCTTGGGAGCCCTGATGCTGAGACTGGACTCCACACAGGGCTGTGGGGGGCAGCAGTCCGAGGTCTCAGAGCCCTGGTGAGGCCTGGCACCCGGCCTTGGTCCTGCAAATACCAGGTCTTACAGACAGTGGGGCTGGGGAACCCAGCCTGGGTGCTGCTGGGCTGGGGGGACAGGTCTGCTGGGTTGGGAAGTAGGGGACATGCGGGGCACTGGACACAGACAGCAGGACCTGGGCTCCTGCAGAGCTGGCCACCAGCTGGGGGCATCCGAGGAGGTGCTGGGCAACAGCACTGGTGGTTAGTGGCAGCAAGACGGGGTGGTGACTTTTTTGTGAAAGAAAATGAAACGCTTTCCCCAGGAGAGGTGTCCAGATGCTGGACTTCCAGTATGAACACACAGGTACACACACACACACACACACACACACACACATGGCGCCGTGACAGATCGAGGCAGATGAGAGTCGAGGGTCAAGAGTGCAGGTTGCAGTCTACACAATTTATCCAGTTTTTCTCAGTCTTACTCCAACCCTAAATAATTTAAAAGCGATGCTATGATAGGATATTATGGTTATCACAAGAGTCCACAACTAAGGTTGCATAGTGGAATGTACTTGGGGCGCTGGGAGGGGTGCTGCGGGATTGTGTACCAGG
>NW_006400018.1:508377-523670 GCF_000299155.1 Elephantulus edwardii
GGGGGGGTGTTCCTGGGAGAGGGTGTGGAGGGACATTTCTCTCTGTTCTGCCCCACCCTGTGCCCTGACCCTGTGTGCTGAGAGGAGTTGATGAGCTCGCTGGAATGTTGGATGAAGACAGGGACAGGGTGAGAAAGGGCTGGGGGAAAAGGTGAAGTTTTGTGGCCCGAGGCAGCCCGGGTGTGAGACCTGCTGGGGATCCACAGATAAGATGAACAGAGATGGCCAGTGAGATAGGGAGGCATGGGACAGGCCGGAGCCAGAGCCAGGCACAGGTCATCAAGGAGGCATGCTGGCCCTCAGTGAGCCGGGGGAGGGGCAGCACAGAGGGGGACAGGGGCGGGGGATGGGACAGGCAGAAGGGAGGCAGGGAAGAATTGGCCTGGCCTTTCAACTTTTGAGAAGATTATGAACATCTTCCTTTGATTTTGGAACGGGATATTTGGAGATGTCAGGAATTCAAAGGCCCAGGGCCCCAGTGCAGGGTGGGCTGTGGAATATTCCTGAAGGGCTCTGCTTCCACAGGAAACAGGCGCAGAACAGGTTTGAGAGTCGCATTCACCTGAGCAAACTGGCAAACGCTGCTGAAGACTCACTCTTTGGCTGTGAGGCACTTTTGGGGAGTGCCTGGCTCCCTGCAGGGGTGGGTCTGGGAGAGGTTGAAGGTGAAGGAGCTGAGCAAACAAGCCCTTTGTTTGTGGGGGAAATGACCTGGGGAAGAGGAGGAAGAGGGAGGCCTTTCCTGGTGGCTGTTCTGTCCCCACCTGCTCCTCTGGCTCCAAGTCACCCCTTGCCAAACTTCTGGGTGGGGCGCTGGCACCACTCATGTTTCCCTTTCTAAACCTTAAGTCTAATCCCGTTCCCACCAGCCAGGACTGCTGTGCCTCTGTGGCAACAGACTTCTCCATTTCTCTGTGAAACGGGTCGCCTGCCCTCCACGTCCTGGGGACGGGACATGCTGTGCTCTAGCCTAACCTGTAGCTTATGTCACGAGGATACACTGTGTGACCAGTCTGGAGGGTGTGAGGGTGCAGGGCGGTGCCGCATCTCTTCACCAAGCGGTGGTGCCCTGAGAGGAGACGGGGGGGGGGGGGGGGGGCGTGAGAGCCCCAGAGATGCCACCCAAGGCTGTCCTTGGGGTCACTGGAGAAACTGGAGTATTGATTGGACATAAATATATTGATACAGAGAAGAACAGTCTGTTGAGAAAAGAACATGAATAGCATATATATCATGATGTCACTTTGGGAAAAAAGTTATTATATGCTTTGGTGATCTAGTGGGTAAGGAGTGGCGCTGCCAACACAAAGGTCGGCAGTTTGAATCCACCGGCTGCTCCTTGGGAGAAAGAAGGGCTGTCTCTTCCCGAGCAATTTGCAGTGTCTGAAAACTCACAGGAGGGTCAGCTCTGAGTTTGTTCTAACTCAATGGCAATGACTTTGAGGTTTATTTGTGCACATGCTTAAGAAGCTCTAATGGGCTAACGGCTAAGCGTAGCCAGACGGCTGGCTGCTAGTCAGAAAGATCGTTGGTTTCAAGCCACCACTTGCTCTGAGGGAGAAAAGACCTGGAGATCTGTTCTCACAAAGATTACAGATTCAGACCCCCTTGGGGCAGTGCGCTTGGACATAGAGGGTCACTCTGATTTAGAATCAACTCAACAGCACGTCCAAGCACCATGTCCCTTTCCAAGGAACAACCTCTCTGAGCAATATGCCCAAAATATATGAGACAAAGTTTTGCCCTCTTTGCCTCCAAGAAGCATGCTGGGCTTCACTTCTCCAAGACATACCTGTTTCCTTTTTCAGCAGTCCATATTCAGCATCCTTCCTCCTACACCATAATTCAAAGGCATCACTTCTGTCATCCTTAGTCATCTGTCCAGCTTTCAGATGCATAGAAAATGACTGAAAAGATCATGGCCTGAATCAGGTGCACCTTAGTATTCAAACTGATATCATTGCTCCTCAGGAATTTGAAGAGGTCTTCAACAGAGGACTTGCCCTATGCAATACATCTTCTGATCTCTTGAAGAGGAAATCAATTTTCAATTTAGCTTCAATTTTCTCTCCATCTGTCATGATGTTGCCTATCATTCCAGTGATGAGGATTTTTGTCTTCCTGATGTTGAGAAGTAATTCACATTGAAGGCTGGAGTCTTTTATCCTCTGAAGTAAATATTTCAAGTACTCACTTATGACAAAACCAGTGTTGTATCATTTGCATAGCGTAGGTTGTTGATGAGTCCTCCTCCGATCCTGATGCCACATTCTTCTCCATAGAATCCAGCTTCTCGAATGATTTGCTCAGTTAAAGCTTGAATAGATAATGGAGAAAGGATCCAACCCTTATGTATACCTTTGCTGACATTAAACCATGCAGTGTTCTCCTGCTCTGTTCAAGCAACAGCTTCTTGGTCTACATAAAGGTTTTGTATGAGCACAGTTAACTGCTGTGGGATTCGCATTCTTCTCAACGTTAGCCATTGCTATGATCCACACAGTTACGCTTGGAAAGGTGGAGCGTCAGCACAAGAGAAGAAGACCCGCAATGAGAGGGATCGACACGGTGACTGCAGCAACGGGCTTGACCGTGTCAGAGGACGGCACTGGATAGGAGGGGTCTGGGGTCTGTTCATCGGGTCACTGTGAGTCGTACTCTACTCGACGCTACTTAACAACAACGATAGCGTACACCATGACCAACATTATCTGTTCTTAGAAAAAGATCTGGGATACGTAATAAGACGTTCAAAGTGCTATTACTGGTGAGACAAGGAATTTTTCCCCTAAATTGAACAAAGAAGGAGGACTGAAGAATTGATGCTTTGGAGTCGTGGTATGAGAGCTGTTATGTGCTGTTGACTCGCTTGTGACCCATAGCGACGCTATGTCCAGCAACTCTGAACCCTTCCCTGTCCTGAGCCAGTCTCACTAATTCTGACACACCAATCTCCATTGTCCCAGTTACTGTATCAAGAGTACTGAACGTCCCATGGGCCATGGACTCCCCAGAAGCCAAACAGGCCTGCCTTCCAGCGCGTGCCACCAGTTTCCTTCCTAGAGTCAAGGATGGTGAAATGTCATCTCACATGCTTTGGGCGTGTGGTCAGGAGGGGTCAGTCTTTGGAAAAAGACATCACACTGCGAAAGTAAAGGGTCAGCAACAGAGAAGAAGGCCTTCAGTGAGAGGGGCCGACATGGTGACTGGCAGAGGCAGGGAGGAGGGCACAGCCTCCGTTCTGTCGCTGACAGGATTGCTAGGAATCTTAGTTGCCTTGATGGCAGCTCACAACAAATACTTTCTAGCATCTGTTAATTTTAAAGATTTAGTTTTATTTTGTGTATTTCTACAATGCACATCTGCTGCTTTTTTGGTTATGTTAAAAGGTTGTTTTTAACTTAAATCCCCACCTGTGTACAAGTCAGGCAGTACCTGGTTACTAGAAGTGGCCACTAGGGGGCGGGGCCTCAGTCTTACAGGATGAGAATCCAACTTCCCATCTGAGTTCTGCACAGGGCCCAGAAAGTCCTGGTAATTGTTGTTGCTAAGTGCTGTCGAGTCATAGATGACTTATAGCAACCCTATGAACGAAGACCTGAACACCTGTATAACTTTCATCATTTCTCCACATTCATAGAGTTTCTGGAGGTAAGCTATTTCAGAAGTGAATGCTATACTCCTGCTTCCAAGCTTGTTTTAATCAGGGAGCTCCACCAAACACTGTCCACCATGGGTAACCATTATCGCATTTGACACATTAGTGTCACAGTGTTTAGCATCACAGCAAACCTGAGTTACTTCTGTACAGCAAATGGACAGACCAGTGCTATACCACTTAGAAGAAAGTTTGGCCAAAACCAGGCCTGAGGGCCACAGATTAAAATCACCCACCATTGGCTTGGTAGCATCACTTTCTATCCACTAGGTCAACAGAGCTCTCTTGTTGTTGTTGTTAAGTGCTGTCAGTCATAGATGACTCATAGCGACCCTATGAATGAAAGACTTGAACACTTATATAACTTTCATCATTTCTCCAAGTTCATAGGATTTCTGGAGGTAAGCTATTTCGGAAGTGGATGCCACTCTTGCTTCCAAGCTTGTTTTAATCGGGGAGCTCCACCAAACACTGTCCAACATGGGCTGTTGTTGTTGTTAAGTGCCGTCAAGTTGCAAACGACTCATAGCGACCCTATGAAGGAGAGTCCTTAATGCTTGGGTATCTTTCATCCTCTCTCCAGGTTCATAGGGTTTTCGAAGGCAAGCTATTACAGAAGTGGATGCCACTCCTCCTTCCAAGCTTGTTTTAATCGGGGAGCTCCACCCCAATCTCTGTACGCATTGGGTAACCAGCCATTAACACATTTGACACATCAGTGTCACAGTGTTCAGCCTCAGAGCAACCACAAGTTACCGCTGTATGGCAACTTGTAAACCAGGGCTATACGTCCTAGAGGAATGCCTGAACAAAAGCAATGAAATACAGGCCTGAGGGCCGCAGATTAAAAGTCACCCACCTTCGGCTTGGTAGCATTGCCTTCTGTCCACTGGGCCAGCTGACCTCTCGCTCTGTGTTGATGTTATTGTTGTTAAGTGCCGTCAAGTCACAGGCGACTCATAGCGACCCTATGAAGGAGAGTCCTTGATGCTTGCCACCATGGGTCACATTGGTGAAAATCCAGTCACCCTAGAAATGATTCATCTCTCCCTCCTCCACCCCAGGTTTGAGGCTGGCTTTTTTCATCAACTCAATCCATGCCTGACTCCTGCCGCTCGCTGTCCAGGTCATTCAGCTTCATTTTACTGGTGCTATCGAGTGTATGACCCATAGTGACTCTGTGAACACAGACCTGAACCCTGTTCTATCCTGTGCCATCCTCACACTCCCTGACACACGACAGCCCATTGCAGCAGTCACCGTGTCAATCCACTTGGTTGAAGGTCTTCCCTTCCTTCACTGACCCTCTGTCTTTCCGAGCCTCATGTCCCTCTCCAAGGAGTAGCCCCTCCTGGCAACATGCCCGAAGTCTGCCCCTGGTTTTGTCAGGGCGTGGCTGCCGTGCGTGGTCCCATCAGGACCTCCCATCAGGGATAAGTGCCATTAGATACAGGAAGAGGAAGGCTAAGGAATTGTTGTCTTGGATGAAGTATGACCAAGGTGCTCTTCAGAGGCAAGGATGGTGAAGGTTTGTCTCACCTACTTTGGGCACATCGTCAGGAGGCCTCTGTCCTTGGAGCGGGGGGACAGGCTGGGGAAAGAGGAAGAGTGCAAGGAGGAAGACCCTCAACAAGACTGACCGGCAGCAGTGACTGCAGCGGTGGGCTTGAGGAGGCGGAGGTCAGGACAGAGGACACAGCGAGGTGGCTCCAGGCTCCCTGGGAATTGGCTTCAACGTAGCCGCACTCACAGAAAGAAGAAATGGAACACCCCGCTGCAAATGCCCACTTCTCCAACCTTTACTTTCCCATCTTTCAGAAGAGCAGATGATCCCTGTGCCTCCCTTGAACATTTTGAACTTCTCAGAAGAAACAAGTTACATACCATTATGATGCAACTCTTTTGGGGACTATGGATGTAGAGTGGGTAGAAAGGCTTCTTCCTCATTTAATGCTATTTATATTCTGGATTATGCAGATGACACAACCTTGCTTGTTGTAAGTGAAGAGGACTTGAAGCACTCGCTGCAGAAGTTCAAAGACTACAAGCTTCAGTATACATTACATCTCAACCATAAGAAAACAAAGAGTTTCACCACTGGGCCCACCGACAACATCATGATAGATGGAGAAAAGACTGAAATTGTCAATTATTTCCTCTCACTTGGATCCACAAATAACACCCACGGTACCAGCAGCCAGGAGATGAGATGTATTGCACTGGGAAAAGTCTGCAGCCAAGGACTTCACCAAATTACTAAGGAGCAATGTGGTAAGTTTAAAGACTAAGGTACGCCTGATTTTAGGAATAAGGATGACAGAATAATTGATGATGTCTTTGAACTGTGATGCTGAAGAAGACTCCTGCATATCCCACGGACTGCCAAAAGAACAAACAGGTATGTCTAGGAGGAGGTGCCGTCAGAGCGCTCCTTGGAGGCAAAGATGACAAAGCTTCATCTCATTTTTTGGGAACATTGATAGGCGAGGCTATTCTTTGGAAAGAGACATCATGCTTAGAAACGTGGAGGGTTGGCGGAAGAGAAAAAGACATTCACTGAGATGGATTGACACCATTACTGCACCTGAGCTCAAGCACAGGATGGGTCAGGGTTCTGGTCTGTTGTTCATAAGGTCACTATGAGTGGTACTGGACTGATGGCACCCAACAACAGCATATGCTGGGTGAAATCACTGATGGACACCCATATCTGCTCCTGCCCCTAACCCTAACCCAGGTTCCAGGCATAGACCTCCTCCTGGCCTCATTCTAGATCTGGCTACACCTCTGCCCTTCTGCCCAGCCCAGTGCCTCTCTGGGTCATGTCTACTACAGGGAGAGAAGAGAGCAACCGTGGTCTTCTTAGGTGGACAAGTTCTGTGGGGGCATTTCCTTGCCCTTCCAGAGTCGCTAGCTAGTCTGGGCTAGAGCATCTCAGAGATGGTGGAGGACGGCGCAGGAAAGGGCAGGGCTCAGATCTGTGGTTGACTGGATGGCACTTGACAAGCACCACCCAATCCAAATGCAATGTTCTTCTGTGCCAACGTGAATACTGATGGGTGGTCCCTCAGTGTCGCTGTCAGTTCACTGGCAACATAACAGTGACACCCTGGTGGGGGTAAGCAGCATGGAGATACACCACTTGGGGAGAGGATCAGAGAGTCAATCCAGCTCAATTTTATTGGGATAAGCACTGCACTTATATACACAGGAGGACAGGATAGGGTGGGCTTACAGATGTGGGACATGTAGATTGGTCAGGAGAACCTCAGCCTCGTGTGGACCACTCCCAGCTCAACAGATGTGGCAGCCGTCTTCCCAGGTGGCTAGCTTTCTCAAGCCGGTACAGCCAAACACAGGGGAGTTTTCTCTACCCCTTATTAAAGGCTGTTGGGAGGCTTGCATTTGTCTGGAGCTTAGGTGATCTGTCCTGGCCAGAGGCTCTCCCTTCCTTCCCAACATTCCGCAACCCCTGAGGAGGAGGGGTGGGCTGGAGGAGGACACAGAAGGGAACTGAAACTTGTCCTTTGTGCTTACAAGTCATAATCTTTCATGCCAGAAAGGAACAAGTTCAGAGAGATTGCTGTTCAATAGGGACAAAGCAAATGTCTTATTGCTCATCACAATTGAATGGGAATCGATTTACAGCTGATTCTCTAGTGGGTTTCTGAGGTTTTAAATGACATCTCCCCTCCCCTCCCTGACCACACCCACCGGACACCACTGGCGAGTCTGAATCACTAGAAAGATGTGGCCTTTCAGTCAGCCATGCAACTCCTATGGACAAAGTCCCCAGAGTCCCCTTTTCCTGACTTTTCTCAGTGGAAGCTCATGGAGTGGGTGGCTCCAGCACCTTCTGCCCAGGCAGACATTTGCTCTTGATCCCAAGGCCTCTCGCCGTGCAATTTATGATCCAATCCTTTTGGCAAATACTGTCCAAATGACAACTTGTCTTAGTGGCAGGAAGGAGCAGTGGCTCCTTGGGGTCCCCAGCATCTAGCAGCAGGCTGGGTGCAGAGTGAGCTTCAAAGAGATTTAAAGCCAAAAAGATATGGTTGATTTTGGTGGGTTTTGTGGAGTATTAGGTGGTCTTGTTGGTAGGGACTTCTGCTGCTAACCCAAAGGTCATGCCTCTCTGGCATTTTGAATTCACTATCTTCAGAGAGAGAAAGATGGATAATCTATTTCTGGTAGATTTACAGCCTAGAAAACCCATTTCGAAGTTATTTACAGCCTGGAAAACCCATTTGGAGGCTGAGTTATGAGTTGGTTCCGATTCATGAGTTGATGACTCCTATCACTGTGAAATCTGTGTAGCTGTTGCAACAGATTTTGAGCCCAGTCGTGGGGCAGGAATTAGCAGAAGTAGGTGTGGGAGTGGGAAGACTCATGTCTGAACTCATGGGAATTGGTTTTGTATTGTGGATGCTGGTGCTGGAGACTGGGATCAATCTCAGCTGTCCCCATGCTGCCTACATGCCTTTTACAATTGGTAAGTGTTGTTATGTGCCGTTGAGTTGCCTGCAATTCATAGTGACCTTAAGTACAACAGCCCTAAACTCTGTCCTATCCTGTGCCAACCTTACGGTCTCTGATTACCCCAGTCACTGAATCAATACATCTCATCGAAGGTCTTCCTCTCCTGCGCTGTCCTTTCACCCTCCCAAGCATGATATCCCTCTCCAAGGACTGGTCCCTCCTTGCAACATGTCCAAAGTATGTCAAGTGAAGCTTCAGAGTCCTTGCCTCCAAGGAGCAGCCTAGTCTCACCCTTTCTAGGACAAACCTATTTGTTCTAGCAGTCCATGGTATATTCAATACTCTTCTCCAGCACCACAGTTGAAAGGCATAAATTCTCCTATCATCCCTAGTCATTGGCCAGATTTCTGATGCATAACAAGTAATTGCAAAGACTATGGTCTGGATCATGCGCACCTTAGTCTCTAGACTGACATCGTTGGTCTTCAGTACTTTGGAGAGGTCTCTGACAGCAAACTTTCCCAGTGCAATTTGTCTTTTAATTTCCTGGCTGCTGGTACCAAGAGTGATGATTGTGGAGGCAAGCTGTGAACAATCTCAATCTCTTCACCATCTATCATGATGATGCCAGTTGGCCCAGTGTGGTGACAATCTTTGTTGAGAAGGGAAAGTGAATCTTTCAAATTTGAAGGTCAAGGGTTAGAAAAGCCAAGGGGTGGTCTGTGTCAATGAGTTTCTGAGAGTTTAGTGGGACAGTTGTGAATGTTTGCGGTTGGGCGATTCGGGTCTAAACAAATTGTAGTGCTTGGATGAGAATGGAGGTTAGGAACAGGACCCTTTCTATAGCCCCACGATTTTGGAACAGATTGTGATAACAGGGAGTTGTGAAAAATTCCTCCCTGGGCTTGCTGGAGTCGTTGATCATTTGCTGCCCTCTAGTGGTGAAGAGACAATAAAAGACCCTTGTTCATTTGTTCACAGGTCACCTATGGGGCTAAAGAGAGGACCTCTCCTAGGGGGCTGGTGGTGGTTACTGCTGTCAAGTCAGGACGGACTCTTAGCTAACACTAGAGAAGGTTTCCGGAGGCTGTAAATCCCATCGGAAAGAGTGTCCGTCTTTCTTTCTCCCACGGAGCAGCTGGTGGATTTTAACCACCTACCTCTGGGCTGGCAGCACAGATCTTTACCACTAGGACACCAGGGCTCCTGACTGGACCACCAGGACAATTTACTTGTCCATTAAAAACACACAACACTGGTGCAACCACTGTGGAAGGCAGTATGGCGCTTTCTCAAAAAGCTGCAAATAGAGATACCATTTGACCCAGCAATTCCACTACTGGGAATATACCCCAAAGAGACCCTAACTGACATCCAAACATATATATGCACATCCATGTTTATCGCGGCTTTGTTCACAATAGCAAAGAGTTGGAAACAACCTAAGTGCCCATCAACAAACAAATGGATAGAGAAGCTGTGGTATATTTATACAATGGCTGCACTGAAAAACAAGGAACTAATGCAATATTATTCAAAATGGGTGACCCTGGAGGACATTATGCTGAGTGAAGTATCTCAGTCACAAAAGGACAAATACTGCATGGTGCCACTGTTGTAAAACAGGACTGATCTCGGGGTTGGGGGGAGACTGAGAAAGATGGGTTCAATAATGTATACTGCACTGAAACAGATGAGGGAGAAAACTTTTAAGAGGGATATGTTATTAGGTACTTTTGTCATGATAGGAGTCCAGAGTGAAGGCTGCATAGTGGAGTGGACCTGGGGGAGGGATTGTAAAACAAAGAAAGAATTTTACTTTTCCAAGAGCGTAGTGTACTAGAGGTAGGGTTGGGAAGGGAGAAAAGTGCAACAATGAATGAATGGAAATTAAAAAAAAAGAAGATAAAATAAAAAATAATTATATGGGCATGAGGGCAGCATTGTCTGTCTTTCTCTAACTTCTTGAGAGAATAAAGATCAACTGAAATAAGAAAATTAAAAAAAAAACCCCATACACAACACTGGCGAGCTCTGGTGGCCTACTGGCAAGAAGCTGCACTGCAATCCCAGAGGTGCGTGGTTTGAACCCACCAGACACTCTGCTGGAGAAGGAGGGACAATCTCCTCTTGGGCCAGTCAGATCTGATTTGACGGCACACACACACACACAAAATAATAAAGTAAAAAAAAAAAACAAAACCAAAAAACACATTGCACAACAAAGCCACACCAGTGCCACAGTCTCAGTTCTCCCCAGACATCCCTGTGATGGATCCTCGAGCCTGTGAATCTTTATGGGAGGAACCTGTCCGTCTTCTGCTGCCCTTTCGGTTGGCAGGCCAACACGGACCCCGTCACGCACCAGCGCTCTCCTTTCGTCCGTGTGGTGTCGTGGTTAGGTGCCGCAGGCTGGCTCCGACCCACAGTGACCGTTGTACAGCGGGAGAGGCCCTGCCTGATCCTGCGACATCCTCTTAACGTCTGTTGTGCTGTTCCAGTCACTGCGTCAGCCCATTCTACCGAGGGTCTTCCTCTTTTTTCGCTGATCCTCTACTTTTCCAAGCAAGATGTTCTTTGCCGAGGACCAGCTGATGACATGCCTGAAGGAAGTGAGGTGAAGTCTCCCCGTTGTCCATCGCTCACTCAATCATGGGCCATCAGGCTGATAACTGACCCTCCATCGGGCCACCTACGCCCCCTTCCCTTGCTGCTGGCAGTTTGAACCACTAGACAGGCACAGCCTTGGGGTTAGCTGTGAAACTCCGATGGATGAGGCCACCAGAGCACCGCTGTCGCTGGTTTGGCTGTTAATCGGCAGGTCAAAGGTCCAAGTGCCTTGATAGAAAGACCTGGGGATTTACACGTTGTCGCGGTGAGCTGTCGAGTTGGGATTGGCCCACAGCTGACCCTCCAGTGGGTTTTCGGAGGCAGTGAATTGCATGAGAGGAGACTGCCCATCCTTGTCCCACGGAGCGGCAGGTGGATTTGAACTGTTTGCCTTTGGGATTGCAGTGCAGCTTCTTACCACTAGGCCACTAGAGTTCTCTGCTAAGAAAATCCAGTCCCTGTCAGGCCTGTGGAGCACAGTTCTACGCAGAGGCGTCACCATGAGCTGGAAGTGACTTGACAGCAGCAGGTTTATCTGGGGGTGAAGTTCTTGTTGATAAGCGCCAGTGGTGGTTTGGTTTCTTCTTACACCATTCAGAAAAAGCTCTGTTCTTAGAAACACTCCATCTGGGAGGCCGCAAGGTCCTGTCTGCACCACCCTGACCTCTGAACTTCTGCCTACCGAGAGCAGGGCCTGGAATGAGTGGAAGAGGCAAAGTCCATGTTCATTCAGATCTTTGTCAACAGTGACTCCTAACCACAGTTATTCTTTCAAAACACATTTTATTAGAGACACAGGGAGTTTAAAAGAAAGCAATTTCTTTCCAGAGAGAGGTCAGCCCTGACAGACCAAAGCACTGAGTAACTGGCCATAGCAGGACTGGTTTCCAGTATAGAGAGAGAACTGAGGTCTCCCCACCAAGGGGACCATGCCTGATGCCCACCCAGGTCTGTGGGAGGACAATCCCAGGGTCCTGGACAGTGGACCTGTGGGCGAGGACAGCCACGGGCTCATCTCTGTACACACAGTCCACTCTCTCCCCTCTACTCAGTGTCCAGAGACTGGAGCCTGGGCCACTCACGTTGTGTGGCTGCCTCTGACAAGGGGTGCTGGCCAGAGGGTGAACACTGGGATAGAGGTGACGGAGGACGCTCATCTGTGAACCCAGAATCCCCTCTGGCTCCAGGGAAGGTCACGGAGCCTGCCAACCTCCACTGGGATCCTGGGTTCCCAGACCAGGGAGCTTCTAGGCTCCCAGAGGGTCTTTCCAAGCTTATGGGAACTTGTCTCAATTAGTTTAAGAAGATCTACACTTTGAAAGAAAAATCCCTTTATCCTCACACAGGTGAGGGACACGCCCTTCAGGGACATTCCTTCTGTCACCAGTGCTCTTCTGCGTGAAGGTCGCGGCTCCCCAGCCCCCTTGGACTCCTCCCGTGGGCTCTGAGGCTCCCCTCTTACTGGCTGACACCTCCCTGTGCCCGTCCTTCCAACAAGTCTGACTGAGGGTGCCCAGCGGGGGGGCCCAATCCCATGGGTGGCTCTGCCAAGCCCTTCTAACCTAATGTAACAGGGTTGATTCCCAAGAGCTCATCAGAAGGAACCCTCTCCACTGGCCTCGTTTTTATCTCAACACAGGCATTGTGATACAATCATTCAGATACTTAGTGATCAAAGCAACAAAATGAGTGAAAGACGACATCAGTTTTCCATTTCTAATTGATTAAACTACGTCTCCACACCGGGACACTGGACTTTGACTCTGCGCTAGCATCTAGAAGCCAATCCAGTGAGGGCTCAGAGCAGGTCGACGATGGTGGCTTCGCCCACGTCTATTCCAGAGTGCAGCTTGCCGTCCTTTGCGGCTGCCCAGGGCATGGACGTGGAGGTCCACTTCACTGCCCAGTCCCCTGTTTTGTCCACCAGGATGACGCCACCTAGTCCTTTAAGCCTCGACTTCATGTAACCCAATGACAGGTTAGCAGCCTCTTCTAATGACTTGCCTAGAAACAAGGAAAGGTTGTGAAACAGGAAGTTACGAACCAGGGCTTCTGATGGGCAGCGAGCGTGCACACAAAAATGCTGCTGGCTCAAAGGTTGGAGGTTTGAGTCCAAGGGGGAGCGCCTGGGAAGAAGGGACTGGGAAACAACTTCCACAAAGCTGGCCAATGAAAACCCCACAGAACAGCTCCATTCACACACAGAAGGTGCCGGGAATTGGAACTGACTCTATGAGTGTTTTTATTTTCCTGTCCTTATAAGCTCACCTGGTGGCCCAGTGGGTAAAGAACTGCACTGTCAACCCAAAAGCACATGGTTCAAACCCACCAGTGACTCGGTGGGAGAAAGATGGACAATTGCCCCCCCAAGTAATTTACAGGTTCTGAAAACCCACTAGAGGGCCAGCTATGAGTTGGTTTTGACTCTAAGGCAAAGAGGCGCTCCTCTCCCCGCAAAGAGAAGAGCTCTAGTGGCATTGCACATTAGGTGTTACGCTGCTAATAAAAAGGTCAGTGGTTCAAAACCATCAGATGCTCTGCAGGAGGTAGACGGGCAGCCTTTTCTCAGAAAGGTTTACAACCCTGGATGCTTCATGGAGGGATGCCATGAATTACAGTGAACTCTGGCTTTTTTATGTTTGTTTCTTTTGTTCTATAGTGGAGTGGACTTGGGGGGAGGGATGGTATAACAATGAAAGACTTTTTCTTTTACTTTTCAAAGAGAAAGGCAAACCGGGGGGGTAGGTTGGGCAGGGAGAAGAGTGCAACAATGAGTGAATGAAAATCCAAAGTCTCTGTAAACTTTCATTAAAATTAAGGAAAAAAAAAGGAATCCTAGTGGCTCCATGGTTAAGTGCTCGGCTGTTAACCGAGAGGTCTGCAGTCTGAACCAACCTTCTGGTCAGTGGGAGGACGATGTGGCAGTCGACTTCTCTAAACAACCAAAAAAGCCAAGCCCACTGTCACTGGATTGATTTTGACTCCCAGTGACACACTCTGACAGAGCAGAAGGGCCCAGTGGGTCTCCGAGGCTGCGAGTCCTAGAGGGAGCACACGGCTCCATCTTTCTTTCAAGGAGCTGCTGGTGGGTTTGAATCCCCAACCTGGCACTTGGCAGCTGAGCACTTTACCCACTACACCACTAGGGCTCCTGTCTGCAGAGACCTAGAAGCTCCATGTCTCTCCACCGCCCAGCCCAGGAGATGAGAGAGACAAATGGCGGTTTATTTTAAAATCTCCTCCCACGTGAGGTCCTATCAACACACGGTGGGAAGGAGACACAGGACAAGGGAACAAGCCGAAAGCAACATGTGGAGAAGCGAGCCTGCATTTCACGTTCTCCTCCACCAAATTCAGACTCACCTGGGGGCATCACGTACCTTGCTCTACGTGGAAGAGTGTCAGCCTGGCCAAGTTCACCTTCAGGATGCTCTCCCCGTGCCCCGTGGTGGAAATGGCTCCAATGTTATTGTCCGCATACCCTCCGGATCCTGTTCAAAGGAGACAGCGATTCAGTCTAACTGAGCGGCAAGCCAAGAGATTCCATCCCATGCGAAAGCTCTCACACTACCAAGACGTTACGTTCCAGAGCATGTGACAGTGTGGAAGAAAGCCAAACTAGTAGCCGCAACCCTGTGGGTGCCAAGGTGGACTAGTAAGTGCCAAATGAAGGCCCTGGAGTCCAGGAGGATGAGGGGTGCCTTGGGGACATGGGCCTGACCTTTCAGGGATGGCCCCTTCTTTGCTCCCATGTGTATCTATCCCTCGTGTGTAATGAAGCCACTGCCCGCAGACTCCATACTCCATACACATAGGGAGGAAATCCACCAGGACCGTGTTGTGAGCATTGCTACGGAGACCACTGCATTTAAATGCTTTTAGGAAACTGATACCCCTGAACCTAATACCTACAGGTGCCGTCCAAGGATTTGGAGGACGGTTCCATGTGCTGAGGGTGGCTCCCCCATCCAGTGGGGGGTCTGGAGCGAAAGGTAATGATAAGACCGATGTCTTACTTGGTCTAGGACAAAGCCACCTCTCACTGTTCCTCTGCATTTCTCTGTTAATGCAGAAATATGAGACCGAGAGTCTTTCTGACTTGGTGTGATTAACCTTCACCCTTCCCTAGAGGATGATGAGCTGGACAATGAGTAAGGATGACAGAAGAAGGATCAATGTCTTGAGTTGTGGTGCTGGAGAAGAGTCTTGAACATGGACTGCCAAGAGAACAAACAGGTCTATTCTGGAGAGGGTGGAACAAAGCTGCTTCTTGGAGGTTAGGATTTTAATGCTCTGGATGCTTTCGGCAGAATGTTAAATGATCCAGGAAGCATTAAAAGAAGATGGAAGGAATATACTGAGTCACTGTATCGAAAAGAATTGGAAGACACAGAAGAATTTCATGAAACAACATATAAGCAAAAGCCTATGGTGATGAAAGAAGAAGTTCAGGTTGCTTTGAAGGAAAGGGCAAAAAATAAGGCTCCAGGAATAGATGGTATACCAATTGACATATTTCAGTTAACAGATGCTGCCATAGACGTGT
>NW_006400018.1:524935-526093 GCF_000299155.1 Elephantulus edwardii
GAGAGGAAGGCCCTCTATGAGGTGGATTGATTCAGTGACTGGGATAATCGGGATGGGAGTGTCAGAGACAGTGCGATTGGCACAGGATAGAGCGGAGTTTAGGGCTGTTGTACATAGGGTCGCTATGAATTGCAAGCGACTTGACGGCACGTAACAACAACAAACAAGTCTCATATCTTGGGCACGTGGCCAGGAGGGTCATAATTGACCAAACATACAATCAAGATGTGTTAACGATACTTGGTGACTGGAATGCAACAACAGTTAGAAACAGTGAAGAAGGAATGGTAGCTGGAATGTATGGACTTGGTGACCGAAATGGAGCTGGAAGTTGAATGATCAAACTTTGTACTTTCAATGATTTATGCAATACAAATACCTTTCAATTTTTTTCCCCAGTTTTTAAAAAGCAAAACAAGCATTTATTTATTCAGTTCATTAAGGGCCCATTAACGCCCCCCTGCATAAACACCCCCGACTTGGGATTGATAATGAGCTTCTCCGGCGGGCAGCATTCACATGAGCTGTCATGATGCTTGGGAAATAAAGTGGGTCCTGGGTGAATCCTTGGGGAAAGGGGGTCTAGATGTAACCACGTGTCAAGTCCTCTGTTCCATATCTCTGGGGTGAAGTTATCAGGTCTCAACTTAAAAGAGGCATCAGGTGTCTCTTCGAAGTTTGCGGCATAAATAAAGGCTATCAAAAATCCATCAAGAGTTATAGATCACGACAAGGTTACTGGGGAGCACTGACTGTGCAGCCCATAGGGATCTGCACCGACAGCCCAAAGGCCAAGCCTCTCTGGTGATTCCCTGTGATAGAAAGGTGGGCACTCTCCTCCCGTGTGATTTACAGCCTCGGAAACCTAGTGGAGGGCCAGCTATGAATTCGTTCCAAGTTGATGACAATAAGCAACAAGGAAATAAAGGTAGAGTGAGGTAAAAACGTGAACTGTTCTTTTTTTTTGGTGAGAAAAATTTATTACATTTAGAATTAGCCCGCTGGACTCAGTTTAGATGATCCCAATTTTGTTGGCAACATCCAAAGCATCATAATCAGGAGCAAGTCGAACACAGGCCTTCTTCTCTCCATCAGGCCTAATCACAGTGTTGACCTTGGCCACATCGGTATCATAGAGCTTCTTTACAGCTTGTTTAA
>NW_006400018.1:526368-527236 GCF_000299155.1 Elephantulus edwardii
TGGCTGTGGATGCCCTTCAGGATGCCTTCTTGGCCTTCAATGCCTTTGCTTTGGCTTCAGTTTTGGGAGGGGCAGGGGCTTCCTTCTTCGCTTTCAGCGCCATCTTCGTAGAAAGGCGTGAACTGTTCTTTTAAGCAGACAGGACAATTGAATGGCCTCCCAAAACTCAATTATCTTCAAGGACTAGTGGGAATTTCCACAGAAAACTGTGCCTTCCTGCCAACTCACCACTTAGCCACCCCTGGAGTTAGGAATGGGCTTCCATATCGATGCTCTCCCATCTGCTATCTTTCCAGAGTGCAAGTGTGTTACTTTGGGTATCAATTCACACCCTTCAAATCTAGTAACTGCGAAGTTGCATGTTCAGCTTGCTTAGATTTGTTTATTCAAGACCATGTCTGTAAAAGAGATTTCCTCTTATACTTAACCTTTTGGTAATAAGTGTGTATATCCTGAAATAGGGTTAAAAGAGAAGCCAGAGGCACTGCAGTGTAGGTTGGGGGCAGCTTTACGATCTCCTGTCTCTTTCCCAAGTGAGCCCTAAGAGATATGTAATCTTAGAAAAAAAAGAGGTGCCCCAAACAACTATGAGATATCATCTCACCCCACTAAGAACAGCAAAATTTAACAGAACAGCAAGCAACAGATGCTGGCGAGGTTGTAGAGAAACTGGAACCCTTATTCACTGTTGGTGGGAGTGTAAAATGGTCCAACTACTGTGAAAGGCAGTATGGCATTTTCTCAAAAAATTGCAAATAGAGATACCATTTGACCCAGCAATTCCACTGCTTTGGGAATATACCCCAAAGAGACCATACCTGCTGTTTAAGCAGATATATGCATACCCATGTTTATCACAGCTTTGTTC
>NW_006400018.1:527616-554777 GCF_000299155.1 Elephantulus edwardii
TTTCTTTTACTTTTCCAAGAGGGGAGTGTACTGGGGGCGGGGGGAGGGTTGGGAGGGGAGAAAAGTGCAACAATGAATGAATGGAAATTCAAAGTCTCTGTAAATTTTCATTGAAATTAATAAGAAAAAAATTAAAAAAACAACAAACCAAAACACAGAGATACCAGCTCCTGACGCAGTGTGCCCAACAACCTCTTCTCACCCGCCCAGCTGTCACTACCAGAAACCCTGCAGCTGCCACCATGAAGAGGAGGGAAATGAGCTGGAGTGAAGGAAGGGAAGGTGAGAGACGGAGGAGAACTTGATGACAAGGGAAGAAGGGGACCAGGGCAAGAGTCACCCCCAACCCTACTTACCGACACACGGGGAGTCCCCGACACGGCCAACCATCTTATTGATGATACCGCCTGTCGAGGTTGCATAGGCTACGTTCCCTTTACAATCCAGGGCAACGGCACCCACGGTCCCCAGATTCCTGTCAACAGTCAACACAGCAAAGTAACCAATTCAGGAGGAGAAACACTGTGAGGTGACATAATTTAATACCATGTAAATCTCCACATCATTTGTTGTAAGGAAATGGGGTACACTTTGATCCCAACATTTCAGACTCATTTCAGAAATAGCAAAGAAAGCCTGTGTGGTTTTTAGTCTACACTCAACCAGTTTCAGCTAAATTGCTTTGTTGTTGTTGTTGTTAGGTGCCATTGAGTTGAGTACAACTCATAGTGACCCTGTGAACAAAAGATCTGAATCCTGTTCTGTCCTGTGCCGTCCTCACACTTCCTGACGCATGAGAGCAGCAGTCACTGTGTCAATCCACCTGGTCCAGGGTCTTCCTCTCCTTTGCCGACCCTCCACCCTTTCCAGCATCATGTCTTTCTCCAAGGAATAGCTCCTTCTAGCAACATGTCCAAAGTGTGTGAGGTGAAGCCTCATCATTCTTGCCTCGAAAGAGCACTTCAGCTGCACCCTCTTCAAGACATATCTGTTTGTTCTCTTGACCGCCCATGGGATGTTCCATGCTCTTGTCCAACATCACAGCTCAAAGGTGTCAATTATTTTCCGATCATCCTTATTCACTGTCCAGCTCTCAGATGCATAGCAAGTGATCAGAAAGACCATGGCCTGAATCAGATACACCTTAGTCTTCAAACTGACATCACTACTCCTAGACATCTCTTATTTTTAAAAAATTATTCATTCATTCATGCACACCTTCCTTCCTCCCCTCCCCCAATGTCTCTTGTAAGGCTATTATTAATTGTCATACACACAGTTTTTCTAATTGTCCATTCCTTTCAGAAAGACATTTCTTTCGTTCTCAACTTCAAGTACGTGTACAATCTCAGCACCACCATTTTCCAGTGGTGTGACCTTCCAAAGCCCCCAACAAAGTAAAAAAACAAAACTCACTGCCATCAAGTCTATTTCTAGACTTCAAAAGAAGATGGGAGAAACACACAATCACTGTATTGGTCAATACTGAACCGTTTCAAGAAATAACATATGATCAAGAACCAACTGGACTGAAGGAAGATGTCCAAGCTGCACTGAAGACAATGGTAAAAAAAGAAGGCTCCAGGAATTGATAGGATACCAACTGACATGTTTCAACAAATGGATGCAGTTTTGGATGTGCTCACCAGCCTATGCTAAGAATTTTAGAAGAGAGCTACTTGGCTAATTATTCTCATTAACATGTTGCCGCAAATGACAGTAATACATTGAAAAAAATGTGTTTTTTAAATTTTTTATTTTATTATTATTTTGTGTGTCTGTGTAACATCAAATCAGATCTCACTGGTACAGGAGGAGATTGTCCCTCCTTTCCCGGCAGAGCATCTGGTGGATTCGAACCATGTGCCTCTGGGATTGCAGTGCAGCTTCTTGCCACTAGGCCACCAGAGCTCCCTGAAAAAAATGTGTTTCTAAGCACAAAAGTGTGCGACAACATGTTAAAGAAAAAAAAAAAGATGATCCAACAGGATATGGGAGACAAACTGCATTGGAAAAATCTGCCGCCAGGAACCTGTGCAGAATGATGTCAATCTGACATCAATGATGTCAGTCTGGAGACTAAAGTGCAGCTGATCCAGGCCATGGTCTTTGCAATTACTTGCTATGCATCAGAGACCGGGACAGTGACTAAGGATGACAGAAGAAGAATCGATGTCTTTGAATTGTGGTGCTGGAGAAGAGGATTGAATATACTGTGTACTGCTAAGAGAATAAACGGGTCCATTCTGGAGAGGGTGAAACCAGGCTGCTCCTTGGAAGCAAGGATTATGAAGCTCCCTCTGATATACTTTGGGCACGTTGCAAATAGGGGCCAGTCCTTGGGAGAGGGACATCATGCTTGGAAGGGTTGGGGGGCAGCGCAAGAGAGGAAGACCTTGGATGAGAGGGATTGACTCAGTGACTGGGTAATGGGGTAGGTGTGTCAGAGACGATGACATTGGCTCAGTATAGAGCAGGGTTCTGAGCTGTTGTACACAGGGTCGCTATGAGTCCAAGTCAACTCTACAGCACATAACAACATCATTAATATCACATGCAAAGAAAATCTTATTGAAGATTATGAAAAAAATGGCTGGACAGAAGTCCAGAATGGTTAAGGGAGGGAGGAGTGGGGCTGAGGGGTGTGTGTGTGTGTGTGAATCCTGATGTGACAGAGTTATGAGGGCAGAGTGAAGGGCTGAAGGAATTGGGAAAGATCCAGGCGGGACCTTCTAAGGTGGGGTCATGGTGGGCATGGATCAATGGTAATTGTTTTTATAAACAAAGTGTATGGAATGATTATATGAAACACAATGTGAACAGAGGAATGTGAGAAACACAGTATATATATTAATTTTGCATGCAAGCCAATATAAAATAATTTTTAAAAAATGATAAAAAGAAAAGAAATAAAAAAACATGAAAATAAATGGCTGGAACAGTAAATCAAGGAACTGCCAGAAATTCAACCTGCATTCAGAAGAGGCCGTCGAACAAGGGATGTCACTGCCACTGCTGATGTCTGATAGATCTTGTATGAAAGCAGAGAATACTAGGAAGACATTTACTCGTGTTTTATTAACTCTGCAGAAAAATGTGACCATGTGGATCATAACAAATGATAGGTAACACTGAGCAGATTGGGAATCCCTGAACATTTGTGTTTACAGGAAATCATACACTAAGAAGCAAAACAAAACAAGGGAATGCGATTTAAAATCAGAAAAGGTGTGCATCATCAGAATTGTTTCCTTTTTCCTTACTGATTCAATCTACGCTCAGCAAATAACTGGAGCAGCTGGACTATAGGAAGAAGAACGGGGCATCAGGATTGGAGGAAGACTTATCAACAACTTGTGGTATGCAGATGATACAACCATGCAGAAAGTGAAGAAGACTTGAAGCACTGAAGATCAAAGACTACAGCTTTCAGTATGGTTTGCATCTCAACATCAAGAAAACAAAAATCTTCATCACTGGACCTATAGGCAATATAACATCATGACTGGTGGAGAAAAGAGGCAAGTTGTTAATTATTAATTTTACTTGGATCCACAATCAACGTCCATGATTATATTAGTCAAGAAAGCAAAATAAGTGTTGTAGTGGGAAAAATCTGATGTTAAGAACCTCTTTAAAGTGCGAAAGAACTAAGATTAAAGTTAAAAGGCTAGCTAGCGTGGGACTGATGCAAACCATGATATTTTCAATTGCTTCTTATGCATCTTGTTGGCTAATGAACCAGGATGAAGGGTGGCTTTGAATTTTTTGTTGGTGAAGAGTATCAAACGTCCCATGCACTGTCAAGAGAACAAATAAGTCTGTCTCAGAAGTACAACTAGAGGGCTCCTTAAGAGGCAAGGACGGTGAAACCTCATCTCAGGAGGTGGGGCAGTCCCTGGAAGAAGACAGCATGCTGGGAAAGGTCGAGGGCCCATGAAAGAGGAAGACCCCCTAAGAGATGGACACAATAACCACTGCAATGGGCTTGACCATGAGGGAGATCGTGCTTCAGCAGAGAAAGGCAAGGTTCAGATCTCTTGTTCATAGAGTTGCAGTTTGACTGGACGGCACTTAACAATTACTATTTTAATGGCTCAGGTTATTTTCAAATTTTGCTTTAACTTAGGGAGCTCTTAAAATCCGTAGTTCAGGATATCTTAATTCAGAAATATGATAATTAGAAGTTTTAAGAAGTTTATTGTTTTCTGTGTCCTCTGCAAGAGTGCTCAAATAGACAGAAGGTAGACCAGATCACAGACGACGATTCAGTCTACCTAACGGTACAAATGGAGTAAGAAGCACCCAGGTGATTCGCACCTTCACGCAAGCAAGACTTTTCCGCAGGGTAGCATGCTGGAGAAGGACTCTTGGCACCAGCTGCCAGGAAATTAGAAGACGTATTACCATAGGAAAGTCGGCTGTTAGGGACCTCTCCAAAGTACTGAAGAGCAATGGTGTCTCTTTGGAGACTAAGGTGCGTCTGATACAGGCCATGGTCTTTGCAATCACTTGTTATACATCAGAGAGTTGGACAATGACCAAGGAGGATAGAAGGAGAATTGATGCCTTTGAGCTGTGGTGCTGGAGAAGAGTACTGAGAATACCATGGACTGCTAGGAAAATAAACAGATTCATCCTGGAAAGGGTCAAAGCAGGCTGCTCCTTAAAGGCAAGGATCCTGAGGCTCCGTCTAACATACTTTGGACATGTTGCAAGGAGGTCCTTGGAGAGGAATATCATGCTTGGGAGGGTGGAGGGACAGCGCAGGAGAGGAAGGCCCTCTATGAGGTGGATTGATTCAGTGACTGGGATAATTGGGATGGGAGTGTCGGAGACAGTGTGATTGGCACAGGACAGAGCGGAGTTTAGGGCTGTTGTACATAGGGTCGCTATGAGTCGCAAGTGACTTGACGACACATAACAACAACAACTACACTGAGTTATTCACAGGCTAGCAAATGAGTTGAATTGAACAATCAGTAAAGCTGTCTCCTATACTTTAGTTAGAATTATTTTGTACAAAACACAAACACCAAATGATCATCCACTTTAGTCAAGTTTTTGCCTTGTACACATGCGCAGATGATTGTTGGCTTCTCTTTTACGCATGCGCAGTAACACGGCAAGGGAGCCACGGAGGACACCTACTTTTTAGCATCTGGCTTCTGCATCTTTGCACATTTCTCCTTTTCCAGGCGCCTGGTGTTCCTCTCTGTCACGAGCTGCTCTTCGGGAACCTGTGGGATCCCCATGGCTGCTGCAAACTTTGCTGCCCCTTGGTCGGTCAGAAAGCAGTGGGATGTCTGAGCCAGAAAGAAAAGGAACAATGGTGACTTTTTTAGAAATTAAAAAAACCCTCAACCTGTTCCAACTCTGTGCAAAGGCTTAAAAATGCAAATAGCACTGGCTAGCTTTTCTGTTGAAAAGAGCCAAAGGGGTTGGGGCTGCCTGAGCCACCTTGTATTTTGGCTTTTTTTTTTTTTAAAGCTTTTTTTTTTTTCTTTATTATTATTTTGTGTGCATGTACCGTCAAATCAGATCTGACTGGTACAGGAGGATATTGCGCCTCCTTCTCCGGCAGAGCATCTGGTGGATTCGAACCGTGTTCCTCTGGGATTGCAGTGCAGCTTCTTGCCACTAGGCCACCAGAGCTCCCCTAGGCTTTTTATTTTTTAAAGGAGTATCTTCAGGGTTGTGACTTTATGTGTTCTCTTAAATTCACACAACACCGTTAACTACTCACTTTGAGGATTAACATATACCGATCCATGCTATCTTCCAGTCATCGTAGAGGTGTGTAAATGACTAGGGAAGCTTTCTATGAAGATGGCCCCAGCCCCTTCCAAAACTGAAGCCTAAGCAAAGCTTTTAAAGTCCAAGAAGGGCGTCCTGAAGGGCATCCACAGCCACATAAAAAAGAAGATCTGCACAACGCCCACATTCTGGCAGCCTAAGACGCCGAGACCCTGAAGGCAGCCTAAATACCCGCAGAAGAGCGCCCACAGGAGACACAAGTCTGATCACTAAGCCTTCATCAAGCTTCCCCCGACCATGAAGTCAGCCATGAAAAAGATAGAAGATAACACACTTGTGTTCATTGTGGATGTCAAGGCCAACAAGCACCAAATCACACTGCAAAGCAGCTCTATGACATTGATGTGGCCAAGGTCAACACCTTGATTAGGCCTGATGGAGAGAAGAAGGCCTATGTTCACCTTGCTTCTGACTATGATGGTTTGGATGTTGCCGACAAAATTGGGACCATCTAAACTGAGTCCAGCTGGCTAATCCTAAATACAAATTTTTATCACAAAAACAAAAAAAAAATGACTGAGCAAGACTCAGGAAGAACGAATGCCTTTGAATTATGTCATTTGTGAAGAATACCGAGTATACTGTGGACTTTTAGAACAATGAACAAATCTGTCTTTGAAGAAGTGCAACCAGAATGTTCCTCAGAAGGGAGGATGGTAAGACTTTGGATGTATCATCAGGAGGGACGAGCTTGGCAAAGGGCAGAGTCAGTGAAAAAGCGGAAGACTCTCAGGGAGGCAGACAGGCACCTGGGCTACAACAATGGACTCAAACAGTAGCTATTGTGAAGGTGGCCTAAGAGCAGGGAGTGCTTTATTTTGGATGAACACAGGGTCCCAGTGCAACAGTCTTGATGGCAGCTAAACGGCATCCTTGGTAACGGCAGTCAGGAAATCAAAAGATGCACTGGGGGAATCTGCTGTCGGGGTCTCTTTAAGGCGCTGAAGAACAACAATGTTAGACTAAGGTTCACCAGATTCAGGCCAGTCTTTTCAATTACTTGCTAGGCACCTGAAAGTTGGACAATGGCTAAGGATGACAGGTGAAGAATTGATGTCTATGAGCCGTTATGTTGGAAAAAGAGTACTGACTATCGCCTGGACTGCCAAAAGAACACGTATGTCTTGAAGGAAGTAAAATCAGGGTGTTCCTTGGAGGCAAGGGTGATGAAACTTCATCTCATAGTTAGGGCATGTTATTGGGAGGGGGCAGTTCTTGGAAAAGGACATCATGCTTGGAAAGGAGGAAGGGCAGAGAAAGAGCCTTTGTAAAATGGACTGACACAGTGACTGAGGCAGTGGGGTAAAATGTAGCAGGGCGTGTGAGGACAGCACAGCATAGAACATGGTTCAGATTTGTTGTTCACGTGGTTGCTGTGAGTCACAATCTGCTCCCTGGCCATCTAACAACCATGACCATAACAAACAACACAAGAACACTAATGCACTGTTCTGTTCAGTTTCTGTGTGCTGGACTGGAGGCATTGAAAGAAGGCTAAAGAAAAGAGAGGAAAATAACATGAATACAAAATAATTACTGGTCAGGTGATCATTGTCATGAGAGTCAGAATCTTGGGGTACTTGAGAAACGCAGATAATGTTGCCTCTGCTCTTGTGTTTATTCTTAAGAGAACAGTGACATTAAGGACTTTCCCTCAGACAGATCCCCTTTTTAGTAATGGAAATACAGGAGGGGCAATTCTGTAGGAAAAGAATTCTTTAGTCAGAAAATACCTTTTCCATAACAAGACGTGCAAGTTTGATGGGATTTGCTATACAGCGAACTGCAGATACTGCTCCTGTGGACAGATCTTTTCCATCCATGATACTCGCATCCATTTCAACTTCACCATTTACGTTCAAGACAGAACCACAGCCTAAAACCAAAAAAAAAGGTTGAAAAACAAGAATTAATGACTTTAAAAAAATGGCTTTGGGGCTTCCTCTAACTTCCCCCTTTAACTTATTACTCCATTGATGGTGGTGGTAACTGCTGTCTCACAGTGGATGACTCACAGTGACCCTATGAACAGCAGATGTGAACCCTGTTCTGTCCTGTGCCGTCCTCATCTCTGACATAATTGATCTCATTGCTGTAGCTGCTGTGAACCTTCACTGTTCCAAGCATGATGTCCTTTTCCAAGGAACAGTTCCTCCTAACAATGTGCCCAAAGTGAGATGAAGCTTCACCATCCTTGCCTCTGAGGAGCACTCACTCAGGTGAAACATTTTTTAAACACTAATCTGACTTGATCAGCTGGCCCAGTGGACAGAAAGCGATGCTACCAAGCCAAAGGTGGGTGACTTTTAATCTGCGGCCCTCGGGCCTATCTTTCATTGTTTTTGTTCAGACATTCCTCTAGGTCGTATAGCCCTGGTGTACAAGTTGCCGTCCTGCGGTCAACTTGTGGTTGCTGTGAGGCTGAACACTGTGACACTGATGTGTCAAATATGTTATTGTTGGTTACCCAAATGTGGACAGAGAGTGGGGCAGAGCTCCCGATTAAACAAGCTTGGAAGGAGGAGTGGCATCCACTTCCATAATAGCTTGCCTCCGGAAACCCTATGAACTTGGAGAGAGGATGAAAGGCACCCAAGCATTGAGGACTCTCCTTCATATGGTCGCTATGAGTTGCCTGCAACTCGACGGCACTTAACAACAACAACAATCTGACTTGAAGCTTGGAAGCAGGAGTGGCATCCACTTCCACAATAGCTTGCCTCTGGAAACCCTATGAACCTGGAGAAAGGACAAAAGTTATAGAGGAAATGTCCAGGACTTTCGTTCATAGGGTCGCTGTGAGTTGCCTGCGACTCGACGGCACTTACCACCACCACCACCACCAACATCACCACAATCTGACTTGGCACCATGGTCAACAAAATAAAAAGTCGTACTACATCCTCCCTGACCTGGCCTCTGGTCCACTTCATTTCCTCACCACGGTGGCATTCGACCAGAAGTACTAGTTTCCTTGGATTTGTCATAAACTGTTGTTACTCTCTGTACTTGTTTCCACATCTTTAAAATGGGATGAGAATATGAACTCACGGAATCTTCACAACTACCAAAGGCCTGGAAAATGCACATTAAAGATGTACCTGTTATAATTATATAGAAAGTCAATAGATGAGGAAGCCAATGAAGCAACCTTCCCAACATTCAATGCCTTTTAGGTGAAGAGACAAGCAGCTCTGCGGGTATAGTGCATTATGTATTACACTGCTAACTGGAAGGTTGGTGATTTGAACCCGCCAGCTGCTCCACCAGAGAAAGGTGGGCCATCTCCTCTCAAAAAGATTTGCTGCCTCTGAAACCCAATGAGGAAAACTTATGAGTTGTAATCAACTCATAAGTGGGAGTGGTTAAGAAGAAAGGACAAACACCTGCCACCCCAGGTGAATCAGCAGTGGAAGAATGTCTCAGAACTCTTAGTCTCAATTGGCCACTTAAGTTTAATTGTAAAAGACTGGTTAATGTTAACAATGTATCGCAAAACCTTCACAAGGAAAGGAATGCTTTGTGGACCATTTGTTTTCTTTTTCCTGTGGCAGTTTTAAGTTACTAGTTTTTAAAATCAGCATTTTAAAAATGGAAATAACTTGACTGAAAATGTTGGGACCCACTAAAACAAAGTTTATTGAGATAAAAGAAAAAGGGAAGTGAAAAATTGGGGAACATATCGAGGACTGTGGACTTAGACAGCTGTTTCCTTCTGAAGACTGTCATGTAACTTCGATCATGTCTTGAAGCCTTGGATCAAGTGGTTGCTGAATGGAATCCAATTCTACAGAAAAGTTATCTCAGGGTTAGACAATACAAGTGAAGCAGAAAAATTTACGAGACTTAGAATTTAAGCAAGATTGTTGTTAGGTGCTGTAAAAAGAGCAAGGGCCACGTGGGGAGTGCCTTGTGTGATCTACATCAACTTCACAGGGGGCACTGTCTCTGTCCACAGCATCAATAACACAAAACCAGTTTCCACGAGGTCAGACATGGCGCCCACACTCACATGCCTCTTGATACTCAACACCAATCTTTCTAATTTGCTGGGTCCAAAATTTGATGTGAGGGTTCACAGACCACACAGAACCATAATGGGGGAGTCAAAAAAGGTTATAATCCAGATAAATATCAGAATATAGTCAAGACAGCTCCAGAAATGTGCATACAGTCACCTCAGCCTCAAGCCTCACAGCTCTAAGTGTTCCCAAGTTCTCAGTCCTGCCAATATTGGCGTCTCCTCTCCCCTCTAAGTCTCATCTCTTGTCAATTCTCCAGTTCAGCCGTGGCTGCTGTTGTCATCTCAAAGTGTGTCCTACACTTTCCTGCCTCCTCCTCACCAGGGTGGGGAAGGTCTCTTCCCTTTTTTTTCCTGCCTGGGGAGAATGCTGAGTCTTCTCGCTAGAGCGATTCAATTTATAGGTGAGACTAGCCAATTCTTTTGTAGATTGTTGAGACTGGCCAATCCCCTTGTGGAATGGTAGACAGCCAATCCCTTGTGGATAAGCTACCATGCCCCATTCACATATTCCCACCCATTTAGATAGCAAAGTTAAGTCATGGCTGAAAGAGTCAGGCTGAAAGATAAAACTCCATAGGTTGGCTCTGACTCGGAGCGATTCTATTTGCAGAAAGAAACGCTGCCCCGCCCTGTGCTGTCCTCCTCACAATCACTACCAGGCCTGAGGCCACTGTTGCAGCAGCAGGTCTGTGTTAATAGAGGATCAGTTTCCTAAAATTAGTTTTTATGAAAAAACGCACACTGTACCACCAAGGCTACTTGAAAGAACAAGGGAAAGAGTAAAAATACCCATCAATACAATAGCTTTTGTGGTATATTCGCACAATGGAATACTATGCTGCATTAAAAAACAAGGAACTCATGCAATATTATTCAAAATGGTTGACTCTGGAGAACATTATGCTGAGTGAAATATCCCAGTCACAAAGGGACAAATATTACATGATGCCACTGTTGTAGAATGGGACTGTCCTTGGGGTTGGGGAGAGACTGAGTAAGATGGGTTCAATGATGTGTGTGCTGCACTGAGGCGGAGGAGGGAGGGAACTGCTTAAAAGAGATATATAACTGGGTGTTTCTGTCATCACAGGAGTCTAGAGCGAGGGCTGCATGGTGGAGGGGACCTGGGGGGAGTTTGTGGAACAATGAAAGAATCTTTTCTTTTACTTTTCCATAATTTTTGACTCATGTACTTATAACTTGTTAGTCAAATTTGTGTCTTCTAGGTTGCAACACCCCCATGATACATCTTCAAGGATATGAACATGTATGGCCAAGCACAATCAATAAGAGTGCATCTAAATTCCAAAATCAATCTCCATAATAGTCTATGTGTTTCCTACTGCCAAACGGGCCCTTTAGAGTAGTGAGAGAAGATCTTCACCCTGAAACCCACAGCGTCCCTTTTCAGCAGGAAGTAGCTAAGAGAATACGCCATCCCCTTTTCCTTATGACTCAGGGTGAAGTCTCTCTCAGGGAGGAGTGATAGGGAATGGCAAAGGACACACTGACAAAGAAGATTAATCAGAACTGGCTTTGACAAGCACTGTGGCATTTGGACAAGAACAAACTGGGAGGAGGGCAGAGAGAATGGTGCAGCAGTGAATGAATGGAAACCCAAAATCTCTGTAAATGTTTATGAAAATTAATAAAATATAATTATAGAAAAAAATACAATAGCTTTTTCTTTTCCTCTTGAGTTCAAAATGCTTTTTGATGGTTAAAGCAAAACTGGTAATACAGTCTGATGTGATTCTCAGAGTACAAAGCTTATTGCCACAGAAGGCAGCTCTGGAGGCCTAGCCTGCGCTGTGGATCCATTACCTGCACTGAGGGGCCAGGTCTGACTTGGCCCTGACTTGACAGCAATGGCCTCCGGACTAAGCCACCAGAGTGTGTCCTCAGTGCATATATAAACATTTAAGGCAATGACTATCAAGGGGGATAACGAAGGCAATTATAACCAAGGAAGGATGAACAGGCTTTAGACGGAGGTCAAGTTACTACCCTTCACTTAAACTAGTAAGATGTCAACACAACAACACTGATGGCAACGATGACAGCATGACTGATTGTGATGCTGTTGTTTTGAATCCCAGTCACTCTGTGCACAACAGAAACAAACACTTCCCGGTCCTGCACCATCCTCATAATTATTGGTTTGTGCCCAATTTTTTTTTTTTAAATAAAATTTTTATTTTATACTGGCTTACCTTCGAAGTTTATAGACAATGTTTTTGCACACTACCTCTTTCCCATTTTCTTTGCCACCCCACCCTCCAACCATCAAATTGTGTGACCTATGATTTATAAAACCCCTGCAGCCTATCCTCACCTCTCTTCTCTCATCCTCCCTTGCTTGGATCCTCTATTTTATTAGTTAACTAATTCTACAAAATCATCTTATACAGTATTTGCCCTTATGGGACTGAGTTAGTTCACGTAGCATAATGCTCTCTAGTCCCTCCCAAGTTAGGTAGTGATTTACAGAATCATTGCTCCTGCGTGCTGCGTAGTATTCCATCATGTGAAAGTTCCACAGTTTCTCAATCCATTCAATTGGGGTTGGACATTTGGGCTGTTTCCATGTTCTTGTGACATTGAATAACTGCTCATTCTTGCAACTCATCTTGTCGAGGACTCTCCTCTTTTTCAACGACCCTCTGCTTTACCAAGCATGTCCACCTTCTCCAGGGACGGGTCCCTCCTGACAACATGTCCAAAATATGTGAGGCAAAGACCTGCCATCCTCCTTCCCAAGGAACATTCTTGCTGTGCTTGTTCCAAGGAGTCATTTATCCGTCTGGAAATCCATGGTGTATTCAATGTTCTTCTAACACAAGAATGTGCAGGCGTTGCTCCTTCTCTGGCTTTCCTTACTCACTGGCCAGTTCTCACGTGCATATGCGGTTACAGGAAAAAGTGCTGCTTGGCTCAGGCACTTTTAGGTGACTTTTGATCACCGCATCTGTGGCTGCTGGCGGTGTTTTGTTTTATTGTATATAACAGGTTTGCAATGCGTTGGGCTCACTTTGCCGGCAGCTAACAACAAAATGGAAAAGTGATTCACAAAGGAAACAATCTGAATGGATCTCAAGGACATTATCCTGAGTCCTTTTTTTTTCCCTGAAAAGTAATTTCTAAAGGTCACATTTTGTATGCTTCCATTTTATATATATATATATACACACACACATGTTGTTGTTGTTATGTGCCATCATATATGTATATAAAATTCCTGAAATGGTAACGTAACAGAGAGGGGAAACATACAGTGATTATAGGAGTCAGAGAAGAGTTGAGAAGAAGCAGGGGTTGCTACAGAGGGTAGTATACAGATGGTCTTGATAATGTACTGATTGTGGCTGGTTACAAAACAATAAATACACATTGTACTAATGCCAATGTCCTGGTTTTGGTATTCTATTATAGTTACATAAGATATAACTATTAAGAGGGAAACTGGATGAAGACTACAGAAGACTGCTATGTGCTATTTTTTCACAACTTCCTTCAAATCTAGTTAGTTAAAAAAATAACAATGAAAGAACTTTTGCTTTTCAAAACGAAGGCTGCACAGTGGAGTGGACTTGCGAGGAGGGAATGTATAACAAGGAAAGAATTTTTCTTTTACTTTTCAAAGAGAAGAGTGAACTGGGGAGGGGGAGGTTGGGCAGGGAAAAATTGTAACAATAAATGAATGGAAATCAAAGTCTCTGTAGAGTTCCATTAAAATTAATTAACCCCCCCCACACCCCCAAGTTGAAAAAACTTTCATATTTCATATTTGCATATTCTGATGGCCTAGTGTTAAAGAGCTGGGCTGCCAAGCCAAGGACACACCGTTTGAACCCACCAGTTGCGCAGCAGGAGAAAGATGGGCAGCCAACTCCCATGCTGTTTACTGTCTCTGAAAACCTGCTGGGGGGTTTGAACAGCGGGCGAGTTTGAACTGCTGACTTTTCCATTAGCAGTGAGTGGTTAACTCCCACCAGGGCTCCTCCGGTGAAACAAAGGGTCGTTATTTGGTTGCCAACCTAAGTGAATCTTTAAAAAATATTTGGGCAGTTGATTCTAAAAATTAATTTTATACCATGGCTGAAATCTCGTAAATGACTTCTTAACAGGCCAAGGATCATGGAGTAATCTTTAGACTCTCAATCCATCCATGTGTTAAAGAAGGAAACACAGCCGAGGCTTTTGGGCACACTGGATAGATGGTGACATGAATACTAATTTACACCGCTGCTCATCTAAGAGTCTGCTTCTTTTTTCTTTTTTTAAAAAATTATTTATTAATTTCAATGAACGTTTACAGAGACTTAGAATTTCCAGTCATTCATTGTTGCCCTTTTCTCCCTGCCCAGCCCCTCCCCCCAATTCACTCTTCTCCTAGAAAAGGAAAACTCTTTCATTGTTATGCGATCCCTCCCCCCTAAGTTCACTCCACTATGCAGTCTTCACTCTGGACTTCTGTAATGACAAGAATACCCATTCATAATATCCCTTTTAAACAGATCTCTGCCTCATCTGTTTCAATGCAATATACATCATTTCTCCCCTCCTTCTCTGTCTTTCTTCAACCCTGATGTCAGTCCCATTTTACAACAGTGGCCCTATGCAATATTTGTCCTTTTGCGACTGAGATATTTCACTCAGCATAATGTCCTCCATTTTGCATAATATTTCATGAGTTCCTTGTTTTTCAATGCTGCATAGATTTTCATTGTGTGAATATGCCAGAGCTTCTTCTAACCATTGGTTTGTTGATGGGCACTTGAGTTGTTTCCAGCTCTTTGCTATTGTTAACAAAGCTGCAATAAACATGGGTGTGCATATATCTGCTTGGATGTCAGTTATGGTCTCTTTGGGGTATATTCCCAGTAGTGGAATTGCTGGGTCAAATGGTATTTCTATTTGCAACTCTTTGAGAAAGCGCCATACAGCCTTCCATAGTGGTTGCACCAGTTTACACTCCCACCAACAGTGAATAAGGATTCTGGTTTCTCCACAACCTCGCCAGCATTTGATGTCTGCTGTTCTGTTAAATTTTGCTATTCTTACTGGGGTGAGATGATATCTAAGAGTCTGCTTCTTACAGGACATCCCAGGTTATTCTAGAAGATGGAGAAGGCATGTGTTGTTGGCTTCCACTAACTCAAGAAGTGAAGGAAGACAAGGAACTGAGGGTAGACAGGATGCTGGCAAAGGCCTCCCCCCTAATAAATCTTGGATTTGCGTCTGGCCAGCCCTCGTGGTGCTGGGAAGTGGGAGGCCAGTGCTCAGAAGGCCTTTGAGAACAAAAGGAGAACCAGCCTGCCCAGTTCCCTATTCCACACATCGTTAATCCTTGCAAAGCACTCAGCCTGTTCTTTTCCCAAACTCTAGCCCATTGCCATCAAGTCACTGACGACTCAGTGGTCCTTTAGGACAGAGCAGAACTGCCCCACAGGACTTCCAAGTGGTTAAACCATTATAGGAGGAGACTGCTACATCTTTCTCCTGTGGAGCAGCTGCTGGGCCAACCTGCCAGTGCTTTGATTAGCTGCCAATGCCGTGACCACAGCATCACTGAGACTCTGCTTGTTCCTGTGAGCGGCAAACAGAACAAACTGCTCCAATGAAGGTCCTGTGGGAATAAGGTGGGGTTTGTCTGCCAAGGGGATACTGACAGCTCAGGCCTATAGCTTAACAAGTGTCACTTCCAGCCCCCAACTGTGGCAGGGTTGGTGCCAGCTGGCAAATTCTAGCCCCTTAAACAAAAACATTAAAAAAAAATGCACTGTTTCTTCCAAGGGTCAGAATGACATATAAGGCTTTGCATAACTAATGATGAGTGTTTAACAGAGTCAAGAGGCCAAAGCAACCCATAAGTATTTGATGTCCAGCTTGTTAGGATCAAGCTCTTGTGGCTTAGTGGTAAAGAACTGCACTGTCAATGCAAAGGTATGCAGTTTGAATCCACCAACTGCCCCATGGATGAAAGATGGGCCATCTTCTATGGTGTCATTTCTTGCCTCTGAAAACTGGCTGGAGGGTCCACTGTAGATAATTTCTGACTGGACAATACACAACAACTGGTTAAGATGAGCTGATATTCTTTTTCCTGATAGATGTCGGGTTAGGAACGAGGAAGAAACTCCAAGAATTTTGATGCTTGGGTCTTAGATTTTCTACTTTAAGAGGAAGAAGAAATGAATGTCTCTCAAAAAGTCATTTATTTTTGTATATGTATGCTTTTGTTTCCTCTTTTGAGAAATGAGCATAATTATTCCTAATTACACAAGACTGCAATGTCATGCAAGATTCTCAGCCCCACGGTCTGTTGCTGTTGCTATGAAATGCGATCAAGTGGGCTCCAAGTTATAATAACCCTGTGCTGAAGAGCAACAATGTCAATCTAGAGATTAAGGTGTGCCTGATCCAAGCCATGATTTTCACAATTACCTGCTATATGCATCAGACAATGACTAAGGGTGACAGAAGTAGAACTGACGCCTTTGAGTTGTGGTGCTGGAGATGAGTACTAAACATACCATGGACTGCCAAGAGAACAAACAAGTCTGTCCTGGAGAGGGTGAAACCAAGTTTCTCCTTGGAGTCAAGGATTTTTGAAGCTCCATCTCTTTTGGGCATGCTGCCGGGCAGAACCAGTCCTTGGGAGAAGGATATCCTGCTTGGAAAGGTGGAGGTACAGTACAGGAGAGGAAGGCCCAGGATGAGGTGGATTGACACAGTAACTGGGGTAATGGAGGTAGGTATGTTGGAGACAATGAGACTGGCTCAAGATAGGGCAAGCTTCAGAGCTACTGTGCATAGGGTCACTGTGAGTCAGGTGACTTAATGACATATAACAACAACACAACGACATGCACAACAGAATGAAACTGCCGGATCCGGCACCACCTTCACAATGGCGGCTGTGCTTGAGGCTGCTGTTGGAGCTACTTGAATTGATGGGTTTACACTTTATTTTTTTGTTCTCTCAGCAAGACATTTTACTTCTGCAGAATGTTGCTTGGGCAGACCTAAGTCTGACCAACAAGCACTGGGTTTAAACATTTGTAGAGCAATTTGGTGAAAGAGAAAAATTAACTATCACCTCTCTCACCTGCATATTATAGGGAGCTCTTGCGGTTTGGTGGCAAAGAGTTGTGACACCATGCCCAAGACACTCGGTTCAAATCCACCAACTTACTACCTCTGAAAACCCATGGGAGGGTTAACTACGAGTTGGTTCTGACTTGATAGCACACAACAACAAATAACAGCACCTCAGCATATTAAAGGGGGTGTGGTACATGAGGGACGGGGCTGCTTACCCAAAGGTGAGCAGTTAAAATCTACCAGCCAGGGGGAGCTCTGGTGGCCTAGTGGCAAGGAGCTGCAACTACAATCCCAGAGGCACACGTTTCGAATCCACCAGATGCTCTGCCGGGAAAAGGAGGGACAATCTCCTCCTGTACCAGCCAGATCTGATTTGACGGTACACACACACACACACACACACACACACACACACCAGCCAGATCTGATTTGACGGTACACACACACACACACACACACACACACACACACACACACACACCCCTACCAGCCACTCTTCCAGAGAGAGCCCAGCCCTCTCTCATAGAGATTTACAGGCGCAGACACCTGATGGAGGATTGCTATGAGGTGGAATCCTCTGGATGGCGATGAGTTTCATTTTTTTGGTTAGCAAATACTAAGTTTTAATCACGGGAAGAAGGTAGACTTGCCTCTTCCCACCTTTGAGACCTCCAGCAACACTTAGGACGGTGGCGTCATCACCTCCTCCCACCTTTGAGACTTTCAGCATCACGGAAGAAAGGAACCTGTGCCGAGCTCTGGTGCCAAAGGTCCGGCTGAGCCTTAAATACCCCCATGCGGGGATATAAATATCTTAGTAGCTCATCTGCTGCGCCTCCACGGGCCTCAGCTGTGGCCAGAGACGGCTAGCCGGCACCGTGATATTCATATGCCTGATTGTCTTTATGGTTTGCTATTGGAGGTACAGCACCTGTCTGTCAGCTCATTGTACTGGGGGACTGCTAACCACTTTGTTAGTGCATATGCTTGCTTGCTTAGTGTTTGCTTTAATTAGTACAGTGTGTGTCTGTCAGTTTGCTGGACTAAGGAACCTTGTGGGTTGCTGTCATGCTGAAAGCTATGCCACTGGTGTGTCACATGCCAGAAAGGGTCACCTAGGGTGAACGGGTTTCAGCCGAGCTCCCAGATTAAGACAGATTAGAAGCCTGAAATAACAGACCTCTGAACACCCAATGAACAACAGAGGAGTACAGTATTAGAGGGAGAGCCCAGACTAGGAGGCTATCAAAATGAGGAGAAACAGCTGCAAGCATCCTTTAATAATTAGAATGTGGGATATCAAAGCATAAATACAGGAAGACTGGAAGTTGTGAAAAAAAATGAGGTGGAATGCATGAAGATTGGCATTCTACACATTAGTAAGCTGAGATGGACTGGCATGGGCCACTTGGAATCAGACAAACATATGCTTTATTAAGCTGAGAATGAAAAACTGTGGAAGAATGGTGTTTTATTTACAGTGAAAAAGGTAATTTCAAGAGCTATTCTAAAGTCCAGACTGACACTGTTGCTCTTCAGTACTCTGGAGATGTCCTTGACCACAGACATCAGACTCTCCCAACGCAATTCATCTTTTGATTTCCCGGCTGCTAGCACTGAGTGCTGATTGTGGAGTAAAGCCGACTGAAGCTGTTAACTATCTCAGTCTCTTTATCGTCTATTATTATGCTGCCAATTGACCCAGTGGTGAGAATCTTTGTTTTCTTGATGTTGGGCTTCAATCCATATTGAAGGCTGCAGTCCTTGGCCTTCTGTAATAAGCACTTCAAGTCTCCCTCAGTTTCAGCAAGTGAAGTTGTGTCATCTGCTTAACGGCCATGGTCTTCACAATTACGTGCTATGCATCAGAAAACTGGACAATGACTTAGGGATGACAGGAGAATTGAGGCCTCTGAACTGTGGTGCTGAAGAAGAGTATTAAATATACCATGGACTGCTAGGAGAACAAACAGGTTTGTCCTGGAGGGTGAAACAAGGTTGCTGCTTGGAAGCAAGGATTCTGACACTTCTTCTGACATACTCTGGACATGTTGCAAGGAGGGATCAGTCCTTGGAGAAGAACATCATGCTTGGAGGGTGGAGGGACAGTACAAGAGAGGAAAATCCTTGATGAGATGGATTGACTCAGTGACTGGAGTAGATGGGGTAGGTGTGTCAGAGATAATAAGGCTGGCTTAGGGTATAGCAGGGTTGAAAGCTGTTGTACATAGGGTTACTATGTGTTACAAAGGACTCAACAGCATGTTAAGACAATAACAACATACTAAAGTCCAATGTTGTATTGTGATTGATAGAATACTAGCCATATGCATATGAGCAACCTGTTAATATGCTTATTATTCAAATATACGCACCAACAATTAAAGCTAGTAAAGCAAAAGAAAGGGAAAGTGAAGATATTTACCAACTTTTGCTGTGGTGGCCTAGTGGTAAGAAGTTGTGCTGACCTCAACTAGATAAACAACCCAATCGCAAGATGGGGACTGGATATGAACAGACACTTCACCAAAGAAGACATTCAGATGGTGAACAAACACATGATGAAATGTTCAAAATCCCTAGCTGTAAGAGAGATACAAATGAAAACAACTATGAGATATCACCTCACACCAGTAACAGCAAAGTTCAACAGAGCAGCAAACAACAAATGTTGGTTAAGTTGTGAAGAAATTGGAACCCTTCTTCACTGTTGGAGGGAGTATAAAATGATGCGACCACTCTGTAAGGCAGTATGGTGCTTTCTCAAAAAGTCAGAAATAGAAATACCATTTGACCCAGCAATTCCACTACAGGGAATATACCCTATGAAACTATAACTGCCACCCAAGCAGATATACGCACACCCATGTTTATTGCTGTATTGTTCACAATAGCAAAGAAATGCAAGAAACCCAAGTGCCCAATCAGCAAATGAACAGATAGAGAAATTGTGGTATATGGTATATCCATACAATGGAATACTACGCAGCCCTGAAAAATAAGAAACTCATAAAATATTATACAAAATTGGTGACCCTGGAGGACAGCTGAGTGAAATATCTCAGTCACAAAAGGACAAATACTGCATAGTGCCACTGTTATAATACAGGACTGACACTAGGGTTGAGGGAACACTAAGAAAAGAGGAGATAAATAATGAACACTGCATTGAAATAGATGAGGGAAAGAACTGTTTAAAAGAAATATATGATTAGGTATTATTTGCATGATGACAGTCCAGAATAAGAGATGCATAGCAAAGTGGACTGGAGGGTGGGGGGAGGGAGGAAACTGTGCAACAATGAATGAATTTTTTTTTAAAGAGAAAAGCAAACTGTGGGGGAGTGGGTAGGGAGGAAAATATGCAACAATGAATGAATGGAAATCCAAGTGTTCTGTAAACTCTCATTATAATGTTGTTGCTGTTGCTGATTGTCTTCTAGTTGAGCACGACTCATTGCGACCCACGAACAAAAGGCCTGAAGCCCCTCTACAACTATCAACATTCATCAAAGTTCAAGGAGTTTCTGGAGACATGTTATTTAGGAAGTAGATGCCATTCCTGCTTCCAAACCTGTCATAGTATGTTATCGTTTTTATATACCATTGAGTCGCTTGTGATGTATAGCGACCCTGTGTACAGCAGCTCTGAACTCTTCCCTGTCCTGAGCCTGTCTCACTAACTCCGACACACCAACCCCCATCACCCTAGTCACTGTCTCATCACAATCCATTTCATTCTGGGCCTTCCTTTCCTGCGCTGTCCGTCTACCCTTCTGAGCATGATGTCCTTCTCCAAGGACCAGTCTCTCCTGGCCACGTGCCCAAAGTAAGTGAGGTGGAGCTTCAAAATCCTAGCCTCCAAGGAGAGTCTTGGCTTCACCTTAGACAGACCTATTTGTTTTCTTGGCGGTCCATGGTATGTTCATGGACTCTTCTCCAGCACCACAACTCGAAGGCATCTATTCTTTTTCTGTCATCCTTAGTCACTGTCCAATTCTCTGAAGCATAACAAGTAATTGAGAAGACCATGGTCTGGATTAGGCACACCTTTGTATCTAGACTGACATCGTTGCTCTTCAGCACTCTGGAGAGGTCCAGGACAGAAGATCTTCTCAGTGCAATTTGCCTTTTGATTTCCTGACCGTTGGTGTTAGGAGTGTTGATTGTTGAGCCAAGCAAGCTGTAACTGTTAACAGCCTCAATCTCTTCTCCATCTAATATGGCGCTGCCAATTGGCCCAGTGGTAAGAATCTTTGTCTTCTTGATGTTGAGTTTCAATCTATATTGAAGACTACAGTCCTTGACCTTTTGCAGCAAGTGCTTCAGGATCTCCTCAGATTCAGCAAGCAAGGTTGTGTCATCTGCATATCACAGGTTGTTAATGAGTCTTCCTCCAATCCTGATGCCACACTCCTCCTCCTAAAGTCCTGCTTTCCAAATGATCTGTTCTGCATATAGACTGAAAAGGTATGTGGACAGGATGCATCTCTGACACACTCCATTCCTGATTTTGAACTACTTGTGCTGCAATCCCAAAGGAATGCAGTTCAAATCCATCAGGAGTTTTGAGGTAAAAGAATAGGCAATCTTTTCCTGTGTGATTTACTGCCTCTGAAAACCCACTGAAGGGTCAGCTATGGGTTGGTTCTGATTCGATGGCATACAACAAGATAAAATAACCAACTTTTGTGTCTGAAATTTACCAAACATGGAATCAAGATGCATTAATAATTACTAGTGACAGGAATGTAAAAGTTGAAAACAACTAGGAAGGAATGAGGAAGGAAAGGTAGTTGGAAAGTACAACCTTGGTGACAGAAATGAGGTTAGATGTTAAATTATTGAATTGTGTATGTTTAATGACCATTGCAAAAACATGGACCTCACCTGATGGACTGCAAAGGATACAGAAGGACATCTATAGAAAGAGTCATTGGAGAAACTCGGTATCCACAGTCAAAACCAGGCCAGGTACTGACTGCAGAACAGACCATCAGCTGTGCAAATTCAAACTGAAGAGGAAAAAAATTGAACATAAATCCACAAGAACCGGAATATGATCTTGAATGTATCCCATCTGAATTTAAAAATGATCTCTTGAATAGGTTGGAGGAATTGAACAATAAAGTCTAAAGACCAAATCAGTTACAGGATGACATCAAAGATAGCATTCTTGAAGAGAACATAAGGTTATGACAAAGAGGAGGAACAATACCAAATGGGTGTATGAGATTCAGAAAATTGCACTAGAGTGTTGAGAAACCAACATAAGGGAGAAATACTCAAGTAAAAGAAATGAACAGATGATTTCAAATGGCAGCTCGAGAAGAAAAAAACCACAATATTATAACAGAATGTGCAAAGAGCTAGAGTTGAAGAATAAAAAGGGAAGAACTTGCTTGGCATTTCTAAAGTTGAAAAAAACTGAAAAACAAAGTCAAACTAAGAGTTTCAATACCGAGAGATGCCACGAACAGTATCTTCAATGATGTAGGAAGCATCAAAAGATGACTGAAGGAATACACACAGTCACTGGACCAAAAAGAATTGGTGGATCTTGAAAAATTTCAGGAAGTACCATATGAACAAGAGCCAATCGTAATGAAGGAAGATGTTCAAGCTCCACTGAAGGCATTGGCAAAAAAAAAAAAATAATAATAAGGCTCCAGGAATCGATGGGATATCAATTGACGTGTTCCAGCTAACTGATGCAGCCCTGGATGTGTTCACCACTCTATGCCAGAAAATTTGTGTGGCCAACTGACTGGAAGAAATCCACATTTGCTCTCATTCCCAAGAGGGGTGATCCAACAGAATGTGGAGATCAACGAACAATATCATTAATATCACACATAAGCAAAGTATTGCTGAAGATAATAAAAAAAACGGTTAGAACAGCGCATCAATAGAGAACTACCAGAAGTTTAAGGTGAGTTTAGAAGAGGCCATGGCACCACTGACATGGGATATCATTGCTGATGTCAGATGGATCCTGGCTGAAAGCAGAGAATACCAGAAGAATGTTTACATGTTTTACTGACTGTGTGGATCATAACAAACTATGGCTAACACTGAGAATAATAGGAATTCCAGAACACTTAATTGTACTCATACAAAACCTATACATAGACCAAGTGGCTGTTGTGTGAACAGAGGAAGGGAACAGTGCATTTAAAAATTAGGAAAGGTATGTGTCAGGGTTGTATCCTTCCTCCATATTACATGTGCAGGCTAAGAAAATAATTAGAAAATCTGGACTATATGAAGAAGCATGTGGTATGAGGATAGGAGGAAGAGTTATTAAATAATCTGTGCTGTGCAGATAACACTTTCTTAACTTGCTGAAAGTAAGAAAGACTTGAAATACTGCAGAGGATCAAATACTTCAGCCTTCAATATTAATTGCATTTCACTATCAAGATGACAAAAAATTCTCACCACGGGACCAATAAACAATACCATGATAGAGGAAGAAAAGGTTATATAGTCAATGGTTTCATCTTACTTGGATCCACAATTAGCATCTTTGGTACCGGTAGTCAGGAATTCTGGAGACATTAGTTAAGATTGCTGTCAAAGACTTTCCAAATTACTGAGAAGCAACGATGTAATTTTGAATAGTAAGATGTACCTGACACAGGCCATGGTCTTTTCAATCATTTGCTATGCATCTGAGAACCAGACAATGAATATGGATGACAGAAAAATGACTGATGCTTTTGAATTATGTTTGTTGGAGAAGCACACTGAGTATTGCACAGGTGGCCAAAAATACCCCTAAACAACAAAAAAGCAAAACCAAACCCAGATATGTCTTGGAGAAGGTGCAGCCAGTGTACTCTTTGGAGGCAAGGATGATGAAACTTTGTCTCAGTACTTTGGACATGTTGCTAGGAAAGGCTGTTTCTTTGAAAGGGACATCATGTTTGGACAGGTGGGTCAGCAAGAGAGGAAGACCCTGAACCAGGTCAGATGGACTGGCACAGTGATTGTAGCAACAGGCTCAAGTGTGTCAGAGAGAATGAGGATGGGTCAGGGTTCAGACCTGTTGTTCACAGGGTATGAATCCGACTTGACCCGAAGGCACCTAACAACAACTGCATGTCTTACCACAATGTTGTGTGGATTCACTGACACTTTAGAAAGGTTTTACTAGTTGCAGCGCTAAGCTACCTGCGTTGAATTCGGGGTCGTTTTCCAGAACGATCACGGCTCCTTCGACAGCATCCACGGCGCTGCCTCCCTCCTTGAGGATGTTATAACCCACGGTGGCGGCCCGCATGATGCCCTGGCGCACATTCTCTTTGCGATCCTTGGAGATACTGCTGGCTCCGCCTCCGTGGACCACCACGACCGGGTTGACCGGGTTCATGTCACCAGGCCCTAGGGATCAGGAATGGAAGTGTCATTCCAAAGGGGTCAAGGAGAGCCCTAGGGGCGCAATCTGGGGAGAGCTCCTGGGGGGCGGCAGAGTCACCAGCAGGAGGCACTGACTGGACATGGAGGAGCGGGGGAGGGCACCCCAGACAGGGGTCCACTCTGGTCTTGAGGCAGTTCCCAGAGCCCGGGCCCATGCCCCTTGTCACTACCTGTCACTGGGCCTCAGTTTCCCCAGAGCACCTCATCAGGTCCATAGGAAGCTCTGGGTGAGAGAGAGTGTTTGTGTGTGTGTGTGCACGCGCGCACGCACATGCATGCAGAGCTCATGTCCTTCCCCATTGGTTCCTAGACAGGCCTCAGTTTCCCCCACGTGATGCCTGCTCCAACCCAAGCATCATTTTCCCTAGACGTGCTGCCTGCTCCAGCCCGGGCCTCAGTTTCCCTAGACGTGCGGCCTGCTCCAGCCCACCCCGACTTCCCACTGCGGGGATCAGACCACCTAAGGTTTGGATCGGGAGTAACCTCTGCACCCCAGGCTCCCGCACCGAGGCAGGACAGACCCTGCCTCAGGTAGAGGGCAGCTGCTCCGGCCGGGCGGCCGACTTACCGAGAGGCCCGCGGGCCTGGCCCGGGCTGTCGGGGCCGCCCTCCGCAGCCTCCAGCTTGCCCGCTCGCCCAGCCGGGCAGAGCCGCCTGCCCGCAACCGCCCGCCGCAACCGTTCACGCGCCTGCGCACCGGGGCTCACCGCCTCTCCCCGGGGATGACCGTAAAGCTCCGACTCGCGGCTGCAGCGCACTAGCTCTCTCCGCTCAGCTCTCAGGGTTTGGTGTTCTCCACTCCAGCCTCAGCCCTCGCCATTGGGCTCCTGGACAAGGACAACACAGCCCATAGGACCACATCAGCTTCCCAGCCGCGTGCATCTTTGGTTTTTTTTATGCATCTTTAATGGGACCTTTTCCTTACGGGACTGGATCCAGGGGGCCATATATTGGTGGCTCAGATTTCATATCTGCAAATGGAAAAGAACCCCTGCAACAATAATCTACGAGGGATAAGCACATAGAGAGGTAAGTCAAACAGGTGTGGGAAGGCGAATGGTTTTACACTTAAGAATGTAACTAGGTTTTACAGAGTGTATTTCTGCGCATATATGTGCCACAACTGAATTCTTGTTTATAGTACAACAAAATTAATGGCAATTGCTTAGGCATAATCAAACACCTTGAGGAAATGAGTCAGTGGACCTGGGAGCGCAGGATCATTTTCTCTTGGGACATCAAGGTCAATTGGCATAACATAGTAGACAAAGAAGTTTTGGTGTCTAATTTGATGAGAAGCAACCGGGGTTTTAGAAGCTTGTGGTTAAAAACTGGCTATCTCAGGTGCAATTCTTGTGAGAGATGCATGGAAGCAATTAACCCACAATGTGATAGGCCACGTGAGCCTCATGAACTCGAGAAGAGAATCTAAACTACCGCTTCACACATGGCTGGGGTAAATTGTCTTCTGAGGCTTTTGATTCATAGTGACCTTGTATTATAGTACACACTCTTAGCGTTTGAATCAGAACTGATTTATAGCGGACCACCCTGCCCTCCAGGCTATGTAATTGCATGGAAGGAGATTTCCCATCTTCACATCTTCTTACAAAGGAGGGACTGAAGGAGGGATTCAAACCTCGCACCTCCCACTTACCTGCCCAATATTTTATGCACCAGAGCTCCTTGAAAGTAACAAGAGGTTTGCTTAGCGTTTAGAAAGATGTAGGGGCAGAGAAAGAATTCACAATTACATGTTTTGTAAGGTAAACGCTCTAAGAAGAGAGAGAAAGGGAGTCTCTCCTTTTTCAAGTGGGGAAGATTAATTTCTTGATTTGTGTTTACCCTGACACTAACACTCTTTTATAAATGAAAATCTTTTCCCTTGTTGAAAAGCTTCTTCCCTTCTTTTCGGAAGAAACAGAGAGATAGGATAAGAATCTCTGTGCCTTATTCTGTCCAAGGAGCACTGATGGCATAGTGTGTAACTTGTTGGACTGCTAACCGAAAGGTCAGCAGTTCAAATCCACTAACAGCTCTTCAAAGAGAAAGATGGACGGACCTGCCACCTCTTCCCATAAAGGTGTGCAGCCTTGGGAATCTCATAGAGCGTCTCTCTGAGGTGGAATTGATTCAATGGCAGTGGGGTACTTGTTGTGCCTGGGCTACACTGAAAATCCAAAAACCCAGCATTTAGTTTCCTCCTCTCTGAACTGCAAGATTTCAGGTAAATTCTTTTGCCAACAAATTCCCTTTTTTTATGTTGACTTTACCTTCTTCCCTGTTCCCTAAAGATCTCATCCCTCTAGGTAACTGACCAAACCTTTATAAACCCTGGACTCCCCTTAACCAGAAGTTAAAGTTTTTTCAGCCCAGCTGAAGGGGAAGGAGTTTACATTTTCACGCAGTAAGACAAAGTACCCCATGCAAGGATGTTGAAAATGGAGGTCCGATGGCAAATCTGAAAAGATTGGTTTGAAATCTGGACCCAAATCCCACTGTAAGTTCTGCTTCTTTAATTTTTTGCTTTAGTTGTGAGAATCTTTGTTTTGTTGAGATGTAATCCATGTTGAAGCCTGTGATCTCCAGTCTTCTGCAACCAGTGCTTCAAATCTTCACTTTCTACTAGCAAGATTACCTGCAAAACACAAGTTATTGATGAGTCTTCCTCCAATTCTGATGCCACAATCATTTTGCAGTTTCTCAGTAGTCTAAGTTTTCCAAATGATTTTCTCAGCATACTAGGTATTTGCTCAGATTGACCAGGTACATATTAGATATAAAAAAAGAG
>NW_006400018.1:554877-574668 GCF_000299155.1 Elephantulus edwardii
GGGAGGGGGGAGAAATAGAGAAAGGAATTGGTCCCAAGAAACGAATAAGCTTTTATTGGGAACAGGCTCCAAGTGACCCAACCACATGGCAAGCAGACAGGATCAAAATGGCCTTGGGCAGTTTGGGGGAGTTTCCTTTTTATAGGGGTCCTGGGGAGGAGTAAGATGGTATTTTAATTAAGATGGTTAATTAAGTTCGGTTTTAGCACCTTTTTTTCAAGCTCAGACTCTTAATCAGGATCCATTGTCTGGAGTGGTCTTTGATATGACCAGCTTAGATGTTATCAAGTTTCTCAGGAAGTGATCAAGCTTGGCGGTGGTGGGGCAACTGCCGTATTCTTCCTTCAGTATGGAGAAAGGCTACAGTCCTGATGTACACTTTTCTTAATTTTAAACTGCAGTGTTCTCTTGCTCCATTTGGACAGCAGGATCTTGCTCTAGATTTAGGTTTCAGATGGGCAGTTAAGCACACTGGGATTCCCATTCTTCCTAATGTTTCACACAGTCAAATGCCTTTGCATTTGTCGTCTTCTTTGTATATGCCTTTACATCTTTGATTAGGTTTGTTCCCAAATATTTAATCTTTTGTGAATGTCCTTGTTTTTATTTCTTTTTCATAGTTCTCTTTGCTATTGTAGCGCAATTGGACTGATTTTTGTATATTGATCTTGTGCGTTCTCACTTTGCTGAGTCTGTCCTTTAGATCCAGTAACCCTCTTACTGAGTCACAGAGGTTTTATACACGCACTAGCATTACTGTTGTCAGTGTTAAGGGGCTGTCAAGTCCTATGACTTCCAAAGGTTCTATTTCTCGTAGAGATTCTGTGAACAACATACATGAACCTTGGCTAACCCTGAACCATCCTCATCCTCTCTGATATGTTTGAGCCCATTTTTACAGTCACTGTGTCATCTGTTTAGGGTCCTCTCTTTCTCTGACCCTCCACCTTTGCATTAGCATGATGTCTTTTTCCGAGGACTGCCTCTTTCGGACAACTTGCCCAAAGTATGTGTGAGGAATCCTTGCCTCTAAGGGGTGCCCTGGTTGTACCTCTTCCAAGTCAGGCTTGTTTATTTTTTGGCAGCCCGTGAGCTATTCAGTCTACCACCACAATTCAAATGGCATAGATTCTTCTGTCATCATTACTCACTGTCCACCTTTCAGCAGCATAACAAGCAAATGAAAAGACCATGGCTTGGATCAGGCCTGAATTCCACTTGATGATGATGATTAATAGTTTTAAAAATAGGACGTTGATGGGGTTGAGGGAAGACAGAGAAGGAGGGGAGGAATGATGTACCCTACACTGAAACATGAGGGAGACTACTTTTTAAAAGGGATATATGATTGAATATTATTGTCATGACTGGAGTTCAGAATGAAGGTTGTACAGTGAAGTGGACTTGGGGGAAGGGATTGCATAACAATGAAAGAGTTTTTCTTTTACTTTCCAAGGAGAAGAGTGAATTGGGGGGCAAGGGGTGGGCAGGGGGAAAAGTGCAACAATGAATGACTAGAAATTCTAAGTCTCTGTAAACTTTTATTAAAATTAATAAAAAATATGATCTTGAAAAAATACGATATTGGATTCTATTATCTAGGATTTTGTTGAGATTTTTTTGCATCTATGTTCTCAAAAGATACTGATCTTTTTGATATTTGTAGTTTTCTTTTTGAGCGACGTCTTTGCCTGGCTTTGGTATTAAGGTTATACTTGCTTCATAAAACGAATTCAGGAGTAGGCCATCTTTTTAATCTGTTCTGAAAAAATTTGAATAGAATTGGGGTCAGCTTTTCTCTGACCGCAGTGAAGTCAACTGTTGTTATGTGTCACCTGTGACTCATAGTGACCTTATGTATAATAGCTCTGAACCCTCCTCTAGTGTGTGCCAATCATATTGTTTCTGACATCCGAATCTCCATACCCTTGTCACTGAATCAATTCATCTCATTGAGGGTCTTCTCTTGCACTGTCCCTCCACCCTCCCAATCATGATGTCTCTCTCCAAGGGCTGGTCCTTCCTTGCAGCATGCCCAAAGTATATCAGGTGGTGCTTCAGAATCCTTGCCTCCAAGGAGCAGCCTGAATTCACTCTCTCTAGCATCAATCTGATTGTTCTCTTAGCAGTTCATGGTCTAGTCAATACTCTTCTCCAGTACCACAATTCAAAGGCATCAATTCTCCTATCATTTCTAGTCAACTAGTCAGGTTCTTTTTTTTTTTTTTGGAAAGTGTTCTTATGACCTGTTAAATATCTTATTTAAAAAAAAATTTTTTTTTCTTTTTTATTTTATTATTTTTGTGTGTGTGTACCATCAAATCAGATCTGACTGGTACAGGAGGAGATTGTCTCTCCTTCCCTGGCAGAGCGTCTGGTGGATTCAAACCGTGCACCTCTGGGATAGTAGTTGCAGCTCCTTGCCACTAGGCCACCAGAGCTCCCCAAATATCTTCTCTTGTGATGTTGTTGTTGTATCCTTTTGAGTCAGAACCAACCCATAGCTAACTCTCCAGTGGTCTTTCAGAGTATGGAAGTTGACTGTCTATCTTTGTGATGACTCTGTTCAAATATTCTACCTCTGTAGAATGAGTTGAGGTAGGCATTGGGTTTCTAAAAATGTGTCCATCTCCCTCTAGGTTTTAAAATTTATTGTGATATTCTTCAGTGTTCATAGTATTCCTCTGTCTTTAGCACTTTGGAGAGATCTAAAGTTAGTTCTGTTATGACATTACTTGTTCATTTCTTATTTGTGTCATTTGTACTTTCTTCTTTTCCTTTGCCAGATTTACCAAGGCTTGTTAAATTTATTAATTCTCTTAACTAAACAATTGCCAATCTTGTTATTCTTTCTATTAAATTATTTCTATTCTTTATAATTTTCTTTCTTCTGGAGACTGTAGGCTTTGCTAACTATTCTAATTATTGGAGATACACGGTTAGAGCTTTGATTTTGGTTCTTCTTTGTTTTGGATGTATGTGTTTATTGCTATAAATGGACTTCAAAGTGCTACTTTTGCCGGGTCTCAAAGGTTTTGGTATGTTGTGCTTTTGTTCTCATTTGCTTGAAGAAATTTGGATGCCAGAAGAGACTTTGAATATTGAACTACAGCACCAAGAATCCAAAGCAAAGCAAATTGGGAAGACAAGGAGCTGAACAGAAGATTTCAAAGGGCATTTTGGCAGCACAAGGCAAAGTATTATAATCAAATGGGCAAAAAGAGCTGGAGTTAGAGATCAAAAGGTATGAACTTGTTCGGCATTTCTTAAGTTGAAGGAACTGAGGAACAAATTCAAGCCTTGAGTTGCATCACTTAAAGATGCTATGGGTAAATATTGAATGATCCAGGATTCATCAAAAGAAGATAGAAGGAGTATACAGAATTATTGGACCAAAAAGAATTGGATGATATATGACCAAGGGGCAATGGTGATGAAAGAGGAAGTTCAAGCTTCTCTCAAAGAATTGGCAAAAAAATCAAGGTCCCAGGAATTGATGGAATACCAATTTACATATTTCAGCAAACAGATGCTGCCCTGGATGTGCTCTCCAGGCTGTGCCAGGAAATCTGGAGGACAACGGAGTATGGGAATTATCGAACAGCATCACTGATATCACACACAAGCAAAATCTTACTGAGAATTATCCAAAAAATGACTGGAACAATATATTTACATAAAACTTTCAGAAATAAAAGCTGGGTTTAGAAGAGGCTGTTGTACTAGGGACATCATAGCCAACGTCAGATGGATCTTGGTTGGAAAAAGAGAGTACTAGAGGAATGTCTATCTGTGTTTCATTGACTGTGCAAGAGTATTTGACTGTATGTGTCACAACAAATTGTGGCTAACCTTGAGAAATATGGGAAACCCAGAACACTTTACTGTGCTTAAGTGAAACCTATACTTGGATCAGGAGGCAGTCGTCAGAACAGAGCAAGGAAAGGAGTGTGTCGGAGATGCATCCTGTCTCTATACCTTTTCAATTCATATGTGGAACAAATAATTTTGGAGGTTGGTCTTTGTGAGGAGGAATGTGGCATCAGGATTGGAGGAAAATTCATCAACAACCTACATTATGCAAATGATACACTCTTACTTGCTGAAACTGAGGAGGACCTGAAGCATTTGCTGCAGAAGGTCAAGGACTGAAGTATCCAATATGGACTGAAGCTCAACATCAAGAAAACAAAGATTCTTACCACTGGGACAATTGACAACGCCATGATAGTTGGAGGAGAGATTGAGATGGTTAACAGTTTCAACTTGTTGGTTCCATAATCAACACTCTTGGCACTAGCAGTCAGGAAATAAAAAGATGAATGCATTTGGAAAATCTGCTGTCAGGGACCTTTCCAGGGTGCTGGAGAGCAACAATGTCAGTTTGGAAACTGAGGTGTTCCTAATCTAGGTCATGATCTTTGCACTGACTTACTGTGGTTCAGAACTCTGGGAAATGACTAAGGATGACAGAAGAATTGGTGCCTTTGAATTGTGGTGCTGGAGAAGAGTATTGAACATACCAGGTACTACTAACAGAACAAACAGGTCTGTCCTGGAGAGGGTATAATCAAGTTTCTCCTCAGAGGCAAATATTTTGAAGTTCTGTCTGACATATTTTGGGCATGTTGCCTGGAGAGACCAGTCCTTGGAGAAGGACATCATGCTTGGAATGGTGGAGGAACAGAACAGGGGAGAAAGGCCCTGGATAAGGTGGATTGACACAGTGACTAGAGTAATGGGGGCAGATGTGTTAGAGACAGTTGAGATATGCTCAGGATAGGGCAGGCTTCAGAGGTGCTTAGGTTACTATAAGTCACAAGCGACTTGGTGACACCTAACAATATCACCCTGTTAGAAGAATCTATGTCTTTGGATTTTGTGGTGTTGGGTAAAAGCATTGAGTATCAAAAGAATAAACGAGTCTGTCTTGGAGGGAGTGTGACCAGGGTGCTTCTTAAAGGCAAGGATAGAGAACCTTCATCTCACTTGCCTTGCACCTATTGTCAGGAGGAAATATTTGAAGAGAGACACCGTCCATGCTAGACAAGGTAGAGGGTTAGTGAGAGGAAGACTCTCAATGAAATGGACTGACACAGTGACTGCAAAATGGGCTTGAGTGTGACAGAGATTGTGAGGACAGGGCAGGAGAGCCCAAGGGTCAGATCTGCTGTTCATAGGTTTGCTATAAACTATAGTTGACATGATGGCATCGAAGAGCAGTAACAGTTGCACAGTAGTGTTCAAGCAGCGTGTTATTTAGTTTCTATGTATGTGATCTCTCTGTTGTTCATTTATGATTTTATAGCATTGTTTTCTGAGAGGATGCCTTACAGTATTTTGATGTTTTTAAATGTATAGAGGCTTGCTTTGTGATCTCACACATGGTCTATTCTGAAGAGTGTTTCATGTGTTCTGAGGATTGTTTCATGTGTGCTGGAGAAGAATAGATGTTGTGCTTTCTTGGGGTGGAGTGTTCTGTGTAAGTGTAGCTCTTCTGCATCTTGTTGAGTTTCTTTCTAGTCATTCTGTCTTTGATTAAAAGTGATGTGTTGAAAAGTCCTACCATTTTGGTGGCGTGGTCTAGCTCTCTCTTCACATCTGATAAGTTTGATCTGTGTATCTGGCAGCTCTGTTCCTGGGTGCATGGATAATTATAATCCTTTCCTTTCGTTTATGTAGTCTTCTAAAAAATATATTGTTTTTGGCTCTGCATTCCATTTATCTCCTTAGTCTGTGTTTTCCTCCAGTTAGTGTTTTAAGTACTTTATCTTTTCTTTCAACACTCAAGGTTCTGGTGGTCTAGTGGGTAAGGAGTTGCACTGTCATTCCAAAGGCATGAGGTTTGAATCCACCAGCTACCTCAAGGGAGAAAGATGGGCAGTCTCCTCCTGCCTCTGAAAACTCACTGGAGGATCAGCTAGGGATTAGTTTTCACTCAACAGCACACAACAACAGCAACAACTATATTGATTATGATTTTTGGACTTCTTTTTAAAAAATTTAACTTTATTATTTTTTTGTGTGTGTACTGTCAAATTGGATCTGACTGGTACGGGAGAAGATTGTCCCTCCTTCTCCGGCACAGCATCTGGTGGATTAGAACTACACACCTCTGGGATTGTAGTGCAGCTTCTTGCCACTAGGCCACCAAATCTCCCTTATTTTTGGAGTTTTTGAAATAGAACTTGATCTGAGTTGTTGTTGATTGTATTGAAGGAGTGTGTTTATTTGTCTTTCTGCTCCTTTAAAGTCTTTTTCATTCCTTTGGCCCCAAAGCCAAGCCTATGACTCAGTTTTCTCAAACTGAGCACAGCTGTAAAGTGTAAACGACAAGAGGGCATCAGTTCATGTAGAACCTTGAATCTCTTTGCCCATTTGTAAAGCACCATTGGCCACCAGAACATGCCATGTTTTTTAGTATCTTGGTGTTGATGCAGGAAACCCTGCATAATCTGTAGGTAGATGCATTGTTAACTCAAAAGCCATGACTCTAGTGGTTCGAATCTGCCAGCAGCTTCACTGGAAAAAGATGGGTGATCTTCGGTCATGCCTTAGAGGGGAGTCAGCTTTAAGTGGGTTCTGACTAGAAGGTAATGAGTTGAGTTGGTTCTGACTCAAATCCACATGACCGAGTAGAAATGTCCCACAGGGTGTGTCTGGCTGCAGTCTGCACTAAAGCAGATCCCTAGACCTTTCTCCTGAGAAGACAGGGGATGGGTTCAAATTACCAACCTTTTGGTTAGCTGCTGAGGACATAACAATTCTGACACCAGAGCTCTGGGTGTAATGGTCAAAGTGGCTGAAATGAGATGAAAATTTTATTCATGTTTCTACTAATTTGAAAAACTGACAAGTTGCTTTTTTCTTTCTTGTTCTAAATAACAAAAAAGTGAGTTTATTGCAGTTATTTCTAACAAATAATCAAGCATAATGACACAAATGCTTCATTTTTTGTAATTATAAAATACAGGATAAGTTTATTAAATATGTTGAATATTGATAAACACATCTCTTCATGAGCTGGATGAAACTTCACTTTATTTGTTCATAATATATTTGTGGCTAATATAATAATTTGTGTCCGCTTTATTCATGCTTTTTATTTTTACAAAAGACAAACTGTTACTTGAAAGAGCAAAAGGGAAAAGAGAGAGTCTTATCATAGTGGAAATGCCCAGTTCTTTGAATTTATCCTAACATATGATACAGAAATGAGGCTAGAGAGAAAATGATAGAATTTTGTACAGTAAATGATTTATTCACTGCAAAGAAATAAAAAAAATGCAAATGGCAACTGCACATATGGACTTGACTTTATGGACTATACAGGAATCAGATTGACTATTTCTGTGGAAATAGACATTGTTATTGTTGTTGTTGTTATGTGCCTCTAGCCTGAGCCATTCTCACTGACTCTGACACACCCACTCCCATCACCCCATTTTCTGGGTCAATTTATCTATCTCATCCAGTGTCTTCCACTCCTGCACTGTCCCTCCACTCTTTCAAGCATTATGTCTTTTTTCTAAGGTCTGATCCCTCCTGGCAACATGCCCAAAGTATGTGAGACAAAGATTCAAGATCCTTGTCTCCAAGGGTCAGCTTGGTTTCACCCTCTCCAGGACAGACCTGTTTGTTCTCTTGGCAGTCTATGGTATGTTCGTCCAATATTCTTCTCCAGCACTACAACTCAAAGGCATCAATTCTTCTTCTTTCATCCTTAGTCATTTTCCAGCTTTCTGATGTGCAGAGTAATTGTGAAGACCATGGCCTGAGTTAGGTGCACCTTAATCTTCAGACTGGCTTTGTTGCTCTTCAGCACTTTGGAGAGGTCTCTGACAGCAGATTTACTCAGTGAAATTTGTCTTTTGATTTCCTGATGGATAGTGGCAAGAGTGTTGACTGTGGAACTGAGCAAACTGAAATTGTTAGCAATTTCAACCTCTTCTCCGTCTATCATGATGCTGTCAATTGGCCCAGTGGTGAGAATCTTTCTTTTTAAATGATTAATAAAAGATTTATGAGATGTTAAATATTTGATACAATTTCCTTCCCAGATAATTTTTCCTATTTCTGTTAGTTTTGTAAACATCATTCTAGAAGAAGAGGGGCCCAATGCCAAGCACAGCTCCCATGAATGAGAGCTGGGAAGTGGGCCTGAAATTTGGATAGACATTTTCTGATCTCGCATAGGTCCAATGAGTCAAGTCAAGGCAGGATCTTTGATTATTGACTGGAAGTTGGAGTCATTGGACAGAAGCAGACACTCCCATTTAGCCGGGATCTTATGGCCAGCTGCTCAGTTTGAGCTTGTCAGGTCTCTTGGAGATATGCCAGGTATTCAGGTGGGTCGAGGATAGCAGATAGGGCAGCCAGGTGCGACAGCTTGTACTTTGGGAACAACATCTTGGCTACTGGGCACACAGCTGCACCTTGACTCTTTTTTTCTTGATGTTGAGCTTCAATCCATATTAAAGATGACAGTCCTTGACTTTCTGCAACAAATACTGATGCTACATTCCTCCTCATAAAGACCAGCCTCTCAAATAGACTGTTTGCATGTAGATTGAAAAGATATGGAGACATATCTTTACTGATTTTGAAGCATGCCGTATTTTCTTGTTCTGTTCTGACAATTGTTTCCTGGCCCAAATATAGGTTTCACATGAGCACCATCAAGTGTTCTGGGATTCTCATTCTTCTCAAGGTTAGCCACAATTTGTTGTGGTCCACACAATCAAATGCCTTTGAATAGTCAATGAAAGATAGATACTTCTCTCATACTCTCTGTTTTTAGTTAAAATACAGCTGACATTGAATATGATGTTACTAGTCGAAACCAGGTCAGGATTTGTGAATCAGACGATCAATTACATATATACAAGTTCAGATTGAAGTTGAAGAAAACAGCCATCCAGAGGAACCAAAATATGAAGTAACAAACCATCTTCAGAATAGGTTTAACACATTAAATACTAATTACAAAAACCCAGGCAGGTTGTTGCCCAACTCTCAGATACATAACAAGCGATTGCAAAGACCGTGATCAACACTCAACTATTAAAGAAAATAAGATATGACTCAGAAAATGTACTGAAGGAAGAAGTCCAAGCTGTACTGAAGAAATTGGCAGAAATAATAAGGCCTCAGTAATTGACTAACCGTGCATTTTTCAGGAGAGAGATGCAACCCTGCATTAATTCACCAGTTTGTGAGAACAAATAAGGAAGATAGCCACTTGGCCAATTTACTGGAAGAGATCCACATTTGCTCCCATTCTCAAAAAAGGTGAGCCAACAAATTGAACTATTGAAGAATAGAATTAATACCATAGACCTGTAAAGTCTTGCTGAAGTTTGTTAAAGAACAACTGAAACAATAACAACAACAACAACAACACCAAAACCCCAAACAACTACAACAACAAAAACAACTGGAACAGTGCATTGACAGAGAACTACCAGAACTTAAAGATGGATTCAGAAGAGGGCATGGCTCAAAGGATATAATTGTTGATGTCAGGTGGATCTTGGCAGAAAGCAGAGAATACCAGAAAGATTTTTACTTGCGCTTTATTGATTATGCAGAGGCATTTGAATCATAAAAAATTTAAGGCTTACATTGAGAAGACTGGGAATCTCATTTAATTGCACTTATACAAAACCTATATACCTACACCAAGAACCTGTTGTCTGAGCAGAACAAGGGAACACTGCATGGTTTAACATTAGGAAAGGTGTGTGTCGGGGTTCTCCATACCAATTCATTAATGAGCTGAGCAAATAATTTGAAAAGCTGTACTATAAGAAGAAGAATGTGGCATCAAGATTGGAGGAAAACTCAGTAACAGTCTTCATTATACAAAGGAAGGACACAGCCTTGCTAGCAGAAAGTGAAGAAGACTTTAAGTGCTTACTGCAGAAGAATTAAAGACTGTTACCTTCAATATGAGTTATACCCCGGCATAAAAAAAAACCCACACAAAAATCCTCACTAATGGGCCAATAGGAAAAATTGTAGTAAGTGGAGAAAGGATTAAAGTTGTCAATTTTTTAATTTTACTTGGCTCCACAACTAATGCCCTTGGTAGCAATAGTCAAGAAATCAAAAGACATGTTATAGAGGCTGAACTTTATGAGGAGTAATGTGGCATCAGGATTAGAGGAAGACTCATCAACAACCCCAGTTATGCAAATGACACAATCTTAATTGCTGAAACTGGGGAGGGCTTGAAGCATTTGCTGCAGAAGGTCAAGGATTGTAGTTTGCAAAGAAAATTAAGATTCTCACCACTGGGCCAATTGGCAGCATCATGATAGATGGGGAAGAGATTGTTAACAGTTTCAGCATACTTCATTCCACAATCAACACACTTGGCACCAGCAGCGGTCAGGAAATCAAAAGACAAATTGCATTAGGAAAATCTGCTGTCAGAGACATCGCCAAAATACTGATGAGCAATGATATCAGTCTAGAGACTAAGGTGTGCCTGATTCAGGCCAAAGTCTTTGCAATTACTTGCTATGCATCCAAGAACTGGATAATGACAAAGGATTACAGAAGAACTGACGTCTTTGCTTTATGGTGCTAGAGAAGAACCTACCATGGACTTCCAAGAGAACTAACAGGTCTGTCCTGGAGGGGGTGAAAACAAGCTTCTCCTTGGTGACAAGGATTTTCTTTTTAATTAAATTTTATTAGTTTTAATGAAAAAAAAAAGACATGTTGTATTAGGGAGACGTGTGGTGAAGGACCTCTCCAAAGTGCTAAGACCAAGGATGTGAATTTAAAGACTCCGGTGCACCTGATTCAAGCCATGGTATTTTCAATTGTTTCTTAGGCATCTAAAAGATGGACAGTTATTCCAAAGGCCAAAGAATTGATGCCCATGAATTGTGGTGTTGGAGAAGAATACTATCCCATGGACTGCCAAAAGAACAAATGAATCTGGCATGAAGACAGTACAACCTGGGTGCTCCTTTGAGGCAAGGATGATGAAACTCACTCACTCACCTTGGATGTATTCTCAAGAGGAACCAGTTCTTGGATGGAGACGTTGTGCTGGGAAAGGTCGAGTGTCTATGAAAGAGAGGACAAACCTCAATGAGAAGAATTAACACAGTGCCCACCACAATGGGCTTGTGCCTGACGGAGATCATGAAAATGCTACGGGGTAAGGCAAGGTTCAGATCTGTTGTTTGAAGGTTGCTATGATCATAGTGGCCTGGACAACACCTAACAACTAACAACATAGGCTAGAAGTACAAGAATGTTCCTTGGAAGCAAGGGTGCCAAGACTTCATCTGGCATCCTCTGGTCACGTTATCAGAGGCACCAGTTCCTGGAGCAGGACGTCACCACACTTGGAAAAGTAGAGAGTCAGCGAAAAGAGGAAGACCTTTAACATGATCGACACAGACACTGCAAGAAGAGACTTAGTAAAGCAGGGATTCTGCGGATGGCTGAGGGTTAGGTGTGGTTCTGTGCTGTTGTAAACAGGGTAGCCATCAGCCAGAGCGGATTCCACAAAACTATGGCCAACAACTGTATACTAAAAATGACATCTGCCTCTCCCTCTCAACTTATTTTTTAATGATTTATTAATCAGCTTCTATATGAGATTTTTTCTTTGACTTTACCAAAAGTGAATAATTAGAAACCATTTGACAAATAAAAATTTACACCACAAAACAAGAATTTAAGGAGTTTTTCTGATATCTAAAGATTGTTGTATGCAGTCAATGCTCTGTATTAAGATTCTGATGAATCATTGTGAATTATTCTTTTGATATGCTGCTGTATTCTGTTGGCTAGGATTTTGTTAAGGATTTTTACATCTATATTAATAATAGATATTGATTAGTTTTCTTTTTTGTAATATCCCTTCCTAGTTTTTGGTATTAGGGTTATGCTTGCTTTACAGAATGACTTTAGGAGGGTTACTTCTTTTCTCTATTTTTTTTTTTTTAAATAATTGAAATAGAATTGGTGATAAATTTCTTCTGAATGTTTGGTAGAATTCAGCCGTACAGGACTTTTTTTGTAGGGGAGTCTCTTAATGAGTTTCTCAATTTCTTCTTTTGTGATGGGTCTGTCCAAGTATTCTTCATCTGTCTGTTTCAATCTGGGTAGCACATGAGTTTCAAGGAATTAGCCCATTTCCTCTAGGTTTTCATTTTAAAAGTCAAAAGGTCAATCCAGGTTGAAAGCAAAATCCAGTCTGGACATCTCCTGACATGTGCTGCAGGTACCTCAGCCTTGAAGCTCGTGGCTTTACACCAGTGTCACAAAGTTCTCAGTCCTGTCAATATAGGCTCTCCTCTTTCTCTTCTCACAAGTTTTCCAACAAACTTGGGCAAAGACTCTTAACTTAGGCTCTGTCTTGTCTCAGGTCTGGTTACCCTATGTGGCTGCAATGGCTGTTGCTCTGGTCCTGAAGGACAAGTTGCATTCTCTTGCTCCTTTTACGTGTTTCTTTCTGTAATTTTGTTTTTCATTTACCACACTGTCTCTACTTTTGATGTAATGCACCCCTGTTTTTCAGAAAAGATTTAGGCTTACAGAAAATGGAACAGAATGTACAGAGTTCTCACCAATCTCTCTTTTTTAATTTATTTTTTTATTATTAATTTTAATGAACATTTACAGAGACTTTGCATTTCCATTCATTTATTGTTGCATTTTTCTCCCCTGCTCCCCCATTCGCTCTTCTCTTTGAAAAATAAAAGAAAAATTCTTTCACTATTATACAATCCCTCTCCCCTAGTCCACTCCACTATGCAGCCTGCATTCTGGACTCCTGTCATGATAATAAAACCTAATCATATATCTCTTTTAAACAGTTCTCTCCCTCATCTGTTTCAATGCAGTATACATTATTTATCCTCTCTTTCTCGGTCTTCTCTCAAGCCCGATGTAAGCCCCTTTTTACAACAGTGGCATTACACAATATTTGTCCTTTTGTGACTGAGATATTTCACTCAGCATAATGTCCTCCAGGGTCACCCATTTTGTATAATATTTCATGAGTTCTTTGTTTTTCAGTGCAGCATAGTATTCCCTTGTGTGAATATACCACAGCTTCTCTAGCCATTCGTTTGTTGATGGGCACTTAGGCACCAACTCCTTCCTATTGTGAACAAAGCCACAATAAATATGAGTATGCATATGTCTGCTTGGGTGGCAGTTATGGTTTCTTTAGGGTATATTCCCACTAGTGGAATTGCTGGGTGACGTAGGATTTCTATTTGCAACTTTTTGAGAGAGCACCATACCACCTTTCATATGGGTTGCACCATTTTACACTCCCACCAACAGTGAATAAGGGTTCCAGTTTCTCCACAACCTTGCCAGCATTTGATGTTTGCTACTCTGTTAAATTTTGCTATTCTTACTGGGCTGAGATGATATCTCATAGTTGTTTTGATTTACCTCTCTCTTAGAACTAGGGATTTTGAACATTTCTTCGTGTGTTTGTTGGCCATCTGAATGTCTTCTTTGGTGAAGTGTCTGTTCATATCCTGTGCCCATTTTTCATATTTATTCTTGCTCACATGGTTTCTGTTGTGAAATCAGCATTTAATCTTATTTGCTCTCCTTTATAGATTACTCTTTGTTTCTCTCTCACTGCTTTCAGAATTCTCTTCTTATCTTTGGTTCTGGAAAATTTGACTATGATATGTCTTGGTGTTTTTCTTTTGGGGTCTATTCTATATGTTGTTCTCTCAGCTTCTTGAATATATATTCTCTCATTCTTCATTATGCCTGGGAAGTTTTCCTCTAGGAATTCTTCCATACTTTTTTTTCAGTGCCTTTACTTGCTTTTTCCTGTTTTGGGATTCCTATTATGTGCATGTTATTTCTCTTGATGGTGTCCCACATTCTTCTTAGATTTTCTTTTTTCTTCCTCTTTGATTCTGCTTTTGGTTCTAGCAGATCAATGGTAGCAATTCTGTCTTCTATTTCACTGGTTGTGTGTTGCATCTCTTCAACCCTGTTCATGAGACCCTCCATCTGAAACATTGGTCCTCACATTTTTGGATAGTGATTTCTTGGTTTTCTAGAGCCTCTAATGCCTTGTTTGTTTTAACTGGATTGTTTGGATTTTTTTTAAGCTCTTCCTAGTTTTTGTTTTCAGTGTCCTGCAATTCTTCAAGTTTGTCTTTCACCCATTGAAAATATTCGATCATTGTTCTTTTAAATTCTGTGTCAGAAAGTTTCATCAGACTTTCTGGCTTCAGGAAATCCATCAATACAGTGTCAGCTTTTGGTGGTGACATCTTGTTCCTCAATAATTTGGAGAGGTCCCTGGCTGCAAGCTCAGAATGTAGGGTTTTTCCTCCCTTAAATTAAAACAATTGTGTTAAGAAAGAGTTAAAAGTAGTATTTATTGAATAATATTCATTCATTCATTTATTCATTCATCTATGTATCTATGTATGTATGTATTTATGTATCTTTCTTGCTCACGTCCCAACTCAGTGATACATACTATATCACAGAAAGATTAAGTGATGAGAAAGAAGAGATGTAGTGATGTATTGAACGAGGTGCAAAAATTTCAAGGTTCATTCCTGTGCATAAAGGTTTGTTTTTTTCCCCCAGAAATTTCCATTTTAATATAGAAAGTGTCTGTCTGCTTCAGTTGAGGTGGAGGCCTGACAGGGCACTAGTATTTAGTGAGGCCCAGATGATAGAATATTGCACACATGAAAACAGGTCTGCACTCATCACACGACCGTCCCCCTCCCCCCCAGCATGTCGCACACGGTGAGGACACTGCAAGCCTGGGCAGTACCTGGTGGGAATCCTTGAGCCATGAGGACCTAGAGCCAAAATCAGAATGTTTTTAATTAGAAAAAGAAAAAAACCCCAAAACCCACCCAAAGTTTTATACTAACCCAACTGTTCTTCACTCCATGCACACACAACACTCATGGAAGGCAGATGTGGTGGTGGTGACACAGAGGAGGCTGCTCTGTGCAGATGCGCTGGTGGGCACATGAGTCCATTGGTCAGAGACATACATGGACCCAGCAAATGCAAACTACAGTTGCCTTTTCTCTCAGCTTGCATCTTCAGTGGCCTTTGGCAACTCCTCAGTAGCTCATGGAAGACAGAGCAAGGCCAGGCTGAGTTCCTCCTGCCTGCGGGATCCACTGCCAGGCATGCGTGCAGGTGGGGGCCCTGGGCAGGGGTATCCCCTCCGCGGGTTCCAGGACCCCCAGGAGTTTCCACTCTCCTCGCAGCAGCTCCACTGGGACACTGTTTGCACATCTCCCAGAAACTGCAGCTCCTCTGGTCACCATCATCACCCCGGCACAACACCACTGCGGCCACATGGCCACGTAGCCAACTTCATACCCAACGTTTCCCCCTGCACAGCCCCCTGTGTCCACGTGATCTCCAACCCAAGTGCAAATGGTTTGTACATCTCCCCTCGGTGAGTGAGGTGCCCAGCATTGCCCTGCCCTCGAAGATTTCTTTTAGAGTGAGAGTATCACTGAAAACATCATAAAGGAAGAGACCCTGATTAAAAAAAAATGGTCAGCTGACCATAGAGGGCAAGGATGCTGAGACGGAGGGCAATCATCTATCCAGACATGAGGGACTAAAGCACTGTGATGCCTCAAGTTATGAGCAGTCAGCGTATGTCTGTGAGAGAAGGCTGGTGAAGATCTGACAGCTCTGCTGACATAGTGCAGACAGAACTGCGCTGCTAAACTAAAGGCCGCGCTTCTCTGGTCAAATCGCCAGTGGCTCCGTAGGAGAACGATGAGCAATCTCCTCCCACAGGGTGAACAGTTAGCTGTTAGCTTGTTCCTACTCAACAGCACTTCATTTTTGTTAGTTTGTTTGTTTTATGGAAATAGTAGCCATTACCCCACCTCTTGATAGAGAAAATGATATGTAATAGTTACAAATCCAGAAAAAAAAAATAGTCATGAATCCAAAAAGAAACAATCTTGGAACTTTGAGGCAATTCTCTACCAATTCTTGATTCCCTACCAATTGTTCCACACTGAGTTTTTCAAAGCTTTGAAAGAGCTCTAATATATGCTTCTGTCTACCAGTTAAAGACATCATTGCTTCTCAGTATTCTGGAAATACACCTAAAGGCATATTTTCCCAGTGCAATTCGTGTTTTGATTTCCTGACTGCTAGTGCCAATATTGTTGATTGTGGAGCTGAGCAACCTGTAATTGTTAACAACGTCAATCTCTTTGTCATCTATCATGGTGCTCCTGACATAGACCATGGTCTTCACAATTACTTGCTATGCACCAGAGAGCTGGACAATGACTAAGGGTGACAGAGGAAGAATTGATGTCTTTGAGAACGTGCCATGAACTGCCAAGAAAACAAATAAGACTGTCTTTGAGAGAGTGAAACCAAGTTTCTCCTTGGAGGCTAGGATTTTGAAACTCAATTTCGTACATATTGGTCACGTGTCCAGGAGGGACTAGACCTTGGAGAAGACATCATGCTTGGAAGGGTGAAGGGACAATGCAAGAGAGGAAGACCCCAGATGAGATGGACTGATACAGTAACTGGGGTAATGAGGGTAGGTGTGTCTGAGTTAGTGAGACTGGCTCAGGACAGGGCAGGCTTCAGAGGTGCTGTATATAGGGTCAGTGTGACTTGTAGGCAACTCAGTGGCACATAACAACAACAACAAGTTAAAGAGTGTAAACTGAATACACTGAAACTTACTCGGTGTATTGAAATGTTTGTCACATAAGTTTGAACAGACGAGTACTTTTTTTCCAGTTTTTTCACACTGTCTGAGAAGTGATTGTGAATTGCTTGAATAGAATTGTCCAGTTGACTTCTAGATAACTTATTTCCAGAGTGCATGAGAGAAGTTACAATGTTAACATTAGGCTAAGATGTTGGTGAATGCTGTAGACATGCATGACTCAAGCAGTGGGGTTAAAAAAAAAAGTGCACACTGAATTTTTTAACCCTAGAGATTCACTAAACATGTTTAAGTAGATGGAATGTGCTTTATGCTGGGCATGGTGTATGAGAGTGAATGAATTTTTATAGGAGTCAAACTACAGTGAAGGGGTGAGAACCAAATATTTAGATAATGGTCCGATGAGGACATAATAAATGGCATTCGTGTTACCGCTTGTGAGCCTCATGGGTGGATTATCCCTAATATCAGGATAAAAGTAGGAATATTTACATTGCGTTTTATCTTTAATCATCGTTTTTACTTTCCGCTCTCCAAATGAACATACTCAGATAACAGCTCTTGTGATCCTCAAGGATCAAACTGTCACAGGGAATGAAACTTGGGCCTCAAAAAATGTTCTATTACTCACACCACACGACTACTCTATAACTAAACCAACACCAAGTGAAGCCGGAAACTGCAGGAAAATGACAAGGCAACCACAAGATTACACTGCAAGGAATTTATTAAAGCAAGACGTTGAAACCTCTACATTTTCCAGTGAAGATCAGCTAAGCACAGAAGGCGAGACGCAGCTTTGGATAACATGCTTTCTCCATCTAGAGAACACATTTTGCAACAACTTTTGCCTAAAAAAAGACAAAAACAAACACTCAAAAAGAAAACAAGGTGAAGTCAATCAAAGAGTCTTTAAGTGAAGGAACCCCCACCCCCGTCCCCAGTGATGACCCCCCCCTTCAGGAAGTTGCTCCTGTGCTGGTGGGCAGCTGTGGCGTCGGCCCTTCACTGTCACTGCATGGGACCCTGCTCGACTCCTTCTCAGGACACTGAGGGGAATATGACTCCCAGGGAGATGACCTGAGAGGAAAGGACACAGCCAGAGGCTCTGTGGAGTTTTAGTTTAGATCAGCTGCTGTTTCTGGAGCTTCTATTCTATGTCCATGGACCATGTGCTAACATGTGAGCAGCAAAGCAGGTGCGTTCAAGTCCTGTGCGCACACACCCAAGTAGCAAGCCAACCTCCTTGTTGTCTGAGAAGCTGATCAAAATCATAACAAAAGAAATTACCACCACTTTTGCAACGAGTATTTTGTCCTCATAAGACAGCTGTTTGGCGCATTGCTTCACTTGTAGCTTAGCTCTGATATCTTCAGAGGGTACATTATACATTTTAAGGTACGCTTCATAGACAGGATCTGGTTCCAGTATGAACTTGCCTGCTTCTATAACAGCTGCTGGACAAGCCATTGCGTTAGCTGGAGTTGGGAATAAGCCAGGGGAAGGGAAGGAAAAGAAATTCAATTCATGTTAGGAAAGCAAGTTTTCTTCCCCTTAGTTTCCAAAAATATCTCATGACTGTACAGTAGCCATAAAAATTTCATAATCCAATCCCATGAGTGTATTGTTGAAAAAGAAGACTTGACAGTTTCTGATTTGTTCATGATCACACAGCAAGTTGCTAGAACAGGAAAACCATTTTCTGGACCTAGTTAGAGGTTTTTAAAACACATGTTCACGGCTTTCTGAGACGGCTCAAGTTTGCTACAATTTATTGCTTACATCTGAAATAAAAGCAAGTATCCCTGTGAATAAGATGCTTCCCTTTTTGTCCAAAGAGCTGGGTAAAGAGGGAGTTTGGATTAACTGAATTTTAGTGAATGGTGGATTTGAAAATCTTACCAGAAGCCGAGGAAAGAAAAGGGAAACCTGGGGAGTTGACTATCAAGTAGAATTAAATGTTGAAAGGCAATGTTTTGAGAGGAAAAATCAGGGATTCAGTAATATGTTATCTGAGTGAAGGCAGAGAAAAACATAAAACCAGTGAAATTAGTACATCATAGTAAGTCTTTAATTCTGTAGAGATTGTTAAAGAATCCATTTGGGAGAGTATGAGGAGGAAAAAGAGCTCAATATTGCCACCACTGGGAAGTGAATGGAGACCTGAAAGAACCACTTTTCCATTTCTGAATTTCCCATTCCCTTAACTCTGACCCAGTCATTCACTGTCCACCATCAGCCTTCCATCCACCATTGTGTGAACTACCTAGCTCAAATCATCTGGAGAACTTGGATTGTAAGATCATGGATGAAAAGGATAGGTAGAGATGGTCCAGAAAGTTCGATTTCAGAGAAAACATTTAAAGACACTTGGATCAATTTCCAGGGCATGGAAGATATGCAAAAGTATTTACTGATGACCTGAAACCAGAAGATACTCACCTTAATGGAAGACTATCCCATTCTCATGGCTTCAAAGGTTTAACACTGGGAAAATGTCAAGACCACAAAAAGTGATCTACAGATACAATGCAATCCCAATGAAGACCTCACCATCATTCTCCAAAGAGATGGGAAAAGTAACTTTATGTGGAAAGGAAAGAGACCCTGGAAAAGCACTGTGTGACTGAAGAAGAAATACAAAGTAGGAAGCTTTACAGTTCTCAATTTATATATATTTTTTTTAACAGTTCTCAGTTTTAAAACTTACTTCAGCTACAGGACTCAAACAACTTGGAACTGGTACAGTGATAGATACATAGACCAGTGGTACGGAATTAAGAACCCAGAAGGAAATCCCTCCACCTATGGACAGCTTACCTTTCTTTTAAAACAACAACAACAAACCACAACACCCCCACCCCCTACATTTTAAAGAATTGGCTGACATAGAAGAATGTCAAGAAATAACATATGATCAAGAGGCAATAGTGATGAAGGAGGAATTCAGGCTGCTCTGAAGGACTTGGCATAAAAGAAAACCCTGGGAATTGACGGAATAGCAATTGACGTGACTCAACAAGAAGACACTGCCCTCGATGTGCTCACCAAGCTGTGCCAAGAAATCTGGAGGACAACTACTTGGCCAA
>NW_006400018.1:574893-586196 GCF_000299155.1 Elephantulus edwardii
TAGAGGGCCTTCCCCTCCTGTGCTGTCCCTCCACCCTCCCAAGCATGATGTCCTTCTCCAAGGACTGGTCTCTCCTTACAACATGACCAGAGTATGTCAGATGAAGCCTCAGAATCCTTGCCTCCAAGGAGCAGCCCGGTTTAACCCTCTTCAGGATGAATCTGTTTGTTTTTCTAGCAGTCCATGGTACCCTCAATACTCTTCTCCAGCACCACAGCTCAAAGGCATCAGTTCTCCTATCCTTCCTACCTAGTCATTGTCCAACTCTCTGATGCAAAGCAAGTGATAGCAAAGACCACAGCCTGTATCAGACACACCTTAGCCTCCAGAGAGACACCATTGCTCTTCAGTACTTTGGAGAGGTCCCTAACAGCAGATTTTCCCATCGCAGTACGTCTTTTAATTTCCTGGCTTCTGGTGCCAAGAGTGTTGATTGTGGAGTCAAGCAGACTAAAGCTGTGAACAATCTCAATCTCTTCACCATCCATTCTGATGCTGCCAATTGGTCCAGTGGTGAGAATCTTTATCTTCTCAATATTGAGCCTCAACCCATATTGAAGGCTGCAGTCCTTGCAAAACAATATCACTAGTATCACACAGTAGCAAAATCCTCCTGAAGATTATCCAGAAGTGACTGGAACAGTGCATTAATGGAGAACTACCAGAAATACAAGCTGGGTTTAGAAGAGGTCATGGCACTAGAGACATTATTGCCAATGTCAGATGGACCTTGCAAAAAAAGCAAAGAGTCCCAGAGGAATGTTTATCTTTTTTCATTGATTATGCAAAGGAATTTGACTGTGTGGATCACCACAAATTGTGGCTAACCTTGAGGAAAATGGGAATCCCAGAACACTTGATTGTGCTTATGCAAAACCTATATTTGGACTAAGAATCAGTCCTCAGAACAGAGCAGGGAAACACTGCATGGTTCAAAATCAGGAAAGGAGTGTATCAGGGATGCATCCTGTCTCCATACTTTTTCAATGTACATGCAGAACAGATCTTTCAGGAAGCAGGGCTTTATGAGGAGGAATGTGGCATCAGGATTAGAGGAAGACTCATAAACAACCTACATTATGCAGATGACACAGCCGTGCTTGCTGAAACTGAAGAAGACCTGAAGTGCTTGTTGCAGAAGATCAAGGACTGTAGCCTTCAATATGTATTGAAGTTCAACATCAAGAAGACAAAGATTCTCATCACTGGGCCAGTTGGCAGCACCATGATAGACAGAGAAGAGATGGAAATTGTTAACAATAACAACTTGCTTAGCTGCACAATTAGCACTCTTGGCACCAGCAGTTAGGAAATCAAAAGATGAATTGCATTGGGAAAATCTGCTGTCTGTACTGAAAAGCAACTATGTCAGTTTAAAGACTGAAGTGTGCCTGATCCAAGCCATGGTCTCCACCATTACTTGTTATGAGTCAGAGAGCTGGACAATGACTAAGGTTGAAAGAAGAATCGATGCCTTCAAATCGTGCTGCTGAAGAAGAATCTTGAACATACCATGCACTGCCAAGAAAACAAATCGGTTTGTCTTTGAGAGGGTGAATCCAAGTACCTCCTTGGAGGCTAGGATTTTGAAGCTCTGTCTCACATGCTTTGGGCACCTGTCCAGAAGAGATTAATCTTTGGAGAAGAACATCACGCTTGGAAAGGTGGAAGGACAGTGCTGGAGAGGAAGACCCTGGATGAGACGGATTCATACAGTAACTGGGCCAAGTGAGATAGACTCAGGACAGGGCAGGGTTCAGAGCATCAGGGTCAGAGCATAGGGTCACATTGGGTTGCAGGCTACCCAATGACACATAACAACAATAACAACTGCATTTTTTATTGATTAGTTTACAAAACAATACATTGTGTTTCACACTATTCTTCATTCACATTGTATTTCATACAACACAATGTAAATTAACTTTGTAAACAAACCAATAAAATAATGTTGTTACTTATTGTTATGTGCCATTGAGTTGCCTGTGACTCATAGTGACCCTATACAACAGCTCTGAAACCTGCTCTATCCTGAGCCAACTTTATTGTCTCTGACACACCTACTTCCATTACCCCAGTCATTGAACCAATCCATACCATCCAGGATCTTTCTCTCTTGCACTGCTTCTCCATTCTCCCGAGCATAATGTCCCTCTCCAGGGAAAGGTCCTTCCTTGCAACATGCCCAAAGTTTGTCAGACGTAGCTTCAGAATCCTTACCTCCAAGATGCAGCCCCTGGCTTGATACTCTGCAGGATAAATCTGTTTGTTCTTTTAGCAGTCCATTGTATATTTAATACTCTTCTTCACAGCTCAAAGGTATCAATTCTCTTCCTATCATACCTAGTCACTGTCCAGCTTTCTGGATCAGGCACACCTTAGTCTCCAGACTGACATTATTTCAGTACTCTAGAGACATCTCTGACAGCAGACTTTCCCAATGCAATTTGTCTTTTTATTTCTTGTCTGCTGGTACCAAGCGTCTTAATTGTAAGCTGTCCATAGATGGATGGATTTACTCCAGGGTTCTTAATTCCATTCTAAAGAGATAAAACTCATTAAATGGGGAAAAGAGTCTTAAACAAATAGTGATGGAAAAACTGTACATCTTGTTGCAGAATATCAAAAGGAGATAAATATCTATCATCATGTACAAAAACTAACTCAAGACGACTCAAGGGTCTAGGACTGCTTGGGAATAATACTCACCTTCAGAGCAGAAAAGGGCCAAGGTGATCAACAGGAGAGTGATAGACAGCTTCATGGTAGCTTCTTTTGCTTTCACCTCTTGCAAAGGATGATCTCAGGAGCCTGAAGAGCGGGGCTATTTATACCCAGTGAGCTTCCCTGGTCCTGACCACACACACAGGTGACAGGTCACACGGTTTGGCTTCCAGCACTGTCATTCTCACTGAACATGTCTGCCAGACACCTGTGTCACAGCCCCACTTCTCTGCCTTCCTTCTTAGAGCAGGTTCAGTGAGAACAGTGCCATGGGAACTTGGCTTCGTACTTTCTGATGAGTGTTCAGGGACCCACAGGGATGTTATTTGGTCCCTCAGTTTGTTCTCTGAGCCCTGTGACTACTATTTCTTTGTACATTGTGACAGTACTGAAGAATAGGTGGGTTCTGTCAGATTGGCAGATCCTAGGTTCATGGGAAGCTGGAAAGGTACCCTCTGGTGAGGGGAGGGCAAGCACATACAAGACTCTTCTCCCTTTGACCACCTTGTCTCTCTGGCAGCCTGAGTGTGTGTTTCAACCACATATTGTACAAGTGTGAACAAGACCACTGTAGTTCCTTGGCTTCCGTTTCATCATAATCGTTGAACCGCATGGGCATAGGAACCATTGTTGAACATGGCGCACTTCCATAGAATGTTCTTGGTGAAAACAAGAGTTCTACCCACTGACCGCACTCTTCTGTCAAGTCTTCTGGATGCAGTTAACGACATCGCTTATGCTGTTTACCCACCTCGGGCTCTGTGTAAACGAAATGACATCCTGCCAGCATTGCACCGTCTTCACAATCTGCTTTGCTCAAGCCCAGCTTTGCAGATACTGTATCAACCGATCCCATTGAGGGGCTTCCTCTTGTTACTGACCCTCCACTTATCCAAGCTTGATATCCTTCTGCACAGAACAACTCTTTCAAATAACATATTAGATGATGTGTCACTGTCCGTCTGTAAAGAGGACCCTGGTTGCACTTCTTCAAAGACAGATTTGCCTGTTCTTGGACAGCCGATATTCTTAGACAAGACTGCAATTCAAAGACATCAACTCTTTTTCTGTCTTCTTTATTCGTTGTCCAATTATCACATCCATATGAAGCAATTGGACGTACTACAACTTGGGACAAGTACACCTTAGTCTTCAAAGTGTTATCTTTGCTCTTTAGCACTTTAGAGAGGCCTTTTTAAAGTTTTTTTTAAGAGTTTCAGTTCTTCAACATATCATAGGATGATATAACGATCCCTCCCTGTACCCAAAGAGCTCCTAGGTGGCCAGACTCTCATCAGTGGTAAGGAGGATTCTCTCACCCTATTTGGCTCTAGGCAGGTGAGATGATAATAAAAAGAGAACAAGAAATTAGTGAGTATTCATCTTCCCATACCCCACTGAAGTCAAGACTTGAACTTAATATACCTTTGCTGTCTGAAAACCCTAATTTTTGATGGAAGATCAAGTTGTTCCACCCAAAGAAATACACCCCCCACCTGTTGATCTCTTTTTGCACCACCACAGTCCGTGTGAGTCAGCAAGAATCTTCTGTCACGGAAATGGCCAGTTTCAAAGACAATACACGGTGAAGTGTTGGTTAGACATCTTCATTCGTTCCTTAATTACATTCCTCAATGGCAATTGGTCTTATGAAATAAAACACCTATGAATGATTGTCTAAAAAGCCACTATGATTTCTAAACCTTCACTCAAATAGGAAATAATAAATAAATCTACTACTCATTTAAATACAAATCTATTTTTTAAGGAGTCACAGCCTTGGCCAAAGGTCCCTATTCTCAGCTGTACAGATAAAAAAGGTGGGGAATTTTTTTAAAAGCCAAAGTTGCTCTGTAGAGCCAAATTGAGGAGGCCTGATGAGCAGCAAAGCCCGAGAATGACTGTTTTGAACTAGGGATTTTTATGAATTTATTTACCAGTGAACAAACTGGCAGAGGGTTGGTGAAGTCCAGGGAGGAGCAGCGGTGGGGCTCAGTTAAATCGTTTGGGATGATGGAGGAGACCTCGAACCCACTCACCACCTTCAACCTCACCCCCAAAAGCCAGATGCTATGCTCATGAAGTTCACAGACTATCAGATTCCAAGCCAAAGTTTACTGCATGTTAGAGTTTAGGAATCTTACTAGAGTTTAGGAATATTATTAGAGTTTAGGAATATTTATGTAAACTGAGTTTTCATATCTAAAAAGGGGAGCGAGCAAATGGGAAGGAGCGGGGTGAAAAGACAGGGTAGTGAAGGGCAAGGTCCAATGGTGATTAATTTTATAAAACATAATGCATGACAATGATTGTATGAAACACAATGTGAATAAAGAATAGTGTGAAACGCAATGTATATGAACTTTGTTAGCAAACCAATTAAAAAATGTAAAATAGAATATATATGAATATTCATATAAAACACCGTGTATTTGAGTGAAACACAAGGTAAAAGAATCACTATATGAAAACCAATAAAAATAATTAAAAAATAAAAATTATAGTACTTACATCGTAAGTTTCATGTGACGGTTCAGTGAGATTCTACGTAAACTACTTAATTAAATTGATGGCACATACAAAATGTAGTAATAAAGACATGCTAATGATTACATAACACCCTCTGAAAATCCGCTGGACAGTCAGCTATGGGTCGGTTCTGACTTGATGGCATACAAGAACAACATCATATAACAACAACAACATAGCATTTCTGTCTGGACCTTCTTGAATTATTTGTTATTCATATCCTGGGTCACCATCAGTTGCAAGTGTAGAGCACAGAGTCTCTCTTTTCAGAACTAGAAGAAATTCTACATACACACCTTCCTAGAAATAAATGAATGAGAAAACATAGCCCATGCTCTCTGCGTGTGCAAACACAGGATTTCCTGTGACCAGGCCTGTTTTGCAGCATACAAAGCTGTGAAGCACGCTCCAGATGGGACCGAAGGCTTCCTGCTGGCACAGACATGGCCTTCATCAGCATATTCCATTAGGTACACTAGGTCTCTGTGACAGCATTGTTTCCATGTTCTTTCTACCACTCTCATAGCTCCTCAAACATGCTAAGGGGCTTTTCATTTGCATCATCCATGTTTTTGATGGTGTTGAAAAGAAAATTTGATCAGCAACCAAATTAGAGTTAACAAGGTATACAGAGCTATTCTGTTGCGGGAAAGCATGCATTCAAGCCTAAACCGATGAGACCTCGCTTAAACAGTACGGGGTCACAGTTTTTAAAGACAATGAGAGGTTTCCAAGGTTACAGTTGTTAACGGCAACGAGAGGTTTCCAGTTCAAAGTAGTTATTGTAATTTAGTCTTAAGTATGTTCATCATTAAAGGGAGAGTTTTACACAAGAGGGAAATTTCTGTAATTGGTTTTTGTACGTACATTTGTATATCGAGAATTAAAGGAGTAATTTTTAACTGTCAAATAGGATTTTGTGAAAGTTCCTGAAGTTAGGAACATTTGAAAAGTTCCTTACTGTTGTGTCAAGATTTGTAGCTGACAAACACAACTTTGACTGATAAAGGTTTTCATAAAACCTTAGCACTTGGCATTAATAACCATTTGTTTTAATTTAGTATTCATCAGTCCTTACTGCTGGTCATTTTCCAATCTGTAGCTGGAGGTCTGAACGACTAGGGGCCTCAGTCACCACCTCAGCTAACTATCATGATTAGTTCTCATTAGACTAGTTCTTCTAGTTTAAGTTGGATGGAGCCTCTGGTAGCCTCGTGGATAGAAGTCTCACTGCCAGCCCCAAGGCAAACAGTTCAAACCCACCAGCTTCTTCTTAAGAAAAAGGTGGTCATTCTGTCCCTTACAATCTACTGCCTCTGAATATTTGCTAGAGGGTCAGTTGATTCCAACTCGGCAAACAACAAACAAAACAACATGGACTGCCAAAAGAGTTAGCAAATCTGTCTCAAAAGACTTGGATTGTGGTTTTCATAGCTTCAAAATACTAGGACTAGAAGAAAGAATACAGGCTGATAGTCCAGATTAGTAAATATTGTTTCTCCTCAAGGCACTTGAATCTTTGGATTCATATTCTCACCAGGATATGCTGTTCACATATGTCTTTTTGGCTGAGGTTGTAGATTCCGTGACTCTCTATACTTTTGGCCTTAACCTGATAAGGACATACCCTGAGGGACACACAAAGACTTCCCAAGGTGCACACAGGATGGGCAAATTAGGAACTCAACACTTCTAGAGCCTCACATCTGCATATATTTTGACCACAGGCCTACCATGTGGCCACAGTGGTTCTCCTGCCCAGCCCCATCTCTCACAGTATCTCTTGTCCCAATTTACAGAGAAATAAAAAGCAAACACATCACTCATCAGAATATTTTTTCCTATTTTTTCTAAAATTTTTTTTATTTTTTATTTTATATTGGTTTGCTTACAAAGTACATATACAAGAGACAGATATTATATGGTGCCACTGTTATAGAATGAGGCTGACATTGGGGTGGGGGTAAGACTGAGAAAAAACTGGATAAATTATGTTTACTGCATTGAAAAAAAAAAAGAATAGTTGCTATATATATATAAATTGCTTCAATTTAAATTGCATATGAGTAATTAATGTTCTTTTGCACAATCAGCCTCAATGCTTGTTTAGACAGCTGATAATGAGTTCTGTATTGTCTCTTTCTATAGATAAAACCAATTTGATACTAGTATATTCCTTTAGGTAAGATCCATGTATATAATTGTCATTTATGTTATTCTGGTTTTCTGTAAAAAGGTACGAGCAATGAATAAATTATTGATTGAAAAAAAAACCAAACAAAAAACAAAGTACATATACATTGTGTTTCACACTATCCTTCATTCACATTGGGTTTCATACAATCCTTCCCATTCATTATATTTCATATCATTAATCACCAGTGTACTATGCCCGTCCTTACCTTGTATTTCCAGATACCCACCAGATCTTTCTCATTTCCTTTCCTCTACTCCCTCCATCCACCAAATTATACCACCCTATGATTTCCCCTATCCATCCTTACCTCTCTGTTCCCACCCTCCTTTCTTAGATTCTTACACACATTTTAGTAGTATCTTTCTATTTATAAAATAATGATCTTATGCAGTACTTGTCCTTATGAGACTGAGTTCTTTCACTCAGCTCTCCAGTCCCTCCCACGGTATACAGCAATTTTTAAAATTGTTACTCCTGATAACAACATAGTAACTGTGTAGTATTCTATATGTGAAATACCATCATTTCTCAATCCATTCAGTTGTGATTGGACATTTGGGCTGTTTCCATGTTACATTTGGGTTCTTATAACAATGGGTAAAGAAAATTGGTGTACAAGTCTCTGTTTGTGTCTCAGTTTTCATTTTCTCAAGGTACAAGCTGGGTCATGTGAAATGTCTATGTTCAGCTTTTTGAGGGCATGCCAAACTGGCTTCCAGAGTGGTTCTACCGTTTTACAATCCCACCAACAGTTTACGAGAGTTCTTATCTTTCCACATCCTCACAAATATTTATTGTTTGCTATTCTGTTAAATAGCCTCTACTACTGTGGTGAGATACTATCTCATTGTGGTTTTGATTTGCATCTTTCTTATTGCCAGTTATTTTGAGCATTTATTCATGGGTCTGTTTGCCATCTGAATGTCTTCCTTTATGAAAAGTCTTTCTATATCTTTTGACTGTTTTGTATTTGGGTTATAAGTCTTTTTCTTTTTCTTGTGGAGGTCCTGTAGTATTCTGTAAACTTTTGGTATGAAACCCCTATCTGAGATGATATTGCCAAATGTTTTTTTTTTCTTCTTTCCTCAATCAGTATGTTTACTTTTCATCCTGTTGGAAAGTTTTTGATACACACAGGGATTTAATCTTTAGAAGGTCCCATTCATCAGTTTTATCTTCTCCTGGTTCTTTGTTTATGACTGCATTTGTAGGTTGTTTGTTTATGGCTGCATTTGTCAATATCTTTACACCATAGGTTAGGCCTTCTAAACATGGTCTCAACTTTGTTTCTTATGAGCTTTACCCTAGGTCTCTGATCCACCTTGAGTTGACTTTTTATATGGTGAGAGGTGTGGGTCCTGCTTCAGCTTTTTTGGAGGTAGCCAGCACCATTTGTTGAAAAGGTTATAATTTTCCCATTTGATAGTTTTTTTTCTTGTCAAATATCTGTTGACAATAGATTGAGGAGTTAATTTCTGGGTTCTCATTTCTGTTCCAACTCTCTTCTAATTCAACACCTTCATCAAATAGAAAAACAATAACAATTAAATTTTACAACCTCTAGAAGAAAGGCAATTATAAGGACAAGAGCTGGAACCAATGAGATAGAAAACAGAAAAACAATTGAAACCATCAACAAGACCAGGAGCTGTTTTTTCAAGAGTCAGTAAAACTGACAAACCATTGGCAAAATCAACAAAAGGGAAAAAAAGAGAAGGCACAAATAACTCAATTAAGAAATGATAGAGGTGACATCACAAAATAATGAGATGAATTTAAATTTATAATGTCAGAATGTTATGAAAAGCTATGCTCTGATGCCTTGGGGAAGTCTGTTGTCAGGGACCTCACAAGAGTACTGAAGAGCAACAGTGCCAGTCTGGAGACTAAGGTGCGCCTATTCCAGGCCATGGTCTTCACAATTACTTTCTATGAGTCAAAAAGCTGGGCAATGACTAGGGATGATAGAAGAACTGATGCCTTTGGCCTGCAGTGCTAGAGAAGAATATTGAATATACCATGGACGGCCAGGTGAACAAACTGTTTTGTCCTAGATAAGGTGAAACCCAACTGCTCCTTGGAGGCAAATATTCTGAAGCTCCATCTTACATACTTTGTGTATGTTGCAAGCAGGGACCAGTCCTTAGAAAGGGACATTATGCTTGGGAGGGTAGAGGGAGAGTGTAGGAGGGGAAGACCCTCGATGAGATGGATTGACTCAGTGACTGGGGTAATGATGGTAGGTGTGTCATAGTCGAGAAGGTTGGCTAAGGATAGAACAAAGTCCAGAGCTGTTGTACATAGGATCACTATGAGTCCCAAATGACTCAACAGTACATAACAGCAAAAACATGCTCTTATACATTGGAAAATCTAGAGGAAATGGGAAAATTCCTTGAAATTCATTCCCTGCCAAGATTCACACAGACAGATGTACTTGAACAGACCCATCACAAAAGAAGAAATTGAGTAGCTCATAAAAAGACTCCCCCACAAACAAAGAAAAGTCCTGCACCCGATGGCTTCATGGCTGAATTCTACCAAACATTCAGAGGAAATATATTACCAATTCTATTTGAATTATTTCAAAGATATAGAAAAAGAAGGAACACTTCCTACAGTTATTCTATAAAGCGAACATAACCGTAATACCAAAACTAGGAAGGAATATTGCAAAAAAAGAAAACTATAGACCAGTATCTCTCATGAATATAGTTGCAAAAATCCTTAACAAAATCCTGGGCAAGAGAATACAACATCATATTAAAAAAAATCAGCACGCTTTCTTAAAGGAAGCTGGGCTGCGTGGCAGGAAACCAGGCTGTATGGCAGGAAGCAGGGCTGCTCCCACAGTTATCTGGGAAGTAAACTGCTGTCTAGCTTGACAACACAGGACCCCTTAACTCAAGCAACCAGGGAGGTCTGGGGCACCTTGATGGAGACAAGAATCCACTTCTAGAAGGGAACAACATACTTCCTCCTTTGTCATTAAGATACTATGGAGGAAAAAAACCTGATCTCTAGCTTTACCACACAAGACCCCTTAACTCAAGCAACAGGGAAGTACTGAGCACCCCAACGGATGCGAGAATCTACTTCTGGAAGGGAACAACAGGCTTCCTCCTTTTTCATTTAAGTAGTTTTTGGGGAAACCTGCTGTCTATCTTGACCATGCAGCACCCCTTAACTCAAGCAACATGGAGGTCTTGTGCACATGGACTGAAGCAAGCAAGAAGCCACTTCCAGAAGGGAACAACAGGTTTCCTCCTTTGTCTTTCAGGTACTTTGGGGAAATATAGGTGCTTTCCAAAACATTGCTGTATGCTGGGTAATTTTATACTAATAACAGCCTAATAGCTACAAGATTCCCATAATGTCAAGAAAGCAGCAATCCAGTATGATAAGACTCTCTTTTCTCTTCTGCCTCTTCAAATGACCGTTTGTCATCTGTAAATATAAAAAGCGTGAATAAAGTGGACTCTTTTAGCCACAAATATATTATGAATAAATAAAGGGAAATTTCATTCAGCTCATTAAGAGATGTGTTTATCAACTTTTAACATGTTTAATGAATGTTTCCCGTGGCTGACTCTGAGAAGAATGCGAATCCCAGAACAGTTGATCATTCTAACACAAAACCTATACTTGGATCAAGAGACAGTCGTCACAACAGAGCAGGGAAACACTGCATGGTTCAAAATTTGGAAAGGTGTACGCCAGGGATGTGTCCTATCTCCATAACTTTTCAACTTGTATGCAGAACAGAGATTATCCAAGAGGCTGGGCTCTGTGAGGAGAAGTGTGGCATCAGGATTGGTGGAAGATCTATCAACAATCTGTGTTATGCTGATGA
>NW_006400018.1:598091-604550 GCF_000299155.1 Elephantulus edwardii
TCAGAAAACAGGCTTATAATTATGAATACGTTTTTTAGGTATACTTGTAATATTTGTCATAGTCTTACATCCCAGTAGAGACACAGATTTTAAAACATGATGAGCTTGGTCCACAGCATTCACTTCTAAGGAAGATGTTTTCTCTCCGAAGAGTAAACACAAGATCTGAGAAAGCCTTTGAGGTTATCACCTCCTGTCTCTCCTTTAACCAAACCAAGGAAGTCACATGCCACTCAAACTTGCTTAACAAGAATGTTTGTGGAAAATATGCTCTGACTTGGTGCAGCATCTTAAGCATTCTTTGACCTTTGGCTGTTTATTTACCATGTGATATTATACTATAATCTCTCAGAGTATCAGTTTAAGATGTCCAAATTTTACAGATGTCACAGCTCTGGAATGCTGTCTGTTGACCCCATTGCTTCTAACTATTTTCTGTGCACTGCAGCCTTGAGTGGGAAAATGTTATTCTTGTTTATAATGTCATCCACTTCTGTGTGTGTGTACCGTCAAATCGGATTTGACTGGTACAATAGGAGATTTCCCCTCCTTCTCAAGCAGAGCATCTGGTGGATTTGAACTGTGCTCCTTTGGGATTGCAGTGCAACTTCTTGCCACTAGGCCACGGATGCATCCTATCTCCATACCTTTTCAACCTATATGCAGAACAGATTATCCGGGAGGCTGGGCTCTGTGAGGAGAAATGTGGGGTCAAGATTGGTGGGCGATTTATCAACAACCTACATTATGCAGATGACACAGCCCTGCTTGCTGAAACTGAAGAGGACCTGAAGCACCTGCTGCAGAGTGTCATGGACTGCAGCCTCCAATATGGATTGAGGCTCAATGTCAAGAAGACAAAGATTCTCACCACTGAACCAATTGGCAGCATCAGGATGGATGGTGAAGAGATTGAGATTGTACACAGCTTTAGTTTGCTTGGCTCCACAGTCAACACTCTTGGCACCAGTAGCCAGGAAATTAAAAGGTGCATTGCCATGGGAAAGTCTGCTGTTAGGGACCTCTCCAAAGTACTGAAGAGCAATGGTGTCTCTCTGGAGACTAAGGTGCGTCTGATACAGGCCATGGTCTTCGCAATCACCTGTTATGCATCAGAGAGTTGGACAATGACCAAGGAGGATAGAAGGAGAATTGATGCCTTTGAGCTGTGGTACTGGAGAAGAGTATTGAGATTACCATAGACTGCTAGGAAAACAAACAGACTCGTCCTGGAAAGGGTTAAACTGGGTGGCTCCTTGGAGGCAAGGATTCTGAGGCTCCGTCTAACATACTTTGGACATGTTGTGAGGAGAGACCAGTCCTTGGAGAGGGACATCATGCTTGGAATGGTGGAGGGATGGCGCAGGAGGGGAAGGCCCTCTATGAGGTGGATTGATTCAGTGACTGGGATAATCGGGATGGGAGTGTCGGAGACAGTGCGATTGGCACAGGACAGAGCAGAGTTTAGGGCTGTTGTACATAGATAGGGTCGCTGTGAGTCACAAGCAACTCGATGGCACATAACAACAACAACAACAATTTCATCCAATGTGGCCACCATTGTGCCTCAGGGCAAAGAACTCTGGTTCTAAGTGAAATGAGTTGTATTTGACTGTTGGCTGTACCGGTTTGAATTTAGTTGACCTTGAGCATGGCGCATATGAGTCATCTATATTTACTCTGGGGAGTTCTGGTGGCTTTAGTAGTAAAAAGACCTGCTGCCTAACCAGAGGCAAGAGGTAAAAACCCACCAACTGTTTCATGGGAGAAAGATGAACCCTCTCTCATGCAATTCATGGCCCCTAAAACTCTGCTGGAGGGTCAGTTTTATTTTTTGAGGATCAGTTTTGAATCAGGTCCAACTCAGTGACTCATAAGAACAACAGCGTCTCAACTCTGGGAACAGGTGAGGTCCAACATCTGGAAAAGCTTTATAAATTTAAACAAGCGCACCAGTTATGCGATGGCCTGTTTCTGTTGGCAGGTGTAGGGAGCTATGGTGGCTTACTGCTAAGGAGTTGCATTGCCAACTCAAAGGTTCTCAGTTTGAATCCACCAGCTGCTCCCTGGAGAGGGATGGGGAATCTCTTCCTGTGTAATTTTCTGTCTGTTAAAATCCATTGGAAGGTCAGCTGTGAGTTGGTCCCAACTCCACAGTACACAACAACAACAACAACAACAACAACAACAACAGTGTCTCTTCATTGCTGGAAGTCGGTCCCCAGAGTGTATATTATCCTCCCAGTCAATCCTGAGAAAGAAGGAATTCAAAAGCAAAATAATTTTAAAAGGGTTCAGAACAACGTTAGACTATGGCTTACGTGGCCCCCACGTGGTGTTGCATCCTTGGTATGTCAGGACCATATCCCCATTCTTATGAGGTCTCCCACCTCCTACCATATAAGGAGATGTCAAAGGTGCATCTTTGAAGAAACCTATCTAAATGTAAATGTTATATGACCATAAGATCAACTCCTTCCCGACCCCTCTGAAATAACTAATCCAATCATTGTTCCCAGATACTTCTTTGTGTTCACGGGATCTGTGACCATGGCTGCTGTGTGTGTGTGTGCCATTGAGTTAGAATAGCCCCGTAGTTGACTCTCCAGTGAGTTTTCAGAGGCAGTAAATCATCCAGGAGGAGACTGGCCATCCTTGTCCCATGGAGCCAGTAGGAGATTGAGCTCTGTACCTACAGGATTGCAGTGCAACTTCTTAGCACAAGGCTCCCAGAGTTCCCTAGACCATGGTGGAACCCTCTACGTGACCATAAGGAAAGCTCCCTATCGCTCCCTTACACAGACACAGCCCAGAGGGCACTATGTCTTTGGTTTTCTGGATTAATGGTGATCTTTAAATCTATTTTATCTAAGTCATTAATAATGGGGCTGATCTGTCCTGGGACTGGAGCCTCAGGAGTCTGTCCCCAGCGTCCCAGGAGACAAGTCTTTGCCCAGAGCCTGGCCTCCCTGCACAGCACCCACCTGCATAGCAGTGGAGGGGAAGAGCAGCCAGCAGGAGGACGAGGACCAGCTTCATAGTTGGAGTGGCTGATTTTGACTGTTCCTCAGATAAGACAGGGTTCAGGGATCTGGCTGTGAGGCAAGCACCCAGAGCGCCTCTATTTATTCTCACTGCAGACATTTAGCCCCTCCCAGGGAGGAAGAAACCAGTCACAGGATCAACCTGGCAGGAGATCCGATAGTGACGGTGTAATGAGTGAGAGCTCAGGCGGCCTGTGCTGTGTTTGCAGAAAACCAAGAAGATAGAGACTTGGATCCAAGGCAGTTAGTTATAAGAGGCCAATAAGGGCTTGTGACTTTAAATACTATTGTTGAGTTTGTTGATTATATTCTTACTGTTTCTATCATCTGCTCCCTCTCTCCTCCTTCCTTCTGCTCTTTCTCCTCCTCCATCTTTAACACATAAGCAGCATCACCCCACAGCCTCCTAACACCTGAGCTAAGTGCAATGCCTTTGACGCTGTCGCCATTAGCACACAGCTAAGTGCAATGCCTTTGACTCCCTCATCACACACAGGTCTTCTTCAGAAAGTACTTTAAGGTTGAGTGGAGGTTTTAGTGACATCCAACATAAAATCTACCAGGAATATTTCAGTCCATTCAAATCACAATTCACTGTTATGATAAATTAATACATTTTTATTGTTCTTTCCTTAGTGCATTAGAGTTTTCTTTCCATTCATTGAAAGGATCCTTATTCATTTCATCCTTATCCATTGATAATTAAAGGATCCTTTAAAGATCTCACATACTTCCGGCGTGTTGCTCGGAGAAGCTATTTATTGTAGAGAGAGATATAATGCTTGTAATGGTGGAGGGATGGTGACAGAGAGGAAAACTCAGCCAAATCAATTGTCCTAGTGACTTCAGTAAAGGGCTCCAGTGTGTCAGAGATTGGGGGATGGCACAGGACAGGACAGGGTTCAGACCTATTGTTGGTGGATAAGATTTGCGTTTCATGGATTTTAATATTGTTTAGGGAGCTCTGGTGGCCTGGTGGTAAGAAGCTGTGCTGCAATCCCACAGGCACTTGACTCAAATCTTCCAGCTTCTCCATAGGAGAAAGCTAGGCAATCTCCTCCTGTGTGATTTGCTACCTCTGAAAACCCACTGGAGAGTCAACTATCAGCCAGTTCCTTCTCTACAGCACACAACAACAATAATCATTCAAAGGATGTGTCAGTGTTGGTGAGGATGCTACAGGATAAGGCCGGGTTTAGAGCCATGGGCTACAGGGTCGTTATGAGTTGTAGTCAACTTGTTGGCACATAAAGACAACAACAACAGCCACAACAACAGCCACAACCATTTAATGGACAGGGAGCTCTGGTGGACTGGTGAACTGGTGGGAAGTAGTGGTGTTGTCAGCCCAAAGAGATATACACCTGCCACACGGGAGAAGGATGGAAATTTCCTCTTGGTATACGGCCTCTGAGAACCCACTGGAGGGCCACTTATGAATCAGTTCTGACACTTGGCACGTAACAACAATAGCAATTTAAAACACAATATAGTCATTTATTGCCTAGGAGAGGCTGTACTGAATTGTAATGAATTTCAGTTCTGCTGTTGAGGATTTGAACACAGGATTGGATAGAAGTGTCTAGAAATGCCTCTGTGCAACAGATATTGCTGTTGTTTCTGAGTTTCCTATATCCTCTTTATAAAATAAGTATTGATGATATTATGTTGTTTTGTGTAAGAGTTATGGGCTCTATGTATAAAGCCTATCAGGTTACCCAGCCTACACATAGTATTACTATTAAACCAGTATCTCAGAGGTTCGTTGATATTCTTACTTTGTGCTGTAACCTCTAGACTCAGTTATAGGCAGGTGGTTGAAAAGCTTCTGCCTTTTTGAGGCTAACCTTCTAATAAAGGAGACAGCAAATCCACCTGCAAATAAGTGAGTGGTACCGGAAAGCAGGAATTTCTACAAAGAACAAGAGAACAGCCTCAAAAGCAGACTGTTCAGTGCAACAAGGAATGAATGAGAACCCCAAATCTCTGTAAATGTTCATCAAAACTAATAAAATTTAATAATAATTTAAAAAAGCAGAGTGTTGTGATATATAGTGACTTGGGGGAGGGACTGTTTGGTAGGAAGACTGAAGAGAGCTTTTGATGAGATGCTGCTTTATCTGAGGCTGTGTGCAAGAAAACATCACAGAAGAGCTTTTATCTTTTTGCAGGGGAAATAGTAAATATGGTTTGCCTGAGGGCTGATATTACTCAACAACATCAGGAAAATCAAAGAAAGGATAGTAGGATGTAGAAAGAGAGTCATAGAATAAGAGCTTTATAGGATAAAAAGCCCATCCCAGTTGAATCTGGACAAGAAAGCAAAAATTGGCTCCTTTTTTTTAAAAGGATGAGAGCCAGGTGAAGAAGCCCTGAAATCCCTGCAGACGCATTACTTGCTGTCTAGATTACTGTGGCATCTTTGTGTTGCTCACGCAGCTATATCACAAGTTTGCCTACAACAAAACCCACTTCAGAAGTGGCTAGAAACAGGAAAGGGCACAAAAAGCAGAAAAGAAGCAAGTCACATAACCGCCCTGGCATTGAACCACATCCTGTTGGTGTGAACCAGTGAGAGCCCAAGCTGCCTGTTCTGTGTTTGCTGAAATCCAACGAGACAGACCTGGATCCAGGACAGTTACAAGATGCCAACAAAGGCATGTGATTGAGTACTAATCACATTTGGTGATTTTTCCCTTACTGTTTCTGCTATCTCTTCCATCTCCTCCTCTTCCTTCAGCCCCCCCCTTTCTTTAACATGTGAGAAGCTCTATCCCCCAAAGTCTAACCTAAGAGCTGAGCTAACTGCCTACAACAAAACTGAATGTGCGTGCTTTCTTGAAGTTCTGCGTAGTGCATATCCTTCATTTAAAAGTCAGTAAGGGTTTTCATAACATAAAGGAGTTGGTTTCCTTGCACAAGTTAACAGGGATTTTTGCCTTTTCTTCCATCATTGTGGACCTACCCTGTCGGCTCCTGGGACATAGTTTTCTCCACAATTTTCTACCCACTAATTCAAAAAGAGAAAAGAGAAAGATGGGCAATCTCCCCCCATGTGATTTGTTATTGTTGTTGTTATGTGCCATCGAGTCGCTTGCGACTCATAGCGACCCTATGTACAACAGCCCTAAACCCTGCTCTGTCCTGTGCCATATGTCCGTTAATATGTTCTAAAATTTATTTTGGGACAAATGATCCCATTTTGGTCTTGTTTAGTTGTTCTGAAGAACTGGAGTGTCTGTCATAGTGAAACAACAGTCTTATGTTCTGATAGAAGTGACAGCAAGAAGTTTAATTGAAAGGTAGAGACCTGAGAATCAGGAGACCTGTGGACATCCAGGAAGGATGCTATACTGTTTCAAAGTGCATGAAGAGAGTGAGTTGTGTGTGTGTGTGTGTGTGTGTGTGTGTGTGT
>NW_006400018.1:607430-608995 GCF_000299155.1 Elephantulus edwardii
TGGTTGTTGGTGCATATATTTGAATGATAGTGGTATTCACTGGACTTCCTTGTATGCGTATAGATATTATCCTGTCACTGACAATATTGTACTTCAAGATAGATCTAGCAATGACTTTTTTAACTATGAAAGCAACTCCATTTTTCCTCACTTTTTCGTCTCCAGAGTACTATATCATATGGTCATCTGACTCATATTTAATATAAGTTCAATTAAAAAAAGCACAAAAATATTTTACAGACATGGTGGTATCAGGAACAAAAAGTTACAAAGCAGTTACTAGATACAGTTCTTCTTAACATTATCATTTCCATATTCTAACCTCTTGGGATATATTGATCAAGGCATTTGTCTTCATTTAAGCCAGGCAAACAAACTCAGTGGCTATTTATGAATAAAAAATCATCGACACAAGCTCAAATCTTCACTCTTGGTTTGTTTGGGTTTTTTTTTCTTTTAATTTTATTGTTGTTATGTGCCATCCAGTCAACTACAGCTCGTAGTGACCCAATATACTATAGCTCTGAACCCTGCTCTATCCTGAGCCAGTTTCACGGTCTTTAATACATTTATCCTCACTACTGCAGTTACTGTGTCAATTCATCTCATCTGGGGTCTCTGTCTCCTGTGCTTTCCCCCCACCTTTCCAAACATAATATCCTTCTCCAAGGACTAGTTCCTCTGGCAACAGACCCAAAGAGTGTGAGACAGAGCTTCAATATCCTTGCCTCCAAGGAGCAGCTTGGTTTCACTGTCTACAGGATAGACTTACTAGTTCTCTTGGCAGTCCATGGTATGCTCAGTACCCTTCTCCAGCACCACGACTCAAATGCATGAATTCTTCTTTTGTCATCCTTAGTCATTGTCCAGATCTCAGATGTATACCAAGTAACTGGAAAGACCAGGCCTGGATCAAGTGTACCTTTGTCTCCAGACTGACATTGTTGCTCTTTAGCACTCTGGAGAGGTCCCTGACAGCAGAATTCCCTGAAGCAATTCATCTTTTGATTTCTCAATTGCTGGTACCAAGAGTGTTTACAGTGGAACCAAGCAAGCTGAGATGCTTAACAATCTCAATTTCTTCTCTATCATGGTGCTTCTAAGAGGCCCAGTGGTGAGAATCTTTGTTTTCTTGATGTTGCGCTTCAATCTATACAGCTAAAATTTTTTCCAAACTTCAGAAAAAGTAAGTTTAGATTAAGCTGAATTTTGCTTTGATATAGAGGTTAATTCCAATCTGGATGAGTCATCTCAGTCATGCCAAACTCCTTGATGTCAAGATTCACTCAGACCATCTGGACATTTCATCAGGAAAATCAATTTCTAGAGAAAGACATTCTAAAAAATATTCTATGTGCATGTGGAAATAAACAATATGTATTTGGCTATACAGAAGTACACTTCAAATGACTTATCTTAATAAGTTTACTTGCCCAATTTTGGAGATTGTCATATCTGAGTACTAATGAAGATAGCAAGCAACAAATGCTGGCGAGGTTGTGGAGAAACTGGAACCCTGATTCACTGTTGGTGGGAGTGTAAAATGGTGCAACCCCTGTGGAAAG
>NW_006400018.1:610390-616057 GCF_000299155.1 Elephantulus edwardii
AAAATAAATAAATAAAATAAAATGAAGAAAGATGTGTGTCAGGGTTGTATCCTCTCTTCATTTCCATTCAGTATATATGCTGAGCAAATTATTCAGGAATCTGAACTCTTTGAAGAAGAATGTTGGTGGCATCAGGAGCACAGGAAGACTCATAACCAACCTGTTATGCAGATGACACAACCTTGATTGATTGTCAAAAGTGAGGAGGACTTGAACCACTTACTGGAGAAGATTAAAGATTGCAGGCTTTAATATGGACCACATTTCAAAGCCACAAAAACAGAAATCCTCACCACTGGACTAATAGGTACCAACATAAGAGATGAAAACTGTCACAACTTGATCCAACTTGGATCCACAACCAACATCCTTGGAAGGAGCAGTCAGGAAATCAGGTGAAATATTGTACAGGAAAGTCAGCTTTCAGACCTTTCCAAATTCTTGAGGAGCAATGATATAACTTTAAAGTAGATCTGATTTAGGTCATCGTCTTTTCAATCACTTGATATGCATCTGAGAGCTGGACAATGAATAAGGAAAACAGAAAAATTGATGTCTTCGAACTGTGTTGTTGGAGAAGACTTGGACTGCTAAAAGAACCAGCAGATATGTCTTGGATAAGGTGCAGCCAGAGTGCTGCTTAGAGACAAAGATGTTGAAGCTTTGTCTCACATACTTGCATGTTGCTTGGAGAAGTTATTTCTTGGATACAAACATCATGTTTGGGAAGGCAGAGGGTGGTAAAAGAGGAGAAGACCCTCGACCAGGTGAGTTGACATGGTGACTGTGGGATTGGGCTTCAGTGTGTCAGAGATTGTGAGAATGGCACAAGATAGGACAGTGTTCATGTTGGTTGTTCATAGGGTCACTAGGAGTCATACTTGATGGCCCCTAACAACAAAACCAATCTGATTAAACATAGATTTATTTACTCAGGAAAAAAAAAAAAGAGTAGCAGAATGGATAAGAAAACACAACTCATTAACATGCTGTCTACAAGAGATACACCTTATACCCAAGGATAGAAAGAGACTAAAAATCAAAGGGTATGAAAAAATATGTCAAGCAAACAGGAATCAGAAAACAGCAGGAGTGTCAATATCAATTTCTGATAAAATAGATTATAAGACAAAAACTAGTATAAGAGACAAGAAAGTATTATTAAATAACATTCAAAAGGTCAGTTGAACAAGAGGACATAACAATAATATCTATGCATCCAATGTCAAGGCCACAAGATGCATAAATCAAATCTCAACAGCTGTGAAGAGAAAAATTGGCAATGCTACAATAATACTAATAATACTGTTATTATTGTTGTTACCAATAAGTCAGAACTGACTCATATCTGACCCCAAAGTGGATTTTCAGGCAGGAAATTGTCCATCTTTCTCCTGCACAATAATACTTGGAGGCTTCAATACACCACTTTAGATGATGGGCAGAATGACTAGAAAGAAACTCAGCAAAGATGCAGAAGAACTATCTAACACAATTGACCCACTGGATCTCATAGACACACATAGAACACTCCACTCAATGCAATGTATATTCTTCTCCAGCACACGTGGAACATTCTCCAGAATAGACCATGGTACAATGATTTTCAAAACCAGTCTGGCAGTTTGTTACAAAGCTTACTATTTAGCAACTGTGTAAATACTTCGTGAATGTTTACAACAACTTTATTCATCATTAAAAAAAATCTGGAAGTTGCTGTGAACAATGAGAGGCATCATATGGCGGTACTTAAGAGATCAGTGAGAACTCTATATATTCTATGCCATTTTCTGTAAGCTTAAACCTGTTCTGAAAAACAGAGTCCATTACATCAAAAGTAAAGACAGTGTGATAAATGAAAAATTAAATTACAGAAAGAAAGCTCAGTGTCCGCAAAGACGAGCAAGCAAGAGAATGTAACTTGTCCTTCAGGACCAGAGAACAGCAGCCAGAGAGGGGAAGTAGACCTGAGACCAGCCAGAGTCAGAGCTAAGCTAAGAGCCTTTGCCCATGTCAGTTGCAAACTTCTGGGGAAAGAGAAAGAGGAGAGTCAATATAGGTAGGACTGGGGACTTTGTGACACAATGTAAAGCCACGAGATTCAAAGCCGAGGTACCTGAAGCACATATCAGAAGCTGTCCAAACTGGATTCTGCTAACAACCTGGACTGAACTTTTGACTTTAAGAAGAAAGCCCGTAAAATTACATGTTAAAAATAAGATTTACATAAAGCCAAACTGTAAGTAATAATAATAAACATGATGCATTACATTTGCTAAGAAGGTACAGGTTTTCGGGGCGAGACACAAAATGTAGCCCAATTTCAAGTTCAGGGACATATCTAAAGCAAAACTACAAATTATGAAAGCAAAAGGAATAAGGGGAGATTTACAAAGACACACCAAGCTCTAATAGTAACAAAATATTAATGGTTGATAGAATAAAACTTGGACTAAAAAGCAATGAATAGGACAAAACAGATTTTTCTACTAAAAGTTACACTGGAAAAAGGCAATGTTATGTTTAACCTCTGAGGCCCTATTTCCTCATCTACAAAATAAGGATGCTGAACAAAATGCCTGTTTCGTAGGATTTTACAAGGAGTAAATGCATTAACATGGGGCCTGTGCTCATCATGACATCTACCACATTAGCAAAGGGTCAGTAAATGTCAGCTTTGACAATTATGTAACAAAGAAGAAGATAAGTAATAAAAAAACCCCATAACCTCAATCCCAAAGGGAAACGGATCAAACTGAATCAATGTAATTCTGCTAACAAGCAATGTTTTTTATCTTAAATGTAAATAAAATGTGCTCTGGTCCCATTGGTATTTCTCTCAGGGGAGTTAAGATAACCACGTTTTCAGTAACTTCTTTCAGGTCTGGTTCAGGGGACTTTGATTGTGGTTTTCATAGCTTCAAAATACTAGGAATAGAAGAAAGAGTACAGGCTGATAGTCCAGGTTAGTAAATATTGTTTCTCCTCAAGGCACTTGAATTTTTGGATTCATATTCTCACCAGGATATGCTGGTCACACTTGTCTTTTTGGCTGAGGTTGTAGATTCCGTGACTCTATACTTTTGGCCTTAACCTGATAAGGACATACACTGAGGGACACACAAAGACTTCCCAAGGTGCACACAGGATGGGCAAATTAGGAACTCAACACTTCTAGAGCCTCACATCTGCATATATTTTGACCACAGTCCTACCATGTGGCCACAGTGGTTCTCCTGCCCAGCCCCATCTCTCACAGTATCTCTTGTCCCAATTTACAGAGAAATAAAAAGCAAACACATTGCTCATCAGGATAAATTTTTCCTCTTTTTTCTGAATTTTTTTCATTTTTTATTTTATATTGGTTTGCTTACAAAGTACATATACAAGAGACAAATATTATATGGTGCCACTGTTATAGAATGAGGCTGACATTGGGGTGGGGGTAAGACTGAGAAAAACTGGATAAATTATGTTTACTGCATTAAAAAAAAAAAGAATAGTTGCCTAATATATATAAAAACTTGCTGCAATTTAAATTGCATATGAGTAATTAATGTTTTGTTCCACAATCAGCCTCAATGCTTGTTTAGACAGCTGATAATGAGTTCTGCATTGTCTCTTTCTATAGATAAAACCAATTTGATACTAGTATATTCCTTTAGGTAAGATCCATGTATATAATTGTCATTTATGTTATTCTGGTTTTCTGTAAAAAGGTATGAGCAATGAATAAATAATTGATTTTAAAAAACACAACAAAAAACAAAGTACATATACATTGTGTTTCACACTATCCTTCATTCACATTGGGTTTCATACAATCCTTCCCATTCATTATGTTGTTGTTGTTGTTATGTGCCATCGAATTGCTTGCGACTCATAGCGACCCTATGTACAACAGCCCTAAACTCCTCTCTGTCCTGTGCCAATCGCACTGTCTCTGACACTCCCATCCCGATTATCCCAGTCACTGAATCAATCCACCTCATAGAGGGCCTTCCCCTCCTGCGCTGTCCCTCCACCCTCCCAAGCATGATGTCCCTCTCTAAGGACCGATCTCTCCTCACAACATGTCCAATATATGTTAGACAGAGCCTCAGAATCCTTGCCTCCAAGGAGCCACCCGGTTTAACCCTTTCCAGGACAAATCTGTTTTCCTAGCAGTCCATGGTATTCTCAGTACTCTTCTCCAGCACCACAGCTCAAAAGCATCAATTCTCTTTCTATCCTCCTTGGTCATTGTCCAACTCTCTGATGCCTAACAAGTGATTGCGAAGACCATGGCCTATATCAGACGCACCTTAGTCTCCAGAGAGACACCATTGCTCTTCAGTACTTTGGAGAGGCCCCTAACAGCAAGCTTTCCCATGGCAATGCGCCTTTTAATTTCCTGGTTGCTGGTGCCCATTCATTATATTTCATATCATTAATCACCAGTGTACTATGCCCGTCCTTACCTTGTATTTCCAGATACCCACCAGATCTTTCCCATTTCCTTTCCTCTACTCCCTCCATCCACCAAATTGTGCAACCCTATGATTTCCCCTATCCATCCTTACCTCTCTGTTCCCACCCTCCTTTCTTAGATTCTTATACACATTTTAGTAGTATCTTTCTATTTATAAAATAATGATCTTATGCAGTACTTGTCCTTATGAGACTGAGTTCTTTCACTCAGCTCTCCAGTCCCTCCCACGGTATACAGCAATTTTTAAAATTGTTACTCCTGATAACAACATAGTAACTGTGTAGTATTCTATATGTGAAATACCATCATTTCTCAATCCATTCAGTTGTGACTGGACATTTGGGCTGTTTCCATTTTACATTTGGGTTCTTATAATGATGGGTAAAGAAAATTGGTGTACAAGTCTCTGTTTGTGTCTCAGTTTTCATTTTCTCAAGGTACAAGCTGGGTCACGTGAAATGTCTATGTTCAGCTTTTTGAGGGCATGACAAACTGGCTTCCAGAGTGGTTCTACCGTTTTACAATCCCACCAACAGTTTATGAGAGTTCTTATCTTTCCACATCCTCACAAATATTTATTGTTTGCTATTCTGTTAAATAGCCTGTACTACTGTGGTGAGATACTATCTCATTGTGGTTTTGATTTGCATCTTTCTTATTGCCAGTTATTTTGAGCATTTATTCATGGGTCTGTTTGCCATCTGAATGTCTTCCTTTATGAAAAGTCTTTCCATATCTTTTGCCTGTTTTGTATTTGGGTTATAAGTCTTTTTCTTTTTCTTGTGGAGGTCCTGTAGTATTCCATAAACTTTTAGTATGAAACCCCTATCTGAGATGATATTGCCAAATTTTTTTTTCTTCTTTCCTCAATCAGTATGTTTTCTTTTCATCTTGTTGGAAAGTTTTTTATACACACAGGGATTTAATCTTTAGAAGGTCCCATTCATCAGTTTTATTTTCTCCTGTTTCTTTGTCTATGACTGCATTTGTCAGGTTGTTTGTTTATGGCTGCATTTGTCAATCTCTATTTTTATTATTATTATTAAATTTTATTAGTTTTAATGAACATTTACAGAGATTTTGGGTTTTCATTCCTTCATTGTTGCACTGTTTTCTCTACCCTCCTTCCCAGTTCGTTCTTCTCCCCCACCCCGAATGTCTGTTTTAATTGTCCAATTGCCACAGTGCTTGTCAAA
>NW_006400018.1:617163-628954 GCF_000299155.1 Elephantulus edwardii
TTTTTTTTTTTTTTTTTTTTTTTAGCACCATTTGTTAAAAAGGTTATCATTTTCCCATTTGATAGTTTTTGTTTCCTTGTCAAATATCTGTTGACAATAGATTGAGGAGTTAATTTCTGGGTTCTTATTTCTATTCCAACTCTCTTCTAACTCAACACCTTCATCAAATAGAAAACAATAACAATTAAATTTCAAAACCTCTAGAAGAAAGGAAATTATAACGACAAGAGCTGGAATCAATGAGACAGAAAACAGAAAAATAATTGAAACCATCAACAAGACCAGGAGCCAGTTTTCAAGAGTCAGTAAAACTGACAAAACATTGGCAAAATCAACAAAAGGGAAAAAAAGAGAAGACACAAATAACTCAATTAAAAAATGATAGAGGTGACATCACAAAATAATGAGATGAATTTAAATTTATAATGTCAGAATGTTATGAAAAGATATGCTCTGATGCCTTGGGGAAGTCTGTTGTCAGGGACCTCATAAGAGTACTGAAGAGCAACAATGCCAGTCTGGAGACTAAGGTGCACCTGATCCAGGCCATGGTCTTCACAACTACTTTCTATGAGTCAAAAAGCTGGGCAATGACTAGGGATGATAGAAGAACTGATGCCTTTGGCCTGCAGTGCTAGAGAAGAGTATTGAATATACCATGGACGGCCAGGTGAACAAACAGTTTTGTCCTAGATAAGGTGAAACCTAACTGCTCCTTGGAGGCAAATATTCTGAAGCTCCATCTGACATACTTTGTGTATGTTGCAAGCAGGGACCAGTCCTTAGAAAGGGACATTATGCTTGGGAGGGTAGAGGGCGAGTGTAGGAGGGGAAGACCCTCGATGAGATGGATTGACTCAGTGACTGGGGTAATGGTGGTAGGTGTGTCATAGTCGAGAAGGTTGGCTAAGGATAGAACAAAGTCCAGAGCTGTTGTACATTGGATCACTATGAGTCCCAAATGACTCAACAGTATAGAACAACAACAACATGCTCTTATACATTGGAAAATCTAGAGGAAATGGGAAAATTCTTGAAACTCATTCCCTGCCAAGATTCACACAGACAGATGTACTTGAAGAGACCCATCACAAAAGAAGAAATTGAGTAGCTCATAAAAAGACTCCCCCACAAAAAAAGAAAAGTCCTGCACCCGATGGCTTCATGGCTGAATTCTACCAAACATTCAGAGGAAATACATTACCGATTCTACTTGAATTATTTCAAAGATATAGAAAAAGAAGGAACACTCCTACAGTTATTCTATAAAGCAAACATAACCGTAATACCAAAACTAGGAAGGGATATTACAAAAAAAGAAAACTACAGACCAGTATCTCTCATGAATATAGTTGCAAAAATCCTTAACAAAATCCTGGGCAAGAGAATACAACAGCATATTAAAAAAAAAAATCAGCACGCTTTCTTAAAGGAAGCTGGGCTGCGTGGCAGGAAACCAGGCTGCATGGCAGGAAGCAGGCCTGCTCCCACAGTTATCTGGGAGGTAAACTGCTGTCTAGCTTGACAACACAGGACCCCTTAACTCAAGCAACCAGGGAGGTCTGGGGCACCTTGATGGAGACAAGAATCCACTTCTAGAAGGGAACAACATACTTCCTCCTTTGTCATTCAGATACTATGGAGGAAAAAAACCTGATCTCTAGCCAAACAGAACACCAAACAGACTAGACCCCAAAAAAATAAAACAGCAAGACATATCATAGTCAAATTCTCCAAATTAAAAGATAAGGATAGAATTCTAAAAGCAGCACAAGAAAAATAAAGAGTTACTTACAAAGGGGAAACAATTCGATTAAGTTCTGATTTCTCAGAAGAAACCATGCGAGCTAGAAGGCAATGAGATGCCATATACAGTAAGTTGAGAGATAACAATCGCCTTCCAAAGATCCTATATCCAGAAAAGCTCTCTATCAAACATGAAGGGCAAATTAGATTCTTTGCAGAAAAGGAAATTTGTAAAAACAAGACCAAAACTATACAAGAAATTTTAAATGAAGTCCTACATACAGAGATGCCACAGGAAAGTGCATGGACCATAGTAACCAGAAACCACAGAAAAAGAAACACAGCAAAATGGCAAAAATAAAAATTGGGCTGACAATAATCACACTTAACGTGAATGGACTAAATGCACCAACTAAGAGAAAAAGAGTAGCAGAATGGATTAAATAAAACCAAACAAAGCCCATCAATATGTTCCCTACAGAAGACACATCTAAAAAATGGAAGAGAAAGACAGACTCAAAATCAAAGGCTGGAAAAAAAGATACTAAGCAAAAAGCAACCTCAAAATAGTAGGAGTGGCAATATTAATCCTTGATAAAATAGATTTCAGAACGAAAACGACCAATGAAGATAAGGAAAGCCATTACCTATTGATTAAAGGCTCAGTAGATCAAGAAGATAAAACCTTGGTCAACATTCATGCACCAAATGATAGACCTGAAAAATACCATGAAAAAGAACAATTAACCAAATTGAAGAGAGAAATAGACAGCATCACAACAGTGGTAGAAGATTTCAATATACCACTATCATCTATGGATAGGTCAACTCAAAACAAACTCAACAAAGATGTAGAAGATCTAAACTGTACAACCAGCCAGCTTGAACTTGTGGATGCATTCAGAGAACTGCACCCAATTAAGTAAAACTCAATTTCTTTTCTTCTGAAGTACACATGGTACATTCTTCAGAACTGATCATATATTAGGACACAAAAGAAGCCTCGAAAAATTTAAAAAAACATTGAATTACTACAAGGTATATCCTCAGACCACAATGTCATAAAATTAGAAATTAACCACAGAGGAGTAAAGCTTATAAAACCACCCATGTGGAAACTAAATAACTCTGAAAACACGATTGAGTTATAAAAGAAATAAACAATGAAATTAAAAAGTTCCTTGAAACAAATGATAATGAATATACCAAAACCTTACCAAAATCCTCTGGAACACAGCTAAGGCAGTTCTCAGGGGAGAGTTCATAGCAATAGGCACAAACATAAAAAGGAAGAAAGAAGAAGAGACAATGATTTAACTCAACACCTTCAGAAAATAGAAAAATATCAACAATCTAATCATACAACTCTAGAAGAAAATAACTTATAAGGACAAATCAATGAGATAGAAAACAGAAAAACAGTTGAAACCAACAATAACACCAGGAGCTGGTTTTTCAAAAGGGTCAATAAAATTGACAAACCACTGGCAAATTTAACAAAAGGGGGAAAAGGACACAGATAACTCGAATAAGAAATGGCATCACAGCAGAACTAGAGGAAATTAAATTGATAATATCCAAATACTACAAAAATACTACAAAAGCTATACTTTGATAAATTTGAAAACCTAGAGGAAATGGACAAATTCCTTGAAACACATTCTCTACCCAGATTGACAGGGACAGATATAGAACACTTGAAGAGAGCCATCACAAGAGAAGAAATTGAAAAGGTCATAAAAAGACTTCCCCATAAGAAAAGTCCTGGAGCAGATGGCTTCACAGCTGAAATTCTATCAAACATTCAGAGGGGATTTAGTATCCAATCCGCTTAAGTTATTCTAAAAAAATTGAAACGAAGGAACACTTCCAGAGTCATTCTATGAGGCAAGCATAACCGTAATACCAAAACCAGGCAATGACATTACCAAGAAATAAAACTGTGACCAATATTGCTCATTAATATAGATGCAAAAATCCTTAACAAAATCCTAGCAAATAGAATCCAAAAGCACATAAAAAATAATTCATCATGACCAAGTGGGATTTATAACAGGTATGGAAGAATGATTCAACATAAGAAAAACAATCAATGTAATTCATTATATCAACAAAGTAAATAACAAGAACAGCAATTAATGCAGAAAAGGTATCTGAAAAAATATCACTTCCTAATAAAGATGCTAAGCAAAATTGGAATAGAAGAGAATTTCCTCAACATAGTGAAAAGATTATCTGCAAAACCAAGAGTCAACATCATTCTCAATGGAGAAAGACTAAAAATATTTCCTTGCAGACAGGGACCAGACAAGGATATCCACTGTCACCACTTCTTTTTAATATTGTATTGGAAGTGCTTGCTAGGGAAATACGACAAGAAAAGGAGATAAAAGACATCCAGATTGGCAAAAAGATCGTTAAACTGTTGCTATATGCAGGTGATATGATAGTGTACATAGAAAACCCCAAAGACTCAACCAGAAAACTGCTACAGTTAATAGGCCAATTTAGTACAGTGGCAAGATGTAATAGCAATATAAAAAAATCAATAGGATTTCTCTACAGTAACAAAGAGAACTCAGAGAAGGAAATAAAACAATGCCATTTGCAATAGCCAACCACAAATTGAGATACTTGGTAGTGAACTTAACTAGAGGTACAAAAGACCTATACAAAGAAAACTAAAGAATGTTTCTGGAAGACACAATAGAGGACTTAACAAAATGGGAAAATGTGCCCTGTTCATGTTCAGTGCAATCCCAATCCAGATATCAAATTCATTTTTCAAGGAGATTGAAAGGGAAATTTTCAAATTTTTGGAGAGGCAAAACACCACAAATAAGCAAAACACTTCTGAGAAACAAAAATGAGGTTGAAGACATAGTACAATAGTACGCCCTGGTTTCAAAGTCTACTACACAGTAGTAGCAACCAAAACAGCATGGTACTGGTACAATGACAGACACACAGACCAATGGAACAGAATTCAGAACTCAGAAGTAGAACCAGCTATTTACGGTCAACTGATATTAGACGAGGAAATCAAAGCTATCAAATGGGAAATGATAACCTCTTCAACAACTGGTGCTGGTAAAACAGGAATTCCATCTGTAGAAAGCTGAAACAGGATCCACATCTCACACCATAAACAAAAATCAACTCAAGGTGGTCAGAGACCTGGGAGCAAATCCCCAAACCATAACGTTCATAAGAGACAAACTAGGATCAAACCAAGAAGTGCTAGTCCAATTTATATAGAGACTGACAAATACAACCAGAAATGCACATTCTGAAGAGGATAAAATTGATGCATGGGACCTTCTAAAGATTATATCTATGTGTGCATCAAAAACCTTGTCCTGCATTATGCTGAGTGAAATATCTCAGTCGCAAAAGGACAAATATTGCATGGTGCCACTGCTGTAAAATGAGAGTGATATCAGGATAGGGCTAAGACTGAGAAAAATTGGATGAATTGTGTATACTGCACTGAAACAAAAACAAAAAAAAACAAACACCTTGTCCTGGAGGACATCATGCTGAGTAAAATATCTCAGCCACAAAAAGACAAATACTGCATAGTGCCACTGTTGTAGAAAGGGACTGACATCAGGGTTGGGATAAGACTGAGAAAAACTGGATAGATTATGTATAGTGCATTGAAACAGATGAGGGAGAGAACAGTTTACAAGCAATACATGATAGGATATTATGATTATCACAGGAATCCATAGTGGAGTGCATTTGGGGCGGGGAGTAAGGGGTAGGGGGTGAGGGAATTGTATACCAACAAAGAAGTTTATCTTTTGCTTTTTGAAGAGAGGAGCAAACTGGGGGTGGGGGTAGAGAAAAAAAGTACAACAATGAATGAATGGAAATCCAAAATCTCTGTAAATATTCATTAAAATTAATAAAATAAAATTAGAAAACACACACAAAAACATTTTCCAACAAGGTGAAAAGAAAACCTACAGACTGGGAACAAACATTTGGTAATACTGTCTCAGACAAGATACTTACAACAATAGTTTACAGAGTACTCCTGGGCTTCCACAAGAAAAAGACTGATAACCCAATAACAAAATGGGCAAAAGACATGGAACAATTTTTCACAGAGGAAGATATCTGAATGGCAAACACACACGTGAAGAAACGCTCCAAATCACTGGTAATAAGAGAGATGCAAATCAAAACCATAGTGAGGTACCATCTCACTCCAGTAATAGTGGCGAAGTTTAACAGGGCAGTAAGTAATAAATGTTGAAGAGGGTGTGTTGATTAAAAGACCTTTTATACATTGTTAGTGGGATTGTAAAATGGTACAACCATTCTAGAAGGCAGTTTGGCGCTTCCTCAAAAAGCTGAACATAGAAATTTCATATGACCCAGTTATTCCACAGCGTGGAATATACCCTAGGAAAGTGAGAACTGAAGCACAAATGGAGATTTGTACACTAATGTTCATAGCAGGATTATTCACCATCACAAGAACATGGAAACAGCCCAAAGTCCAACCACAAATGAATGGATTGAGAAATTATGTTACATTCACACGATGGAATACTATGCAGCAAGCAGGAGCAATGATTTTGTTAATTACTACCTACCTTGGGAGGGACTGGAGAGCATTAGGCTGAGTGAACTAACTCAGTGCCACAAGGATAAATAATGTATAAAAACATTGTGGAATGAGTGTAAAGATCCAAGAGGAGCAGGAGAGGGTGGAAGCAGAGGGGTAAGGATGTTCACGGGGAAGAGGGACTAATCACAGGGTTGTATGATTTGATGGGTGGGGAGGTGAGGGAAATTGAAAGAATCTGTTCTTGAAAACAATGTTTTTGAATTTTGTAAAAAAGAACTAGTATAAAATTTGTAAAAAGTTAAGAATAAGTCTTTAATAATAAAGGTCATTAAAAAGAATAAAGGTCGGCGAGCTCTGGTGGCCTAGTGGCAGGAAACTCCACTGCAATCCCAGAGGTGTGCAGTTCAAATCCACCGGATGCTCTGCTGAAGAAGGAGGAATAATCGCCTCCTGTACCAGTCAGATTCAATTTGACAGTACACACATTAAAAAAAAATAGTTAAAAATAATAAAGGTCATTAAAATAGGAAAAAAAGGAATAATTCATCTTGACTCATCAGAATCTTAATACAGTGCATTGACTGCATACGGAAGTCTTTAGACATCTGAAAAACTCCTTAAATTCTTATTTTGGGCCATACAATTTTCTTTATGTGTCACATGGTTTCTAATTATTTGCTTTCAGTAGAATCAAAGGAAAAAATACCTCATAAAGAAAATTGCCTGATAAATTATTAAAATATAAGTTGAGAGAGAGAGATGTCATTTTTAGCTCATAGTTATTGCCACAGTTTTGTGGAATCGGCTCTGGCTCATGGCGACCCCATGGTCAACAGCGCAGAACCATGCCCACTCCTCAGCCATCCTCACAATCTCTGCTGTACTGAGTCTCCTGTTGCAGTGTCTGTGTCTGTCACGTTAAAGGTCTTCCTCTTTTCGCTGACTCTACTTTTCCACGTGTGATGACGTCCTGCTCCAGGAACTGGTGCCTCTGATAACATGACCAGAGGATGTCAGATGAAGTCTCAGCACCCTTGCTTCCAAGGAACATTCTTGTACTTCTAGCCTATGTTGTTAGTTGTTAGGTGTTGCACAGGCCACTATGATCATAGCAACCTTCAAACAACAGATCTGAACCTTGCCTTATCCCATAGCATCTTCATGATCTCCGTCAAGTGCAAGTCTATTGTGGTGGGCACTGTGTTAATCCCTTTCATTGAGGTTTGTCCTCTCTTTCATAGACACTCGACCTTTCCCAGCACAATGTCTCCATCCAAGAACCGGTTCCTCTTGAGAATACATCCAAGGTTAGTGAGTGAGTTTCACCATCCTTGCCTCAAAGGAGCACCCAGGTTGTACTCTCTTCATGACAGATTCATTTGTTCTTTTGGCAGTCCATGGGATAGTATTCTTCTCCAACACCACAATTCATGGGCATCAATTCCTTGGCCTTTGCAATCATTGACCATATTTTAGATGCATAAGAAACAATTGAAGATACCATGGCTTAGATCAAGTGCAACTGAGTCTTTAAATTTATATTCTTGGTCTTAGCACTTTGGAGAGGTCCTTGACAGCATGTTTCCCCAATAACATGTCATTCATTTGATTTCTTGACTATTACTACCAAGGGCATTAACAGCGGAATCAAGTAAAATTAAATCATTGGCAACTTCAATCCTTTCTCCACTTACTATGATTTTTCCTACTGTTCCATTAGGATTTTTGTTTTCTTAATTTTGCGATATAACTCATATTGAAGGCTACAGTCTTCAAGTCTTCTGCAGTGACTGTTTCAAGTCTTCTTCACTTTCTTATAGAAAGGTGGTCTCCTGTGTATAATGCAGGCTGTTAATGAGTCTTCCTCCAATCTTGATGCCACATTCCTCTTTATATAGTACAGCTTTACAAATTATTTGCTCAGCACACAGGTTGAAAATGTATGGAGAACCCTGAAACATACCTTTCTTAATTTTAAATCATGCAGTGTTCTCTTGTTCTGTTCAGACAACAGGTTCTTGGGCTAGGTATTTAAGTTTTTGCATAAGTGCAATCAAATGTTCTGACACTCCCAGTCTTCTCATTGTAAACCATAATTTTTTTAGATACAAATGTCTCTGCATAATTAATAATGCTCAAGTAAAAATCTTTCTCTGCTTTCTGCCAAGATCCACCTGACATCGACAATTATATCCTTTGGGCCATGGCCTCTTCTGAATTCATATTGAATTTCTGACAGTTCTCTGTCAATGCACTGTTTCAGTTGTTTCCCCCGCCCCCATAAACTTCAGCAAGACTTTACAGGTATGTGATATTAATTCTATTGTTCAATAGTTTCCATTTGTTGGCTCACCTTTTTTGAGAATGGGAGCAAATGTGGATCTGTTTCAGTAAGTTGACCGAGTGGTAATGTTCCTTATTTGTTCTCAGAAACTGGTGAGTTAATCCAGGGTTGCATCCGTCTTCTGAAAAACACGTGGTAGTATTCTGTCAAATCCTGAGCCCTTATCATTTCTGCCAATCCCTTCAGTGCAGCCTGACCTTCTTCCTTCAGTACATTTTTAATTCACATATTACATCCTGATATAGTTGAGTGTTGATAATTTTTTTTTAAATATAGTGACTGATTATTCCTTCAATCTTCTTTTGATGCTTTTTGCATCTTTCAAGATTTTCTCCACAGAATCCTTGAGGCTTGGATTTGTTCTTCATTTCTCCATTTGGGAAATGCTGAGCATTTGGTTTTTGAACTCCAGCTCTCTGCATATTTTATGACAATATTTTGCTTTTCCTTTTGAGGTTGCCTTTTGAAATCTCCTATTCAATTCTCTTACCTCGTCTTTCTTTCCCCTTGTTTTGGCTTCTCTTCATCCCAATGCACATTTCAGTGTCTCTTCTGAGATCCACTTTGCTCTTTTCTTTCTTCTCTGTCTTTGTAAATGGTGTTTAGCTTTCTTCTCAGAAGATGTCCTTGATGTCATTCCACAAATTGTCAGGTCTGTGGTCATTACAGTTTAATGTGTCAAACCTACTCTTTATTTCTTCGTATTTTGGTTCTCCTGGATGACTTTCCATTTTCTTCAAGTTCAGTCTGAACTTGCATATGTGTAGTTGATAGTCTGTTCCACAAATCCTGGCCTGGTTTCGACTAGTGACATCACAGTCAATGTCAGATGGATATTGGCTGAAAATATAGAGAACCAAAGAAATATCTTTCTGTGTTTCATTGAGTATGCAAAGGCATTTGATTGTGTGGACCACAACAAAATGTAGCTAACCTTGAGAAGAATGGGAATCCAAGAACACTTGATTGCACTTATGCGAAACCTACACTTGGACCAGAAAGCAATTGTCAGACAGAACAAGAAAATATTGCATCGTTCAAAATTAGGAAAGGAGTGCATCAGGGAGCATCCCATATCTATACCTTTTCAATCTGTATGTCAACAGATTATTCAGGAGGGTGGTCTTTATGAGAAGGCACATCAGTATTGGGAGAAGACTTATCAACAACCTGCATTATGTAGAGGACACCACCTTTCTGACTGAAACTGAGGAGAACCTGAAGCATTTGTTGCAGAAGGTCGAGGACTGTAATCTTCAGTATGGATTGAATCTCAACATCAAGAAAAAAAAAGATTCAAGGTCCAACCATGTCCCAAATAACCAAGATGTCGTTCTCAAAGTATAAGCTGTGGCATCTGGCCACCCTAACTGAAATCCTCAACCCACCGGAATACCTGACATATCTCTGGAGACCTGGCAGGCTAAAACTGAGCATCTGGCTATAAGATCCAAGCTAAATGGGAGCGTCTGCTTCAGTTTAATGACCCAAATCACCAGTCAACCATCAAAGATGCTGCCTTGACTCAGTATCAGGACCACTTCCAAACTCACTCATGGGAGCTGTGCTGGCATTGAGCCCCTCTTCCTCTAGAATTATGTTTTCAAAGCTAACAGAAATAGAAGTGAAAATCTTATCTGGGAAGGAAGATTGGATCAAACATTTAACATTTCATAAATAAATCATCTATTAATCACTTAAAAAGATTTTCACCACTGGGCCAATTGACAGCATCATGATCGATGGAGAAGAGATTGAAATTGTTAACAATTTCAGCTTGTTAAGTTCCACAATCAGGAAATCAAAAGACAAATTGCACTGGGTAAGTTTGCTGTCAAAGTGCTGAAGAGCAACAATATCAGTCTGAAGACCAAGGTGCGCCTGACCCAGACCATGGTATTCACAATTACTTCCTATACATCAGAAAGCTGGATGGACAATGACAAAGCATGACAGAAGAATTGAATGCCTTTGAGTTTGTGATGCTGGAGAAGAATGTTGAACATACCATAGACTGCAAAGAGATCAATCAGGTCTGTCCTGGAGAGGGTGAAACCAAGCTGCTCCCTGAAGGCAAGGATCTTGAAGCTCCATCTTTGAGCATGTTGCCAGGAGGATCAATCCTTAGAAAAAAGACATCATGCTTGAAAGAGTGGAAGGCAGCACAGGAGAGGAAGACAATGGATGACATAGATTGACCCAATAGCTGGGGTAATGACAGTGGGTGTGTTAAAATCAGTGAGACTGGCTCAGGCTAGGACACGGTTCAGAGCTGTTTTGCATAAGGTCACTGCGAGTTTCAGGCGAATCAATGGCACATGACAACAATAATAGCAAACAATGTCTCTTTCCACAGAAATAGTCAATCTGATTCCTGTGAAGTCCACATGTGTAGTTATCATTTACATTTTAAAAAATTTTCTTTCCAGTGAATAAATCATTTACTGTACAAAATGTTATCATTTTCTCTCCAGCCTCATTTTTGTATCATAGGTGGCCTTACCAGTATGATAAGACTCTCTTTTTTCTCTTCTGCCCCTTCAAATGACCGTTTGTCATCTGTAAATATAAAAAGCGTGAGTAAAGCGGACTCTTTTAGCCACAAATATATTATGAATAAATAAAGGGAAGTTTCATTCAGCTCATTAAGAGATGTGTTTATCAACTTTTAACATATTTAATAAATGTATCCTGTGGCTGACTCTGAGAAGACTGGGAATCTCAGAACATTTAATCGTACTAATGTGAAACCTATACTTGGACCAAGAGGCAGTCATCAGAACAGAGCAGGGAAACACTGCATGGTTCAAAATTGGGAAAGGTGTACGTCAGGGATGTGTCCTATCTCCATAATTTTTCAACTTGTGTGCAGAACAGATTATCTAAGAGACTGGACTCTATGAGGAGAAGTGTGGCATCAGGATTGCTGGAAGATCTATCAACAATCTGCGTTATGCAGATGATACAACCCTGCTTGCTGAAACTGAGGAGGACCTGAAATGCTTGCTGCAGAGGGTCAAGGACTGCAGCCTTCAGTATGAATTGAAGCTCGTCAAGAAAACAAAGATTCTCACCACTGGAACAATTGGCAGCATCCAGATGGATGGTGAAGAGACTGA
>NW_006400018.1:640173-641398 GCF_000299155.1 Elephantulus edwardii
CAATAAAACCCAAAAAATAAGATATATATATATATATTTTATGTCACTGCATTGCACACATGAACAACACAGAACTGATAAATGTGTTGTCTATTAACTTAGGGCTGGGAGCTCAGGTGGCCTAGTGGTAAGAAGTTGCATTGCAATCACAGAAGCATATGGTTCAAATCCACCAGATGCTCTGAGGGAAAATGATGAGCAATCTCCTCAGAAAACCAGCTGGAGGGTCAGCTGTGGGTCAGTTCTGCCACGATGGCACACAGCAACAATTAATTATTTTAATGAAAGTTTACAGAACCCATTTGTATTCCATTCATGTACATTTTCCATGGTATAATCAATAATTTTCACCAGCACCACAGCTCAAAGTCATCGATTCTCCTTTCTTCCCTAGTCATTGTCCAGCTTTCTTTTACACAGCAAGTAATAATAGCAAAGAGTATGGCCTGGATCAAGTGCACCTTAGTCTCCAGACTGACATCATTGCTCTTCAGTATTCTGGAGCGTTCCCCAACATCAGATGTTCCCAATGCAATTCATCTTCTAATTTCCTGGCTGCTGGTACCAAGATTGTTGATTGTGGAGCCAAGCAAACTAAAGTTGTTAACAATCTCAAATCTTCACCATCTATCATGATGCTGCCAATCAGCTTAGTGGTGACAATCTTTGTTTTCTTGATATTGATCTTCAATCTATACATAAGGCTGCAGTGATTGACCTTCTGCAGATGCCTTTAGCAATGGTGCTGGAGAAGAGTGTTGAATATACCATGGACTGCTAGGAGAACAAACAGGTTCATCCTAGAGAGGGTGAAACTAAGCTACTCCTTAGAGGCAAGGATTCGGAAACTTCATCTGACACACTTTGTGCATGTTACAAGGAGGGACCAGTCCTTGGAGAGAGACATCATGCTTGGGAGTGTGGAGGGACCGCACAAGAAAGGAATATCCTTCATGAGATGGACTGACTTGGTGACTGAGGTAATGGAGGGAGGTGTGTCAGGGACAATCAAATTGGTAGAAGATAGAGCAGGGTTTAGGGCTGTTATATACAGGGTTGCTATGAGTTACAAATGATTTGAAGGCACATAACAACAATTTTGTTGTTGTTGTTGTTAAGTTCCATCAAGTCGTAGATGACTCATAGTGACAGTATGAAAAAAGACCTGAACACTTGTAGATATATAACTACGTATTTCTGTCATCACAGGAGACTAGAGCGAGGG
>NW_006400018.1:641968-689454 GCF_000299155.1 Elephantulus edwardii
GCAAGCTAGTTTGCAAGTGGATGCCACTTCTGCTTCCAAGCTAGTTTTAATCGGGGAGCTCCACCAAACACTGCTCACCATGGGTGACCATTATCACATTTGGTAGGTACATCAGGGTCACAGTGTTCAGCATCACAGCAACCACAAATTACCTCTGAACCGCAAATGGACAGACCAGTGCTATACCACTTAGAAGAATGTTTCACCAAAAACGATTAAACCAGGCCTGAGGGCCGCAGATTAAAATCACCCACAATTGGCTGGGTAGCATCGCTTTCTGTCCACTAGGCCAGCTAATGTCTCTTTATGTTGTTACTGGTGTTAAGTGCTGTCTAGTTATGGTATTGATCATAACCCCCATATTGCATCATCAGTCTTCCCACTCTCTCTGTGGTTCTTGTTTCAATTCATCTCTCCCTCCTCCCTTTTCCTGTCCTAAAGATTTATCCTTGAACAAATACTGCCCTGGTGATCTTACGTAGTTTATTGTTTTAAAGGCTAAGCACCTCCCTGGGGCAATTATCCACCTTATAAGTTTGTGTATTGTTTGGATGAAGGTTGTGTCACATGAATGAGTTCAGTTCCAGGTTTAAGGAGCTAAGATAGATAGACAGATAGATAGACTGTAGTTATATGTCATCGAGTCAGAACAAAGCCATCGCTGACCCTCCAGGGGGTTTTCAGAGGTTATAAATCACAAAAGAGGAGATTGCTCATCTTTCTCCCATGGAGCAGCTTGTGGATTTGAACTCTGTGCCTTTGGGATTGCAGCACAGTTTCTTACCACTAGGCCGACAGAGAGAGAGAGAGAGAGAGAGAGAGAGAGAGAGAAAAACAAAAACAAACTACTGTTGTTGTTGTTAGATGCCATGGCAATCCACTATGACTTCTAGAGATCCTCTGAGTAACATATCTGAATCTTGCCTTATCCTGCATCATGCTCTAGTCTATTGTTATAGTTGCTGTGTCAGTACATCTTGTCGAGGGTTTTCCTCTCTTTCTCTGACCGTTAACCTTTCCAAGTATGATGTCATTTTTCCAAGGACTGACTTCTTCTAACAACATGACCTTTTGGCACCAAAAGTCAGGATGTCAAAAGATGAATTGCATTGGGAATGTCTGCTGTCAGGAACATCTCCAAACTGCAAAAGAGCAATGATATCAGTCTGGAGATTAAAGTGCATGTGATCCATGCCATGGCCTTTGCAATTACTTGCTGTACATCAGAGAGCTGGACAATGACTAAGAATGAAAACAGAAAAATGGAAACCTTTGAGTTGTGATGCTGGAGAAAAGTCTTGAACATAAGGTGGATGGCCAGGAAAACTAATAAGTCTGTCTTGGATAGGATGAAAACAAGTTTTTCCTCAGAGGCAAGGATTTTGTAACTCCATCTCACATACTTTGAGCATGTGGCCAGGAGCGACTGGTCCTTGGAGAAAGATATCATGGTTGGAATGGTGGAGGAACAGTGCAGGGAAGGAGACCCAGGATGAGATAGAGTGACAGACACAATAACTGAAGCAATGAGATTAGGTGCGTTAATCAGGAAGACTGGCTCAGGACAGAGCAGGGGTCAGAGCTATTGTACATAAGGTCACTATGAGCCACAGGTGACAGGATGGCACACAACAACAACTTTTGCCCAAAGTATGTGAGACCAAGCGTCACCTTCCTTACCTGGCTGCACTTCCTCCAAGACAGACTTGTGTGTTCTCTTGCCCATCCTTGGCATATTCAGTACTCTTCTCCACACCACAATTCAAAGGCATCAATTCCTCTTTGTTGTCCTTATTCTCTGTCCAACTTTTATAGGAAACAATTGAAAATATGGATTGGATCAGGACCACCTTAGTCTTTTCATTGACATCCTCACTCTTTATCACCCTGGGGAAATACTTGACAGATTTCCCCCGTGAAATTCATCTTTTGATATCCTGGCTGTTCTTATCAAGGATATTGATTGTGGATCAAGTGAAACGAAACTGTTGACAATTTCATATTCTCTGCAGAGGGTCAAGGACTGCAGCCTCCAATATGGATTGTGGCTCAATGTCAAGAAGACAAAGATTCTCACCACTAGGCCAATTGGCAGCATCAGGATGGATGGTGAAAAGATTGAGATTGTTCACAGCTTCAGTTTGCTTGGCTCCACAGTCAACACTCTTGGCACCAGCAACGAGAAAATTAGAAGACGTATTGCGATGGGAAAGTCTGCTGTTAGGGACCTCTCCAAAGTACTGAAGAGCAATGGTGTCTTTTTGGAGACTAAGGTGCGCCTGATACAGGCCATGGTCTTTGCAATCACTTGTTATGCATCAGAGAGCTGGACAATGACTAAGGAGGATAGGAGAATTGATGCCTTTGAGCTGTGGTGCTGGAGAAGAGTATTGAGGGTACCATGGACTGCTAGGAAAACAAACAGATTCATCCTGGAAAGGGTCAAACCGGGCTGCTCCTTGGAGGCAAGGATTCTAAGGCTCCGTCTAACATACTTTGGACATGTTGCAAGGAGGGGCAGGTCCTTGGAGAGGGACATCATGCTTGGTAGGGTGGAGGGACAGTGCAGAAGGGGAAGGCCCCCTATGAGGTAGATTGATTCAGTGACTGGGGTAATCGGGATGGGTGTGTCGGAGACGGTGTGATTGGCACAGGTCAGAGCAGAGTGTAGGGTTGTTGTACATAGGGTCACTATGAGTCGCAAGCGACTCGATGGCACATAACAACAACCTATCATGATGTCATCTTCTGGTCCAGTGGTAAGGGTTTTTGTTGTCTTGATGCTGAGATGTAATCTACTACATTAAAAGCTGTAGTCTTTGACCTTCTGTAACAAGTGTTTCAAGTCTCTATAACTTTCAGCCAGTAGGTTGTGTAATTTGCAAAGCACAGATCCTGAGGACACATTCTTCTTCATAAAGTCCAACTTCTCAAATTATTTGCCATGCTTCCATATCCAATAGGTATGGAGAAAAGTTACAACCCTGGTGCACTCCTCTCTAATATTAAAACATCCAGTATTCCATTTGTGCTGTTCAGATAACTGCTTCTTAGTCTAGATTTCAAAGGAGCACAGTATGTGTTCCAACATTCCTATTCTTCTCAATGTTAGCCATCATTTGCTATCAACCACACAGTCAAATACCTTTGCAAAGTCAATAAAACACAAATATTGTGTTTAGGTGTTAACATCCTCTTCAATTTTTACTCTAAAACAAAGAATACTGAAAATGAAGAGGGGTTAGAATTGTGTTTCCTTTATCTTCCAAGTTCTTTTCTGAAGACACCTTATTAGGGACTTATCCTTCCTGGTACAAAGAACCAGTTTTGCCATCCTTCCTTCTAAGGAGCATTCTCGCTGCATTTTCTTCCAAGACAAATTTCTTTCTTGAGAAATAGGATATGTTCTCACATTCATGGTATATTTCATACTTTTTGCCAACAGCATAATTCAAAAGCATTCATTCTTTGATTTTCCTTATTCATTGGTTAGCTTTTGCATGCGTACAAGGAGCTTGAAAAGACATGGCTTGAATCTGCTGCGCCTTTGTCTTCAAAGTAACTTTTTCATTATTTTTCCATTCATGTTGCACATTTTCCTCCCTCCCCTCCCTTCCCCTCCTCCAAACCTCATTGTAATGCACTGCTTGTTCCAGATTGTTGTCATATATGTAATGCCTGATCATATTCCTTTCTTAACGGTTCTTACCCTCGTCCATTCCAATGCCGTGTTCATTATCTATCCACTCTTTTCCTATTCTCCCCCTAAGCGCCCATATCCGTCCTATCCTTTAACAGCAGCGGTATGCAGTGTTTGTTATTTTGTAACTGAGACATTTCAATCGGCATAATGTCTTCCGTTCTCCACCATGCTCTGTAATGTTTCACAAATTCATTTCCTTCAGCTGCATGATATGCCATTGTGTGAATGTTCCATAGTTTTTCTATCCATTCATTTGTTTACGGGCACTTGTGTTGCTTCCATCGCTTTGCTATTATAAATAACACAGCAATAACCATGGGTGTGTGGCTCTGGACTCTGTAGAGCATATTCCCAGTAGTGGAATTGCTGGGTCAAAAGCTATTTCTATTTCCAACTTTTTGAGACAGTGTCAGACCACCTTCCATAGTAGCTGTGCCGTTTTATATTCCCATCAACAGTGAAGAAGAGTTCCAATTTCTCCACAACCTCTACAAATTTGTTGCTTGCTGCCCTGTTGAACTTTGCTATTGTTGCTGGGGAGAGATGATATCTCATAGTTGTTGTGATTTTACTTTCTCTAATAGCAAGGGATTTTTACTATAGAAATTTGTTTGTTTGCCATCTGAATGTCTTCACCGGTGAAGTATCTATTTGTATTCTGTGCCATTTTGTGATTGGGTTGTTTTCCCTTTTCTTGTTGAGGTTCTGGAATATTCTATAAATTTTAGATAGGAATCTCTTATCAGATATGTCATTGCCAAATCTTTTTTCCCCAGTATATGGGTTTCCTTCTTCATGGATAAGAAGACTCAATATCATGAAAATGACAATTCTACCAAAGGCAGTCTAGATGTTTAATGCAATCTCAATACAGACACCAATTCCATTCTTCAACAAGACGGAAACAGCAGTCTCTCGTTTTATGTGGAATAGAAAGAGATTCCAAGTAAGCAAATCACTATTGAAAAAGAGAAACAAGATAGGAGACATCTCACTCCCTGACCTCAAAACCTACCACATGTTCGTCAAGACAGCAGGGTACTGGTGCAGTGACAGACATGTAGATCAACAGAATACAATTGAGAACCCAGAAATCACCTCATTTACTACTGGACCAATAGGCAGTGTCACGGTGGGTGGAAAGTGTAAGGTAAAAAAGGGGCAGAGAGCCAGGCAAAGTGAAACAAAAGAGTTTATTAGTGGCTCTTGGGGCAGATTTACTGTCTGAGGTCAGAGAAAGGCAGGCTCAGGCAGCAAAGTTACCCGTGAAGAAAAATTACAGGCTAAACTTTATAGGTAGGGGTTGGGGGTAGGGTGATCAAACCGTGGTCGGTTCTCCATGGAGAACATTGATTGGATGCCCTTTGTTAGCTTCTAATGACGGAGCTGCTTGGTCATGCAAGATGTGGTTGCTGGCTGGGTTTCCTTCTGATTGGTCATAGTCATCACCAGGTAGATTGGAATGTCTCTTAGAAGGTGCGGTCAGCACGAGATGCTGCCATCAGCACAAGATGCCACCATCAGCACGAGCTGTTGCCCAGCCCGAGATGCCGCCCAGCCGCCAGGTGGCCTTTCAGAGAGGAAATTGAAATAATCCAGAGTTTCATCTTGCTTGGATCCACAATTAACACTCTTGTTACCAGCAGTCAGGAAATATGGAGACACATTGCACTGGGAAAATAGGCCTCTAGTGAGGGGCCTCTCCAAATTATTGACGAGAAGTAGTGTCAGTTTGAGGACTAAGGTATGTCTGATTCAGGCTGTGGTCTTTCTGATTACTTGCTATGCATCTGAAAGCTGGACAGTGAATAAAGATAACAGAAAAAGAACTGACGTCTTTGAGCTGTAATGTTGGAGCAGAGCACTGAACTCCCCATGGAAGGCCAAGAGTACAAACAGATATGTCTTGGAGAGGGTACGTCTGGAGTGCTCTTTGGAGGCAAGAATGATGAAACTTCACCTGATATACTTTGGGCATGTTGCTAGGAGGTGTTATTCCTTGGGGAAGGACATGATGCAAGGAAGGATGGAGGGTCGGCGAAGGAGAAGAAGACCCTCAACCAGGTGGATTCACACAGTGACTGCTGCAATGGGCTACTGTGTATTAGGAAGTGAGAGGATGGAGCAGTGTGGAACAGGTTCAGATCTTTTGTTCATAGGGTTGCTATGATTCGTACTCTGCTTGATGGCACCTAACAACAACAGCAACCTATGGTTGACTGATTTTTTTGCAAGGAGACGAAATAAGATAAGTGGGAAAACAACAGCCTCTTTAACAAATGGAGCTGGCAACACTGGGCAACCATCTGCAGAAAACTTAAGCAAGACCCTCACCTCCACCATACACAAAAGCCAACTCAAAGTGGATGAGAGACAAAGTAAAACCAAAGACTAGGCGAGCTCTGGTGGCCTAGTGGCAAGAAGCTGCAACTGTAATCTCAGAGGTGCACGGTTCGCATCCACCAGATTCTCTGCTGGAGAAGGAAGAATGATTTCCTCCTGTACCAGTCAGATCTGATTTGACAGTACACACACAAAATAATGAAATAAAATAAATTTTTAAAAAACAAAAACAAAATAAAAAACACCAAAGGCTATAAAATCCATCTGAGATAAGCTAGGAACAACTCTAGAATTCCTAATTCACAGCATGGACAGACTTCCAAGTATAGTGCAAAACCTATAACCAGAAAAGAACCAACTAGAATAGGACCTTCTAAGAATCAAAATGGCATCTTCTCTTTTTAATATTTTTAATAGGTCTTTGTGGCATATCTGCCTAATGCAAATCCATCATTTCATTTCTTGGCTGCAAAGTTCACAGGTACTGATTGTGCGTCTAAGGAAAATGAAATTTTTGACAACCTCAAACTCTATTTTCTTCATTGATCATAATATTACTTATTTGGACCAATTAGGAAGATGGGTGTTTCTCATGTTGGGGTGCAATCTCCACCAAGGACTGTCATCTGAGCTGCAACAGTAAGTATTTTAAGTCCTCTTCGTTTTAATTAATTATATGGTGCTTTCTACACGACAGGCACTATAGTCAGACTGTTTTCGCCTTTAAAACCATGACTCTATGGTTGGGATCAGCCATATCACATAACACCATAAGGTCATCTGTATTCTTTATTGTGTATTATTTATATTGATGGACCATGATATCAAGATTGGAGACTGGAAGAAGACTAATGAACCTGTATAACACAGGTTGTTGACAAAACCCTGCTTGCTGAAACTGAGGAAGCCCTGAAGCACTTGCTGCAGAAGGTCAAGGACTATAGTCTTCAACATGGATTGAAGCTCAACAGTAAGAAGACAAAGATTCTCGCCATTGGACCAGTTGACAACACTATGTTAGATGGAGAAATGATTGAAGTTGTTAACAATTTTTTTTTATTAGCTCTTTTTTTATTATTATTAAATTTTATTAGTTTTAATGAACATTTACAGGGATTTTGGGTTTTCATTCCTTCATTGCTGCACCATTCTCTCTACCCTCCTCCCCAGTTTGTTCTTCTTCCCCGCCATCCGAATGTCTGTTTTAATTGTCCAATTGCCACAGTGCTTGTCAAAGTCAGTTCTGATTAATCTCCTTTGTCGGTGTGTTGAGGTTGTTAACAATTACAGCTTGCTTGGCTCCACAATAAACATTCTTGGCACCAGCAGTCAGAAAAATCAAAAGACAAATTGCACTGGGAAAGTCGGCCTTCAGGGACCTCTCCAAAGTGCTTAAGAGCAAGGTTACCTGATCCAGGCATGGTCTTTGCAATTACACGCTATGCATCAAGGAGCTGGACAATGACCAAGATGACAGAAGAAGAATCAATGCCTTTGAGTTGTGGTGTAAAAGAAAAATCTTGAACATACCATAAACCACCAAGCAAACAATAGGTCTGTATTGGAGAGAGCGTAAAACGAAGTTTCTCCTTGGAGGCTAGGATTTTGAAGCTTTATCTCACATATTTTGGGCACATGGCCAGGAGGGACCAGTCCTTGGAGAAAGACATTGTGTTTGGAAGGGTGTAGGGACAGTGCAGGAGAGGAAGACGCCGAATGAGATGAATTGATACAGTAGCTGGAGCAATGGGGGTAGGTGTGTTGGAATCAGTGAGCCTGGCTCAGGACAGTGCAGGATTCAGAGCTGCTGTACACAGGGTTGCTCTTAGTTGCAGGCAACTTGAAGGCACATGACAACAACAGCAGCAACATTATTTATTGTCTAAAGTGGGACACTTTTTAATGGCACATGAGGACATTTACTGGGAGGGATGACAGGACAAACCAAGGTATCCTGAACACGCAGAGTGATATAAGCATCTTCTATCTATAAAGAAGTTAGTACTTAACTCCAGCTACAGAAAGTAATTCGTAGAGATAATGGCCACAGGTTATACAACGGGTGTGGAGCACCGCCAGGATATGAATCCAAGTGCTCTGGCTCCAGGGCCTGTTCTCATCTCTGTTTACCTCTTCTGTTTGGATCTGGGACCTTTACATTGTGGTTTATGATGGGATCCTTGTGAGTTCAGCTGATTCCCACTTCCACACTGTGTGTCCTCTCGGTTGGTTTCTGGACCTGCCCTACAGTGTTCTGCTCGGGGCTCTTGTTTCCTGTCAACTCCCCACGTTGAGTGGTCTTGGCTTATCTTTCTGCTTGTTGACTCCTGATTCCACATCTTCTTGCCCCTTTTCCTGGCCCCTGACTGTGCAGGAGATTCTCACCACAGCCCTCCTTGCTTCTCTGCGTTGTTGTTATGTGCCGTCGAGTCACCTGCGACTCATAGTGACCCTATGTTCAACAGTCCTAAACCCTGCTCTGTCCTGGGTCAATCTCACTGTCTCTGACACACCCATCCCCATTACCCCAGTCATGGAGTCAATCCACCTCACAGAGGGTCTTCCTCTCCTGTGCTGTCCCTCCACCCTCCCAAGCATGATGTCCTTCTCCAAGGACAGGTCCCTTCTTGCAACATGTCCAAAGTATGTCAGATGAAGCTTCAGAATCTTTGCCTCCAAGGAGGTGCCTGGTTTAACCCTCTCCAGCATGAACCTGTTCCTTTACTTAGCAGTCCATAATATATTCAATACTCTTCTCCAGTACCACAGCTCAAAGGCATCAATTCTGCTTCTATCCTCCCTAGTCATTGTTCAACTCTCTGACACAGGTGCATCTTAGTTTCCAGAGTGACACCATTGCTCTTCAGTACTTTGGAGAGGTCCCTAACAGCAGACTTTCCCATCGCAATACATCTTTTAATTTCCTGGCTTCTGGTGCCAAGAGTGTTGACTGTGGAGCCAAGCCGACTAAAGCTGTGAACAATCTTAACCTGCACCACCCGTCTTGATGCTGCCAATTGGCTCAGTGGTGAGAATCTTTGTCTTCTTGATATTGAGCCTCATTCCATATCCATATTAAAGGCCTCAGTCTTTGACCTTCTGCAGCTAGTGCAGCAAGTTCCTCTTCAGGTTCAGCAAGCAGGGTCATGTCATCTGCTTATTATGCTCTCATGCCAACTCAGTGATACATTCTACATCACAGAAAGATTAAGTGATGAGAAAGAAGATATGTAGAGATGTATTGGATGGGGTGCACAAATTTCAAGGTACACTCCTATGCATAATGGTCGTTTTTCCAGAAATTTCCTGTAAAGGGTTAAACCAGGCTACTCCTTGGAGGCAAGGATCCTGAGGCTTCGTCTAACATACTTTGGAAATGTTGTAAGGAAGGACTGGTCCTTGGAGAGGGACATCATGCTTGGGAGAGTGGAGGGACAGTGCGAGAGGGGAAGACCCTCTATGAGGTGGATTGATTCAGTGACTGGAGTAATCAGGATGGGTGTTGTCGGAGACAGTGCAATTGGCACAGGACAGAGCAGAGTTTAGGGCTGTTGTACATAGGGTTGCTATGAATCTCAAGTGACTTGACGGCACATAACAACAAGAACAAGTGTCTGCTTCAGTTGAGGTGGAGGGCTACAGGGCACTAGTATTTCGTGAGTACTGGATGAAACAACATTGCACACATGAAAATAGATCTATACTCATCACAGATCCACCCCCCACCCCCCACATCTCGCACATGGCGAGTACCCTGCAAGGCTGGGCAGCAGGAGCTGGTAGGGATCCTTGAGCCATGAGGTCCCAGAAGCCAAAACAGAATGCTTTTAATTTAAAAAAGAAACAAAACTCAAATATTTTTTAAAAATTTTATTTTATTTATTTATTGTGCGTGTACCGTCAAATCAGGTCTGACTGGTACAGGAGGGAAATTTTCCCTCCTTCTCCGGCAGAGCATCTGGTGGATTTGAACAGTGCACCTCTGGGATTGCAGTACAGCAACTCAAATCTTTATAACTGCCCGTCTGCTCTTCACTCTACTTACACACAACCCTTGTGGAAGGAAGGTGTGGTAGTGGTGACACGAGGAGGTTGCTCTGTGCAGATGAACCGCTGGGCACATGAATCTATTGGCTAGAGGTGTACATGGACCCAGCAAATGCAAACTAGAGTTGCCTTTTCTCCCAGCTTGCATCTTCCAGTGGTCTTTGGCAACTCCTCAGCAGCTCATGGAGGACAGGGCAGGGCCAGGCCGAGCTCCTCCTGCCTGCTGGAGCCGCTGCCAGGCATGCGTGCAGATGGGGGGGCTCCTGGGCAGAAGTGTCCCCTCTACCCAGTTCCAGGACCCCCAGGCATTTTCACTCTCATGGCAGCAGCTTCACTGGGACACTGTTTGCACATCTCCCAGAAACTGCAGCTCCTCTGGTCACCACCATCACCCCGGCACAACGCCACTGCGGCCACATGGCCATGTAGCCAACTCCACAGCAAAGAGTCCATATACCCAACGTTTCCCCCTGCATAGCCCCCTGTGTCCACGTGATCTCCAACCCAAGTGCAAATGGTTTGTACATCTCCCCTCAGCGAGCGAAGTGCCCAGCATTGCCCTGCCCTCGAAGATTTCTTTTAGAGTGAGAGTATCACTGAAAACATCATAAAGGAAGAGACCCTGATTAAAAAAAATGGTCAGCTGACCATAGAGGGCAAGGATACTGAGACAGAGGGCAATCATCTATCCAGACACGAGGGAATGAAGCACTGTGATGCCTCAGGTTATGAGCAGTCAGCGTATGTCTGTGAGAGAAGGCTGGTGAAGATCTGACAGCTCTGCTGACATAGTGCAGACAGAACTGCGCTGCTAAACTAAAGGCCGCGCTTCTCTGGTCAAATCGCCAGTGGCTCCGTAGGAGAACGATGAGCAATCTCCTCCCACAGGGTGAACAGTTAGCTGTTAGCTTGTTCCTACTCAACAGCACTTCATTTTTTGTTGGTTTGTTAGTTTTGTGGAAATAGTTGCCATTGCACCATCTCTTGATAGAGAAACTCATATGCTGTAGTTATGAATTCAGAAAAAAAAATTAGTCATAAATCCAAAAAAAAGAAACAGTCTTGGAACTTTGAGGCAATTCGTGACTCAATTCTCTACCAATTATTCCACACTGGGTTTTTGAAAGCTTTGAAAGAGCTCTAATAATATACCTTTCTGTCTACCAGTTAAAGACATCATTGCTTCTCGGTACTCTGGAAAGATCCCTCATAGCAGAGTTCCCCAGTGTAATTCATCTTTTGATTTCCTGAATGTTGGTGCCAAGATTGTTGATTATGGAGCCAGCAAGCTTTAATTGTTAACAATGTCAATCTCTTCTCCATCTATCATTGTGCTCCTGACATAGACCATCATGGTCTTCATAATTACTTGCTCTGCTTCAGAGAGCTGGACAGTGACTAAGGGTGACAGAGGAAGAATCGATGTCTTTGAGTTGTGGTGCTGGAGAAGAGTCTTGAACATACCATGGACAGCCAGGAGAATAAATAAGTCTGTCTTGGAGAGGGTAAAACCAAGTTTCTCCTTGGAGGCTAGGATTTGAAGCTCCATTTCACATACATTGGGCACATGGCCAGGAGGGACCAGACCTTGGAGAAGGACATGATGCTTGCAATGGTGAATGGACAATGCAAGAGAGGAAGACCCACATGAGATGGACTGATATAGTAACCGGGGTAATAAGGGTAAGTGTGTTTGTGTCAGAGAGAGCGGCTCAGGACAGGGCAGGTTTCAGAGCTGTTGTATATAGGGTAGATGTCACTGGCAACTCAATGGCACATAACAACAACAACAACAGCTAGTCAAAGAGTGTAAATGGAATGCACTGAAACATACTCAGTGTATTGAAATGTTTGTCAGAAGTAGATAGTGTGGAGTTAGAAGAGGACTGTGACCAGTAAATAAACAAAGGCATGTTTAACTAATAAACACAGTCAGCACCTTAAACCACTCAGCCATTTTGACATAGGAAAACCTGAAGAATGACTGACTGACAAAGGCTTCGATAACAGGAATCCCTGCATGCCTGTAACAAAAGCCTCGTTAAGGAGGCTGAGTAAACATTAGGCGCAAGTCTCTTCTAAATCCACTGGTAACTGTTTATCCTCTTGAGAAAATGTACTCCCTACTGTAACGGCTACTATCTGTTTTATGGCATACTGCTAACCATTTGAAGATTTTTGCTTAAAAATTTCGGTTATGCTGAATAAAGTCACTTAAGATTCTTGAAGTCTTTCATCCATTGCTCCCCAACTATGTATCTTTTCTCAAGTATCTCTGATTCCTCACTCTTGGACCTGTTGTAGCTCTGGAATCTCCCAGGTGGTATTTCCAGTGCACATAGTTGCTGATTTTATAAAAATACAAACGTATTTGTAACGTATTGGTGAATGTATAATTATCACAAACCATTTTCTCTAGCAAGAGATAGTTCAAATTTGACTCTGACCATTTAAAAACCAACAAATTGCTCAGTAGCTGCCCCTCCTTTGAGTTTATGAGGCTGAGAATCACATGGGAGGAGATTGCTCCTCTTTCTCCCTTGTTGCTATTGGCGAGTTCAAACCCCCAGAGAAGCACGGGCTTTGGGTTAGCTGTGCGAGTCCCCAGGGACTGTGCCACCAGCACTGCCATAGAGGGAGGCTTTAGGATGACAAATGACAGCACAGACATGAGGAATGAATTCTGAAAAAGAGAAAGGCCAGGCAGAGGTCCCCGCACCTTGGGACTGTGAAGGACCCCTTCCTTAGCTTTCCCATGGGTTTTGTTTAGTTTAAACCAACAATGAAAAAATTCCTATCTCATGAGGCTCTATTATCCTTTTATGTATGTGTGTCAACATAACAATGGGTAAGATTAATTCTTAAACCAAGGGCAGGATGATTCCCAAGTTCAGACACTGTATCCTCTCTGGTGGGAGGCTGGGCAGAACCTTGCAGAGGACGCCCGCTCCAGCCTGAACTCTGATCTCAGCTGTGGCCCGGCTATCATGTCAAGCTATCCACAACAAACAGTCCTCTCGGTAGAAGCATTAAAGACTCGTGCTTTCTAGGCTTTTTAGAGGAACAAGGTCATGTTTTCATTGCCAGACGCTCTCTTTAGCAATGACTCGGAGGGAAATGCCAGAGAGGCAATTTCAGAGACACGAAGACCATTTGGGAGACTTGGAGCTTAGCAGGATGTCTGGGGAAATAGAAAGAGACATGCAGATGTGGTGCAGTGGGAGTGAGGGAGACAGAATTGAGTGCAATGTCATATGTGTGAGAGGAGAACAAAGACAGGTTTTCCTGACCAGGTGATTCATGTGTTTTTGGAGGGGGGCAGGGGTGTGCTGGGAGGATTATTAGCCTTCAAAGGGGGCTAAGCGGAAGGAAACATAAGTTTCAATAGAGGAGGGCTTTTTCTCAGTTTTGGCAAACTGAGAAGTGATTGTGAATTGCTTGAATAGAATTGTCCAGTTGACTTCTAGATAACTTATTTCCAGAGTGCATGAGAGAAGTTACAATGTTAACATTAGGCTAAGATGTTGGTGAATGCTGTAGACATGCATGACTCAAGCAGTGGGGTTAAAAAAAAGTGCACACTGAATTTTTTAACCCTAGAGATTCACTAAACATGTTTAAGTAGATGGAATGTGCTTTATGCTGGGCATGGTGTATGAGAGTGAATGAATTTTTATAGGAGTCAAACTACAGTGAAGGGGTGAGAACCAAATATTTAGATAATGGTCCGATGAGGACATAATAAATGGCATTCGTGTTACCGCTTATGAGCCACATGGGTGGATTATCCCTAATATCAGGATAAAAGTAGGAATATTTACATTGCGTTTTATCTTTAATCATCGTTTTTACTTTCCGCTCTCCAAATGAACATACTCAGATAACAGCTCTTGTGATCCTCAAGGATCAAACTGTCACAGGGAATGAAACTTGGGCCTCAAAAAATGTTCTATTACTCACACCACACGACTACTCTATAACTAAACCAACACCAAGTGAAGCCGGAAACTGCAGGAAAATGACAAGGCAACCACAAGATTACACTGCAAGGAATTTATTAAAGCAAGACGTTGAAACCTCTACATTTTCCAGTGAAGATCAGCTAAGCACAGAAGGCGAGACGCAGCTTTGGATAACATGCTTTCTCCATCTAGAGAACACATTTTGCAACAACTTTTGCCTAAAAAAAGACAAAAACAAACACTCAAAAAGAAAACAAGGTGAAGTCAATCAAAGAGTCTTTAAGTGAAGGAACCCCCACCCCCGTCCCCAGTGATGACCCCCCCCTTCAGGAAGTTGCTCCTGTGCTGGTGGGCAGCTGTGGCGTCGGCCCTTCACTGTCACTGCATGGGACCCTGCTCGACTCCTTCTCAGGACACTGAGGGGAATATGACTCCCAGGGAGATGACCTGAGAGGAAAGGACACAGCCAGAGGCTCTGTGGAGTTTTAGTTTAGATCAGCTGCTGTTTCTGGAGCTTCTATTCTATGCCCATGGACCATGTGCTAATATGTGAGCAGCAAAGCAGGTGCCTTCACACACCAGAGTAGCAAGCTGACCTCCTTGTTGTCTGAGAAGCTAATCAAAATCATAACAAAAGAAATTACCACCACTTTTGAAATGAGTGCTTTTTCCCAAATAGACAGCTCATTGGCGCACTGTTTCACTTGTAGCTTAGCTTTGATATCTTCAGGGGGTACTTTATAAAATTGAAGGTACAATTTGTAGGTAAAATCTGGTTCCGTTAAGAACTTGGTTGCTTCTAGAACAGCCAGTGGACAAGCTATTGCATTAGCTGGAGTCGGGGTTAAACCGGGTAAAGGGAAGGGAAAGAAATAAAATTCATGTTAGGAAAGCAAATTTTCTTAGCAACAGTTTTAAAAAAAATCTTACAACTGTACAATAGCTAAAGATTTCATAATCCAATCCCATGAGTGTATTGTTGAAAAAGAAGACTTGACAGTTTCTGATTTGTTCATGATCACACAGCAAGTTGCTAGAACAGGAAAACCATTTTCTGGACCTAGTTAGAGGTTTTTAAAACACATGCTCACGGCTTTCTGAGACGGCTCAAGTTTGCTACAATTTTTATAGCCTACATCTGAAAAAAAAATAATGTATCCCTATGAATAAAATGCTTCCCTTTTTTGCCTAAGACACTGGGTAAAGAGGGAGTTTGGGTTAACTGAATTTTAGTGAATGGTAGACTCAAAGATCTTACTAGAAGCCAGAGAAAGAAAAGTAATACCTGGGGAATTGAATCTTAAGTAAAATTAAATGTTGAAAGGTAATGTTTTGAGAGAAAAATCAGGGATTTAGTAATATGTTATTGAGTAAAGACAGAGAAAAACATAATTATCTGTGAAATTAGCACATCATATTAAGTCTTTAATTCTGTAGGGACTGTTAAAGAACCCAGAGGAGAAAGAAGAGCTCATTATTGCCACCACTGGCAAGTGTGTGGAGACCTGAAAGAACCACTTTTCCATTTCTGGATTCCCCATTCCCCCAAGTCTGGCCCAACCACTCACTGTCCAATAAAGACCCCACCAGCCTTCCATCCACCCCTGTGGAGATTGTTGTAGTTATTGTATGTGCCATCAAGTTGTGTGCGACTCATAGTGACCCTATGTGTAACAGCCCTAAACCCTGCTCTATCCTGTGCCAATCTTATTGTGTCTGACACAACTACCCTCATTACCCCAGTCACTGAATCAATTCATTTCATTGAGGGCCTTCCTCTCTTGCACTGTCCCTCCACCCTTGCAAGTATGATGTCCCTCTCCAAGGGCTGGTCCTTCCTTGCAACATGCCCGATGTCAGAAGAAGCTTCAGAATCCTTGCCTCCAAGGAGCAGCCGGGGTTCCCCCTCTCTAAGATGAAACTGTTTGTTCTCCAACAGTCCATGGTATATTCAATACTCTTCTCCAGCACCAAAGTTCAAATAACAGGAAGCTGTACAATGACTAGGGATGATAGAAGGAGAATTGATGCCTTGAGCTGTGGTTCTCTGTAGATGACCTACCTCAAATCATCTAAAGAACTTGGATTATAAGGTCATGGGTAAAAAGAGAAGTGAATGTGGTTCAGCAAGTTGGATTTCAGTGAAAACATTTAAGGACACTTGGATCCATTTCCAGAGCATGGAAGATAGGCCAAAGTATTTCACTTGCTGCAACTGATGAAGACATGAAGCTCTTGTTGCAGATGGTCAAAGACTATAATCTTCAATATCGATTGAAGCTCAACATCAAGAAGACAAAGATTCTCACCATTGGGCCAGCTGGCAGCACCATGATGTATGAAGAAGAGACTGAGGTTGTTAACAATAGCAGCTTGCTCGGCTCCACAATCAACACTCATGGCACCAGCAGTCAGAAAATCACAAGACAGATTTTTTTGAGTGTGTACCATCAGATCAGATCTTACTGGTACAGGAGGAGAATGTCCCTCCTTCTCCAGCATTCAAACCAAATTCAAACCGAATTCCCCTAGTCTTTAAGTCAATCCATCTCATTGAGGGTCTTCCTCTCTTGCATTGTCCCTCCACCCTCCCAAGCATGTCCCTCTCCATGCCCAAAGTATGTCAGATGAAGTTTTAGAACCCTTGCCTCCAAGGAAAAGCCTGGTTTCACCCTCTCCAGGACAAACCTGTTTGTTCTCCCAGCATTCCATGGTATATTTAATGATCTTCTCCAGCACCAGAGTTCAAAAGCATTAATTCTCTTTCTATCATCCCTAGTCGTTGTCCAGTTTTCTAATAAATAGCATGTAACTGTGAAGGCCATGGCCTGGATCAGGCACACCTTAGTCTCCAGACTGATATCATTGCTCTTCAGTACTCTGCAGCCATCCCTGACAGGCTGTCCTAATGCAATTTGTCTTTTGATTTCCTGGCAGCTGGTACTAAGAGTATTGATCGCAAGCTTTCTGTAGATGGATGGATTTACTTCTGGATTCCTAATTCCATTCTTTGACAAAGAGATAAAACTCATTAAAGGGGGAAAAGAGTCTCTAACAAATAGTGCTGGAAAAACTGGACATCTAGCTGCAGAATATTGAAAGGAGATAAATATCTAACATCACATACAAAACTAACTCAAGATATGTCAAGGGTCCAGGATTACTTGGGAATAATACTCACCTTCAGAGCAGAAAACGGCCAAGGTGATCAACAGGAAAGAGATGGACAGCTTCATGGTGGCTTCTTTTGCCTTTACCTTTTGCAAAGGATGATCTCAGGAGCCTGAAGAGTGGGGCTATTTATACGCAGTGAGCCTCCCTGGCTCTGAGCACACACACAGGTGACAGGTCACATGGTTTGGCTTCCAGCACTGCCATTCTCACTGAGGATGTCTGCCAGACACCTGTGTCACACAGCCCCACTTCTCTGTCTTCCTTCTTAGAGCAGGTTCAGTGAGAACAGCGCCATGGGAACTTGGCTTCGCACTTTCAGATGAGTGTTCAGGGACCTGCAGGAATGTTATTTGGTCCCTCAGTTTGTTCTCTGAGCCCTGTGACTATTATTTCTTTGTACATTGTGACAGTACTGAAGAACAGGTGGTTTCTGTCGGATTTGCAGATCCTAGGCTCTTGGGGAAACTGGCAAGCTACCCTCTGATAAGGGGAGAGCAAACATATAAAACTCTTTTCTCTTTAGCATGTTTGAGAGGTCCTTTGCAGTATAGGTTTGTTGTTTTTTGGTTTTTTTTTAAGAGATTCAGTTCTTCATCATATCATAGGATGATATAACTCTCCCTCCCTGTACCCACAGAGCTTCTAAAGTGTTAAGTGGCCAGGCTCTCATCAGTGGTAAGGAGGACTCTCTCACCCTATTGGGATCTAGGCAGGTTAGATGACGATAATAAAGAGAACAAGAACTGTAATGAGTGAGCATCTTCCCCTATCACACTGAAGTAAAGACTGTAGCTTAAGATCTACCTTTGTTGCCTTGAGAAAATATAATTTTTGTTGGGAGATGAAGTCGTCCCATCCAAAGCAATGAACTCACCGCCTGTCGATCTCTTGTTGAACCACCACACTCCATGTGACTCAAGAAGAATTTTTTTTATCATCAGAAATGGGCAGTTGGAGGGACAATACACGGTGAAGTGTTGGTTAGACATCCTCATTCATTCCTTAATTACATTCCTCAATGGCAATTGATCTTATGAAATAAAACACTATGAATGATTGTCTAAAAAGTCAATATGATTTCTAACCCTTCACTCAAGTAGAACAATAATAATAAATAAATCAACTACTCATTTAAAAACAAATCCTTATAAAAGGAGTCACAGTCTTGGCCAAAGGTCCCTATTCTCAGTTGTACAAAGGAAAAAGGTGGAAAATTTTTTAAAAGCCAAAGTTGCTCTGTAGAGTCAAATTGAGGAGGCCTGATGAGCAGCAAAGCCCGAGAATGACTGCTATGAACTAGGGATTTTTATTAATCGATTTACCAGTGAACAAACTGGCAGAATGTTGGTTAAGTCCATTGGAGAGCAACAGTGGGGCTCAGTTAAATCGCTTGGGATGATGGAGGAGACCTCAGACTCACTCAGCTCCTCTGCCTCACCCCAAAAAGCCAGATGCTATGCTCATGAAGATTGCAGACTCTCTGACTCTAAACCAAAGCTTACTGCATGTTAGAGTTTAGGAATATTACTTCCTTTATGTGGATTATGTTTTCACATCCAAAAGGGAGGGGAGGAAGCAGATGGGAAGGATCTGGGGAAAAAGATAGGGTGATGGGCAAGGCCCATCATAAAATTAATTTTATAAAACATAATGCGTGAGAATGATTATATGAAACATAACGTGAATGAAGAATAGTGTGAATTATTACTAGAATCGTATGAAACACAATGTATATAAACTTCGTAAGCAAATGAATTTTTTAAAAAGAATGTAAAACTGAATGTACATGAATAATTGTATGGAACACAATTTAAATGAAAGATTGTATAAAACACAATGTATATGAATGAAATACAATGTAAAGAAATTGTTATTATATAAACACAAACAAAAAAGAATTGTTGTTGTTGTTGTTGTTGTTGTTGTTATGTGCCGTCGAGTCGTTTTCGACTCATAGCGACCCTATGCACAACAGCCCTAAACCGTGCTCTATCCTGCGCCAACCGCACTGACACACCCATCCCGATTACCCCAGTCACTGAATCAATCCATCTCATAGAGGGTCTTCCTCTCCTGCGCTGTCCCTCCACCCTCCCAAGCATGATGTCCCTCTCCAAGGACCCGTCCCTCCTGGCAACATGTCCAAAGTATGTCAGACGAAGCCCCAGAATCCTTGCCTCCAAGGAGCAGCTTGGTTTAATCCTCTCCAAGATGAATCTGTTTGTTTTCCTGGCAGTCCATGGTACATTCAGTATTCTTCTCCAGCACCACAGCTCAAAAGCATCCACTCTCCTTCTGTCCTCCCTAGTCATTGTCCAACTCTCTGATGCATAAGAAGCGATTGCAAATACCATGGCCTGTATCAGGCGCACCTTAGTCTCCAGAGAGACACCGTTTCTCCTGAGTACTTTAGAGAGGTCCCTAACAGCAGACTTTCCCATCATGATACGCTTTTTGATTTCCTGACTGCTGGTGCCAAGGGTGTTGACTGTGGAGCAGAGCAAACTGAAGCTGTGAACAATCTCAATCTCTTCGCCATCCATCCTGACGACGCTGCCAATTGGTCCATTGGTGAGAATCTTTGTCTTCTTGACATTGAGCCTCAGTCCATACTGAAGGCTGCAGTCCTTGACCCTTCGCAGCAAGTGCATGAGGTCCTCCTCAGTGTCAGCAAGCAGGGTTGTGTCATCTGCATAACGCAGATTGTTAATAGACCTTCCACCAATCCTGATGCCACAATTCTCCTCATAGAGCCCAGCCTCTTGGATAATCTGCTCTGCATTCATGTTGAAAAGGTATGGAGACAGGATGCATCCCTGGCGTACACCCTTCCCAATTTTGAACCATGCAGTGTTACCCTGCTCTGTTCTGACTACTGCCTCTTGGTCCAAGTATAGGTTTCGCATTAGCACAATTAAATGTTCTGGGATTCCCATTCTTCTCAGAGTCAGCCACAGTTTGTTATGATCCACACAGTCAAATGCCTTTGCATAATCAATGAAACACAGATAGACATTCTTCTGGTATTCTCTGCTTTCAGCCAAGATTCATCTAACATCAGCAATAGTATCCCTAGTACCACGACCCCTTCTAAACCCAGCCTGGACTTCCGGCAGTTCTCTGCTGATGTGCTGTTCTAATTGTTTTTGGATAATCTTCAGTAGAATCTTGCTTGCATGTGAATTAAATAAAAATTAATTCTACTACTTACATCCTAAGCTTCATGTGATAGTTTAATGAGATGCTACATTATTTAACTAAATTCATGACACATATTAAATCTAATAATAAAGAAATGTTAATGAATACATAACACCTTCTGAAAACCCACTGGAGGGTAAGCAATGGGTCAGTTCTGACTTGATGGCACACAACAACACAACATAACAACAATATAACATTTCTGTCTGGACCTTCTTGACTTATTTGTCATTCATATCCTGGGTTGCCATCAGTTGCTAGTTAGAGCACAGATTCAAACCAAGAAATTCTCTCTTTCCAAAACTGTAAGAAAATCTATACACACTCCTTCCCGGAAATAAATGAATGAGAAAACATAGCCCCTGTTCTCTGAGTCTGTAAACATAGGAATAGGTTTTCTTGTGGCCAGTGCTGTTTTGCAGCATTCAGAGCTCTGAAGCACTCTCCAGATGGGACCAAAGGCTTTCTGCTGGCCCAGACTTGGCCTTCATCAGCAAATTCCATTGGGTACACTAGGTCTCTGTGACAGCATTACTTCCACGTTGTTTCTACTTCTCTCTTAGCTTCCCACATGTGCTAAGGGATATGGGAAGCCAAACTTTAAACTTTATATTAAATGAAAATCCTTGTTCAGGAATTGAAGGAATTGCAGATTTGTAAGTTAGGATTTCTCTTGTGGCAGATCCCAAAAAATAACCTGTTTGTTTCCTGCAGACAGGAGACAGCTAGGGCCCTCCTACAGAGCATTACTTCCTGGGAAATACTTCTTAAGCTAGAGAAGTAGGCTGACAATGAGAAAAATAGAGCCTTCAACAACAACAACAACAACAAGAGCTTTAGGCTGACAATAGAGAAAAATAGAGCCTTCATTTTCAAGGAATTCCTTTTGTTATTTGCTTCCCCAGATTATCAATAAATACACAGAGAAACATGACTTGGGGTCTTCAGTCTAGAACTGCTGGCTCCCTGTATTATACTCTCTGCTCTATCTCATTCCTTGCTGTTTGTCTCATTATTAATAATTATAAAATTATTCCATTCTTTGGGACCCTCGGTCTGCAACAAAGGGACTTTTCATTTGCATCACTGGTGCTTTTGATGACGTGGAAAAGAAAAATTTGTTAACTACATTTAACAAGGTGTACAGAGCAATTCTGTTGCAAACAGCTTGCATTCAAGCCAAAACTGATGAGACCTCACTCAAACTCACTTAAAGACGGTAAGACGTTTCCAAAGTCACAGTTTTTAAAGGCAATGAGAGGTTTCCAGTTAAAGTAGTTATTGTAATTGAATTTTAAGTATGTTCTTCATTAAAGGGAGAGTTTTACACAAGAGGGACATTTCTGTCATTGGGTTTTGTACGTACACTTGTATATTGGGAATTAAAGGAGTCAGAGACATGTTCAACTGTCAAGTAGCTTTTCCTGAAAGTTCCTGAAGTTAGGAAAATTTGAAAAGTTCCTTATTGTGTCAAAATTTGTAGCCGATGCAAAGATCAACATTGACTGATAAAAGTTTTCATAAAAGCTTTGCACTTGACATTAATAACCATTTGTTTTTATTTAGTATTTAACTGTCCTTTCTTTTGGTCATTTTTCCAATCCTTAATTGGAGGTCTGACCACCTAGGAGCCTCAGTCACCACCTCAGCTAACTATTATGGTTAGTTCTCATTAGACTAGTTCTACTCTAAGTTGGATGCAACCTCTGGTGGCCTCATGGACAGGAGTTGCACTGCCAACCCAAAGGCAAACAGTTCAAACTTACCAACTGCTTCTTAAGAAAAAGGTGGGCATTCTACTCTCTTATTATTTACTGCCTCTGAAAATCTGCTGGAGGGTCAGCTAGGAGTGAATTCCAACTCAGCACACAACAACAACAACAACACGGACTGTCAAAAGAACCAGCAAATCTGTCTTGAATGAATTGCACCCAGGGTGCATATTACAGGCAAGGATGGTAAAACTTCATCTCATGTGGTAAAGTGGGGGGGCCTAATCCTTGGAAAAAGACTTCATGCTGAGAAAGACAGAGAGTCAGTGAAAGACACGGAGACTCTCAAGACCTGGATTGACACAGTAACTGTCACAAAGGACTTATGATGAGAACATGGAGATAGCAGAGGACAGGACGAGGCTCTGATCGGCCGTTCGTGGGGTCACTAGGAGTCATAGACAACTCGACAGCACCTAACAACAGTTTGGATGACCAGCTAAAATCTGATATTGTGATAAACCAAAGGATTTTCTATGCTTTTACTTTTTCTGGGAGTAACTGGATGCCCTTCTAACGTCTGGATGCCCTTCTAACGTCGCTTGACAAAATGTTTCAATTCAATCAGCCCACCCTTGTGGAACTGATTTATGACCCCAGTGAGTTCTTTACAAATCCCCTTTACAGCCTCTGGAAGTCCTTTCAGTGGTTAATGTACAAACGCTTGATCAGTTCATCACTGTGTCCTTCCCCACACAGTGGTGGCTGTATAATTACAGAGGCAAATTCTGGCTTTATTATTAGCCTTGCTTAGGACAGTGTCCAGCAAAGAGCATAATAGCAGCAATTTTTCTTCTATAAATGAGTGACTGAATTTAGAAATGAGCAAATCACTGAGTTGGGTTAGAGTTCCTCTCTGCTGTCAGGGAACACTCAGTTAAGCTTCTCTTTGACCTCAAGGGAGAAATAATAAGCATGACGACGATTGGAGAACAAATTCAGGGTTTTCAACGACCCTACTAAGAAGGAAAGAAACCCCTTAACCAGGTGGATTGACACAGTAACTCCCACATTGGGCTCTTGTGTGTCAGGAAGTGTGAGGATAGTGCAGGATAGGACAGGGTTCAGATCTTTTGTTCACAGGGTCACTATGGGTCATACTTGACTCAATGGCACCTGATAACAAGGAAGAGTGGAGCTCTGGTGGCAAGTGGTGAGGGGCTGTGCTGCCGACCCAAAGGCCAGCAGTTTGATTCCACCAGCTGCTGCAATCCCCCTCCCGTGTGATTAAACTGCTTCTGAACACCTGCTGGAGGGTCAGCAAGGAGTCAGACTCACCTCAATGGTAAACAACAACAGAAGGAACAGTGGGAAGAGGAACTCCTACCCATCCACTCTTCCAAACTCCAGGTTACTGATAGAAACCCCAAAAAGAGATCACAAATCCAATCCTTTAGGGTCCAAATTGATAAAAAGAATTTCCTCTTTCATTTTACGTGTCTATTTCAGGATCACACCTAGGCGGAGACCCTCCCAGCAGACGAGCTAACCTCTACCTTCTACAGGACTTCCCACCTATGAGCAAAGTGCAACTCAGGGCAAAGCATAGAAAATGCTGAGTGAAGTCAGGGGCCGTGACAAGGCTGCACAGAGTAGAGGGTTCTGGCAACACTCAAGGATATATAGGACTTTGCTGTAAAAAGTTAACATGAGAGGTTTCAAGGGAAAATAAATCATTACAAAGCACAGGGCTTGAATTGGGTACATCAGGAAGTCAGGTTAATCTGAGACATGATGACACATACAAGACACATTAGACCACAGTGAAATATGAGAGACTTGCCGATGAACGAGGAAGCAAAGGTCAAATGATGGCGGTCACATTGTGTGGGCAATGGTGGCAGAATGGATCGGTGAGCTGTGACACATCTAGAAAATCCTCCCCCGTGTTTCCCATCCTAGATTCCATAACTAGTCAGCATTAACCTGCCTTGGAGTCAGAATTGCCTTTTCCAACCACTTTATTTCTGCTCAACCTGTTCCACAAGATTCAAGTTCAAGAAGATCTTGAATACATCATCTTTCCTAAGCTGCTCCTGATATTAACTAAGTCTTTCTGTCAACAGACTGTTTTCTCCTGGAGCACACAACGATTGGCAAATCTTTACAGAACAGGATGTTCAGGAGAAAGTGACAGCAAATCGACAGTGAGATGATTACATCTGAAACACAGCTGTTAACGTTGTTTGCCTGGCAAGCAAAACTATATTGACAATAATTACAATAAAAAAAGAGATTGGGAACAAGTTTACTTATATCTTTTTTTTAAAAAGAAAATGTTTACACTGTTATACTTACAAAGTTTGTAAACATTGTTTTTCAGACTGAATCTTTCCCATTTCCTTTACCCACCATTCCCCATACCCATCAAATTGTGCAACCTGTGATTACCCCCTGCCCATCCTCACCCCTCGGCTCTTACCCTCCCCCCTTGAATCCTCATACCAATTGTAGTAGTTATCTTTCTATTTATTAAAAAATGGTCTTATACAATATTTGTCCTCTATGAGACTGAGTTAGTTCACTTAGCATAATGCGCTTCAGTCCCACCCAAATTAGGTAATGATTTTCAGAATCTTTGTTCCTGCATGCTGTATAGTATTCCATCGTGTGAATAAACTAGAATTTCTCAATCCATTTGATTGTTGTTTAACATTTGGGTTGTTTCCAAGTTCCTGCAATGGTGACTAGCACAATAGCAGCATTTTTAAAAAAAATTTTATTTAGGCTGCATGCAAAACCCTGGTGTCACAGTGATCAAGCACGTGTATTCTAAGCAAAAGGACAGAGGTTCAAAGTCACCAGCTATTCCTCTTATAAAGATGCATCTATCTGCTTTGGTAATGATTTTCAGCCTTGGAAACCCTGTGGGAAAAATTTCACTCTGTCATACAAAGTCTCTGTGAGTCTGAAATGGATTTTGTAGGTCAAATAATGTATCAAGTTCTTTACATGCTTTGTTGCATTTAATCCTTGCTACATATCTATTTATCCACAAATACATGGAATCACAAGCAACAACATGATAAGCAGAGAAGAAAATGGAAGTTCTCCAAGATTTCACTTTACTTGGATAAATAGTAACCCCTTCCTCTGCATCACTCACCAAATCAAGGTATATGCTGCGTGGTCTGTCAATCTGCTTTCCGGTGGACGCCTCCCATGCACCTGATTCATGCATCCCGTTATATGCATGTGAGAGCTGGAAGATGAGACTGAAAAGTTGATGCATTTAAGATGATTTGGGTGCACAATATTGAATACAACGTGAAATGCCAGAAAAATTAAGAAACTGGTCTTAGAAGAGACATTTCCTGAAGGCTTCTAAAAGCAAGAATGGTAAGAATTTATCTCACTCAGTTTTATTTATTTTTTTTTTGGTGAACAGTTTTTTTGGTTTGGAGGCGAGTTCATAGCACAGAACAGTTTCTCATTCAGAAGTGTTTGTTTTGTGACATTAGCTGCAGTCCCCTCAAGGTAACATCACACTTCCTCTTCCTCCATAGGGTCCTTATTTCCATTTGCACTTTTTTCCCCCCCATGTCCCTTACTATGTTCTAAACTTTATTTTGGGGCAAATTATTCCATTTTGGTCTTGTTGATTGTTCTGAAGATCTGGAGTGTCTCTTTGTCATAGTGAAACAATAATTTTATGTTCTAATAGACGTGAAAGCAAGAAGTTTTTTGTTTATTTGTTTGTTTTTGAAAGCAAGAAATTTTATTGACAGGTAGAGAGACCTGAGAATAAGGAGACATATGAACACAAAGGAAGGATACTAAACTATTTCAAAATGCATGAAGAGAGTGAGTTGTGGGTTGTTGTTTTTTTTTAAATTATCAGCTTAATAAAACAAAAGACATGACTGTATCATCATGCTGGTGTCACAAACAAAAAGTTACAAAGTTGTTACTAGATACAGTTCTGCTTAATATTATCAGTTCCATAGTCTGACCTCTTGGGACATATTGATCAAGGCCTTTTTCTTCATTTAAGCCAGGCAAACAAACTCAGTGACTATAAGCTCAAATCTTCACTCTTGGTTGTTGGTTTGTTTGTGTTTTTTTTTATTGTTGTTGTTCTGTACCATCCAGTCAACTGCAACTCATAGTGACCCACTGCACAATAGCTCTGAACCCTGCACTATCCTGAGCCAATTTCGCTGTGACTAATACAGTTATCCTCATTACCCCAGTTACTGTGCCAATCCATCTCATCTGGGGTCTCTGTCTCCTATACTGTCTCTCCACCTGTTCGAGACCAAGGGTCCCAAAGAATGTAATAATTTTATAATTATTAATAATGAGACACACAGCCAGGAATGAGATAGAGCAGAGAGCATAAAACAGGGGGTCAGCAGTTCTGGACTGAAGACCCCAAGCCAAGCTTCTCTGTATCTTTATTGAAAATTATCAGAAAGTAAATTACAAAGAGAATTCAATGCAAATGAAGCCAAGCTCTTTCTATTGAAAACCTTCTGCTTGACTCAGGAGGGAGGGGTTCACAAATGTAAGAATTTGGTTTACCCTTAAGTATTGCCTTGATGCCTCAGGGTGAACCCTAGCTCAGGAAGGAACACTCCCTCTATAGGGGGCCCCTTGCTGTCTCCTGTCTGCAGGGAACAAACAGCTCATTTTCTATGATCTGTCACAAGAGAAATCCTAACTTATAAATCTGTAATTTCTTCAATTCCTGAACAAGGATTTTCATATAATATTTGGTATAAAGTTTGGCTTCCCATATCCACCTTTCCAAGCATGATATCCTTCTCCAAATACTAGTCCCTCCTGGCAACACACCCAAAGAATGTGAGGCAGAGCTTCAAAATCCTTGCCTCCAAGGAGCATCTTGGTTTTACTCTCTGCAGGATAGACTTAATAGTTCTCTTGGCAGTATATAGTATGTGTAATAATCTTCTCCACCACCACAACTCAGATGCGTCAGTTCTTCTGTCATCCTCAGTCATTGTCCATATCTCAAATTTATACTAAGTAACTGGGAAGACCAGGACTGGATCAAGTGCACCGTAGTCTCTAGACTGACTTTGTTGGTCTTCAGCACTCTGGAGAGGTCCCTGACAGCAGAATTCTCTGATGCAATTCATCTTTTGATTTCTTGATTGCTGGTGGCAAGAGTGTTGACTGTGGCTCTAAGCAAGCTGAGATTGTTAACAATCTCAATCTCTTCTCTATCTATCATGGTACTGCCAAGTGGCCCAGTGGTGAGAATCTTTGTTTTCTTGATGCTGAGCTTCAGTCTGTACAACTGAATTGTCTCTTCCAAACAGCAGAAGAAGCAAGTTTAGATTAAGCTGAAGTTTGCTTCCAAACAGAGCTTAGTTTCAATCTGGATGAGTCATTTCAGTCATGCCAAATCCCTTGGTATCAAGATTCACTCACACCATCCTGACGTTTCACCAGGAAAAATCTGTTTCTAGAGAAAGACATTCTGAAGAATATTCTATGTGCATGTGGAAATAAATAATATGTATTTGGCTATACAGAAATGCACTTCAAATGACTTTTCTTAATAAGATGACTTGCCCGATTTGGGGGATTGCCATATCTGAGTACTAATGAAGATAAAAAGAACAGCAGAAAGGATAAGAAAACACAACTCATTAACATGCTGTCTACAAGAGATACACCTTTTACCCAAGGACATAGATAGTCTAAAAATCAGAGGGTGCGAAAAACTATGTCAAGCAAACAGCAATCAGAAAAGAACAGGAGTGGCAGTATCAATTTCTGATAAAATAGATTTTAAGACAAAAATTAGCATAAGAGAAAAGAAAGAGTATTATTAAATAAAAGTCAAACGGTCAGTTGAACAAGAGGACATTACTATCATATCTATGCATCCAAGGATAAGGTCGTAAGATGCATAAATCAAAACTCAACAAGTGTGAAGAGAAAAAATAGACAATGCTACAATATTGTTGTTGTTTTTGTTGCCTTTAAGTTGGAACTGACCTATAGCTGACCCAACAGTGGGCTTTCAGAGACAGTAAATCACATAGGAAGAGATTGTCCATGCTTCTCCTGCACAATAATACTTGGAGGCTTCAATACCACCACTTTAGATGATGGGCAGAATGACTAGAAAGAAACTCAACAAAGACGCAGAAGAACTATCTAACACAATTGACCCACTGGATCTCATAGACATACACAGAACACACCACTCAACGCAAAGTATTCTTCTCCAGTACACGTGGAACATTCTCCAGAATAGACCATGGTACAATGAGTTTCAAAATCAGTTTGCCAGTTTGTTACAAAGCTTATTATCTAATAATTGTGTAAATAATTCATGAATGTTTACAACAACTGTATTCATCATTCACAAAAAATGTGGAAGTCACTATGAGCAATGAGAGGCATTGTATACGGGGACTTCGGAGATCAGTGAGAACTCTATACAATCTATGCCACTTTCTGTAAGCCTAAACCTCTTCGGAAAAACAATGTCCAATACACCAAAAGTAAAGACAGTGTGGTAAATACAAAACCCCTGAAACTACAGAAAGAAACTTCACTGTCAGCAAGGAGAAGCAAGAAGGAAAATACAACTTGTCCTTCAAGACCAGAGCAATAACCACAACAGTCACAGAGGGGAACCAGACCTGAGACAAGAAAGACAGAGTCAGAGCTTTTGCCCAAGTCTGTTGGACAAGCTTGGGGGAAGAAAAAGGGAAGAGCCAATATTGGCAGGACTGAGAACTTTGTGACACTGGTGTAAAGCCACGAGCTTCAAGGCTGAGGCGCCTGCAGCACATGTCAGGAGATGTCCAGACTGGATTCTGCTACCAACCTGGATCGAGCTTTAGACTTTAAAAAACAAAAAACCACAAAATTATGCATTAAAAATAAGATTTTTTAAATTACATGTTAAAAACAAAGCTAAACTGTAAGTAATCGTAATAAACATGATGTATTACATTTGCTAGAAGGTGGAGGTTTACAGGGGGAAAAACAAAACAAGTTGATACACAAAGTGTAAGCCAATTTCAAGTTCAGCAACAGACCTAAAGCAAAACTGCAAACTGTAAAACAAAGGAATAAGAGAACATTTACAAAGACACTCCAAGCTCTAAGAGTAACAAAATATTAATGGCTGATAGAATAAATCTCAGAGCAAAAGGAATGAATAGGACAAAATCGATTTTTCTGCTATTATCCAGAACAAAGGCAATATGTTATTTTTTCATGTTGCCAGGCACGACCTAGTCACATGCTTCCATTATGATTCTAGCCAAGACTGCTATTATTGAATATTTTGATTAAAAATTCAACATATTTGAGCAATAGGTATATTCTTACCATGACTGAATAAGAAAGTATGCAAATAGATGAATAACCAACATAAAGTCTTCAATCCCCTTTCTTGAAAACTTTTAAGTTGTCAAAAAATAAGTATGCATATAAGGCCTTCAAGAAATGCACTTTACCCTAACATTGTCATTGTCATTAGCTGCTATCACGTGTACTCTGACTCACAGTGACCTTGAAGACAGCAGAATTAATCCCTGTCTGACCCTGTATCACCCTCACATTCTGCACTATCATTAAGCCCCTTGTTACAGTTGCTGGAACAAGCCATCTGTTTGAGAGTCTTCCTCATATCAGATATTTATTTAATCAGAAACTATTAGAACCTGATTTGATGACACTAATTTGATTTGATTAACCTAAATTTGATTACACTATATTAACATCAACATACCCTAGACCCCGTTGGTGGTCGTTGTTCTTGTTAGGTACCGTCAAGGTGAGTAAGACTCATAGTGACCCTATGAACAATCAATCCAAATTCTGTCCTCTCCTGTGCCATCCTCACCATCTCTGACACATTCAAGCCCATTGCCATAGTTCCCATATCAACCCACCTGGTTGAGGATCTTCCTGTCTTTTGCCACCACTCTACCTTCCCAAGTACGCTGTCCCTCTCCAAGGAATAACCTCTCCTAGCAACATGCTCAAAGTATGTGAGACAAGCTTCCTCATCTTTGTCTCCAAGAAACACTCTGGCTGCACCTTCTCCAACACATATTGGTTTGTTCTTTTGGCAGTCCATGGATATTCAACACTCTTGTCCAACATTATAGTTCAAAAGCGTCAATTCTTCTATCATCCTTAGTCATTGTTCACCTCTCAGATACACAGCAAGTGACTGAAAAGACTATGGCCTGAATCAGGCGTACCTTGATCCTCAAACTGACATGATTACTCCTAAAATATTTGGAAATGTCCCTGACTACAGACTTTCACAATGTGATATGCCTCCTGATCTTCTAACTGTGTATTGACTGTGTATTGACAAGTGTATTGACTGTGTATCCAAGTAAGATGCAGTCATTAGCAGTCTCAATCCTTTCTCCATCCATCATGATGTTGTCTACCAGGCCAGTGGTTAAGATTTCTGTTTTCTTGACATTGAAATTCAATCCATATTGAAGGCTGCAGTGTTCAACCTTCTGCAGCAAGAGCTTCAAGTCCTCCTCACTTTCAGCAAGCAAGACTGTGTCATCTGCATAACAAAGTTCATTGATGAGTTTTCTTCCAAATTCTAATGCCACATTTTTCTTCATAGAGTTCAGCTTCTTAAATAATTTGCTCAGTATCTAGATTAAATAGGTATGGGAAAATAATACAACCCTAATACACACTTTCTCTGATTTTAAACCAACACGTCTGCCAAATCTGGAAGAAAATGATGACCTGAGAGGTGCAGACAAATGACTTGAAAGAGGTGGTCAATAAATTGATTCCAGACAACATTGGGGAAGACGTAGAAAAGATTCACCAGTCTATTTATCCTCTCCTGGATGTATTTGTTAGAAAAGTAAAAATGCTGAAGAAGTCCATGTTTGAATTGGGCAAATTCATGGAGTTTCATGGTGAAAGTTGTAGCTCTGGAAAACCTATTGGAGATAATACAGGTGCTAAAGTTGAACAAGCTGAAGGCTATGAACCACCAGCTCAAGAATCTGTTTAAAATTCAGACTTTTAATAATGGCAAATAAAAATTATTATTGGAGTGAAGAATATCTGACTTAAGTAATGTACTGTTTTAAGTATGTATGTATGTATGTATGTATGTATGTATGTATGTATGCAACCACTTGTTATGCATCAGAGAGTTGGACAATGACCAGGGAGGATAGAAGGAGAATTGATGCCTTTGAGCTGTGGTGCTGGAGAAGAGTATTGAGAATACCATGGACTGCTAAGAAAACAGATTCATCCTGGGGATGGTTAAACCAGGCTGCTCCTTGGAGGCAAGGATTCTGAGGCTCCATCTAACATACTTTGGACATGTTGTGAGGAGAGACCTGTCCTTGGAGAGGGACATCATGCTTGGGAGGGTGGAGGGATGGCGCAGGAGAGGGAGGCCCTCTCTGAGGTGGATTGATTCAGTGACTGGGATAATTGGGATGGGAGTGTCAGAGACAGTGCCATTGGCACAGGACAGAGCGGAGTTTAGGGCTGTTGTACATAGGGTCGCTATGAGTCGCAGATGACTTGACAGCACATATCAACAAACAACAACAATGTATGTATGTTGTCTTAAGTATGTATGTATGTATGTCCGTATGTATGCAAGGGTGATGAAAGTTCATCTCACATACTTTGGACATGTTGTCATGATGGGCCAATACTTGGAAAAAGACATCATGTTAAGAAAGGTGGAGGATCAAAGAAAGAGAAGAAGACCTCCAACAAATCAATTAGCACAGGGATGGTAACCATGGGCTCCAGCATCTGAGAGATTGTGAGGAAGACACAGGATTGGGAAGGGTTCAGATCAGACTCACAGTCACAGTCTCACAGAGACTATGAGTCGTACCCAACTTGATGGTACTTAACAACAACAACAAAATGATGTGTGTGTGTGTGTGTGTGTGTTCTGAGTATGTACAGGATCAAATTAACAATACTTACTTCAAAGATTTAATAAGACCCTTAGAAGTCAATAATTTTAGTTCATGTGAGAGGAACATTGTCAGAAGAGAATGAAGTCAACATCACTGAATTGTATATTTAGAAACTGTTGAATTAGTACCTGTTCTGCTGTTAATCTTTTCAACGGACTTTAATTAACAAATTAAGTAAATAAAATTCTTGCAGCCAAGAAAGCCCTATGCAGCAGTTCTATTCTGTCATATTGAGTAATTATTAATTCAAATCAACTTCATAGCACCCAACAACACAACATTCATTCACCTTCGAGTAGCAACTTGGTTAGAGAGCTCAGCTCCAATACTATCGACCCATGTCAATTTCAGCAAATCGTTTAACCTCTGAGCCCTATTTCCTCATCTGCAAAATAAGGATGCTGAACAACATGCCTGTTTCGTAGGATTTTACAAGGAATAAACGCATTAACATGGGGCCTGTGCGCATCATGACATCTGCCACATTAGTAAAGGATCAGTAAATGTCAGCTTTAACAATTATGTAACAAAGAAGAAGGCAAGTAATAAATCAAACAGAATCAATAACCTCAATCCCAAAGGGAAACATCAAGCTGAATCTAGGTGATTCTGCCAACAAGCAACGTATCTTTATCTTAAAAGTAAATAAAATGTGCTCTGGTCCCATTGGTATTTCACTCAGATGAGTTAGATAACCAACCACCTTGTTAGTAACTTCTTTGAGGTCCAGTTCCAGGGATTTTGATTGTGGTTTTCATAGCCTCAAAAATACTGGGAATTTGAAGCTAGAGTACAAGATAGTCCAGGTTAGTAAGTATTGTTTCTCCTCGAGGCACTTGACTCTTTGGATTCATATTCCCACCAGGATGTGCTGGTCACATATGTCTTTTTGGCTGAGGTTGTAGATTCTGTGGCTCTCTCTACCTTTCACCTTAAACTGCTAAGAACATAGCCTGAGGGACAAACAAAGACTTCCCAAGGTGCACACAGGAAGAGGAAATTAAGAATTCAGCCCTTCTAAATCCTGCATCCTTCAATATGGATTGAGGCTCAATATTAAGAAGACAAAGATTCTCACCACTGGACCAATTGGCAGCATCAGGATGGATGGTGAAGAGATGGAGATTATTCACAGCTTTAGTTTGCTTGGCTCTACAGTCAATACTCTTGGCACCAGTAGCCAGGAAATTAAATGATGTATTGCCATGGGAAAGTCTGCTGTTAGGGACCGCTTCAAAGCACTGAAGAGCAACGGTGTCACTCTGGAGACTAAGGTACATCTGATACAGGCCATGGTCTTTGCAATAACTTGTTATGCATCAGAGAGTTGGACTAGGGAGAATAGAAGGAGAATTGATGCCTTTGAGTTGTGGTGCTGGAGAAGAGTATTGAGGATACCATGGACTGCTAGGAAAACAAACAGATTCATCGTGGAAAGGGTTAAACTAGGCTGCTCCTTGGAGGCAAGGATTCTGGGGTTTCGTCTGATATATTTTGGACATGTTGTAAGGAGGGGTCAGTCCTTGGAGAAGGACGTCATGTTTGGGAGGGTGGAGGGACAGTGCAGGAGGGGAAAGCCCTCTGTGAGGTGGACTGATTCAGTGACTGGGGTAGTCGGGATGGGTGTATCAGAGATGGTGCGATTGGCACAGGATAGAGCAGGGGTTAGGGCTGTTGTACATAGGGTCGCTATGAGTTGCAAGCAACTTGATGGCACATAACAACAGCAACAACAACAACAACAACAACAACAAATCCTCACATCTGCATATATTTTGACCACAGGCCTACCATGTGGCCCAGCCTCCCCTCTCACAGTATCTCTTGTCTCAATTTACAGAATCTTTTTTTAAAAAAAATTTATTTTATTATTTGGTGTGTGAACCATCGAATCGGATCTGACTGGTACAGGAGGAGATTGCCCCTCCTTCTCCAGCAGAGCATCTGGTGGATTTGAACCACATACCTCTGGGATTGCAGTGCAACTTCTTGCCACTAGGCTACCAGACAGAATCTTTTTTTTTTGTCTACTTTTTCTAAATTTTTTTATTTTATACTGATTTGTTTCGAAGTTCATATACATTGTGTTTGACACTATCCTTGATTCACATTGTGTTTCATACAATCATTCCCATTCATTATGTTTTGTATTAATCATCATTGAACTATGCCCATCTTTACCCTATATTTCCAGATCCTCACCAGATCTCTCCCATTTCCTTTACTCCTCTCCCTCCATCCACCAAATTGTGCAATCCTGTGATTTCCCCGTCCATCCTCACCTCTCTGTTCCCACCCTCCCCCCTTAGATTCTTATACACGTTTTTCTAGTTATCTTTCTATTTATACAATAATGATCTTATATAGTACTTGTCCTTATGCGTCTGAGTTCATTCACTCAGCATAATGCTCTCCATTCCCTCCCAAAATGCGCAGAAATTTTTGAAATTGTTACTACTGAGTTCTGTGTCTTATTCCACTATGTGAATGTACCAGAGTGTCTCAATTCACTCAGTTGTGATTGGACATTTGAGCTCTTTCCATGTTACATTTGAGCTCTTGTGTTGATGAAAATTGTAATGAAAATTGGTGTACTTGTCTCCATTTGTGTCTCAGTTCTCATTTCCTCAAGGTATATTCCTAGCAGTTGTATAACTGGGCCGTATGGAATTTCTATGTTCAGCTTTTTGAGGAAGCACCAAACTGTCTTCCAGAGTGGTTGTACCATTTTACAATCCAACCAAGAGTTCTTATCTCTCCACAACCTCTCAAATATTCATTGCTTGCTGTTCTGTTAAATAGCCACTACTACTGGCATGAGATACTATCTTATTGTGGTTTACCTTTGTATCTCTCTTATTGTGGTTTTCCTTTGTATCTCTCTTATTGTCAGTGACTTTGAACATTTCTTCAAGTGTCTGTTTGCCATCCGAATGTCTTCCTTTATGAAAAGTCTTTCCATATCTTTTGGCCATTTTGTATTTGGGTTATCAATCATTTTCTTTTTCTTGTGGAGGTCCTGTAGTATTCTGAAAACTTTTGTTATGAGACCCTTGTCTGAGATGGTATTGTCAAATGTTTGTTTGTTTTTTCTCAGTCAGTAGGTTTTCTTTTCATCCTGTTGGGAAGTTTTTTATACACGCAGGGATTTAATCTTTAGAAGGTCCCATTCCTCAATTCTATCCTCTCCTGGTTGTTTCTTTATGGCTGCACTTGTCCGCCTCTTTACGCCACAGGCTAGGCCTTCTAAGCTTGGTCCCACTTTGTCTCTTATAATTTTAACGGGTTTGGGCTTTACCCCAGGTCTCTGACCCACTCTGAGTTGATTTTTTTTTATATGGTGAGAGGTGTGGGTCCTGCTTCAGCTTTTTTGGAGGTAGCCAGCACCATTTGTTGAAGAGGTTGTCATCTCCCCATTTGATAGTTTTTGTTTCCTTGTAAAATAACAGTTGACTATTGAAAGAGGGGTTAATTTCTGGGTTCTCAATTCTGTTCCAACTCTGTTCTAACTCAACACTTTCATCAAATAGAAAAAGAATATCAATCTAATCCCACAGCCTCTAGAAGAAAGGAATTTATAAGGACAAAAGATAAAATCAATGAGAAAACAGAAAAACAATTGAAACCATCAATAAGACCAGGAGCTGGTTTTTCAAAAGGGTCAATAAAATTGACAAACCACTGGCAAACTCAATAAAAGGGAAAAAAAGAGAAGACACAAATAATTAAGAAATTATAGAGGTGATACCACAACAGAACCAGATGAAATTAAACTTATAATATCAGAATATTGTGAAAAGCTATGCTCTGATGCAATGGGATAGTCTGTCAGGATCTTCACCAAGGTACTGAAGAGCAATGATGTCAGTCTGGAGACTAAGGTGCGTCTGATACAGGCCATGGTCTTCACAATTACTTCCTATGAGTCAGAAAGCTGGACAGTAACTAGGGATGTTAGAAGAATTGATGCCGTTTGACATGCAGTGCTAGAGAAAAGTATTGAATGTACCATGGAGCACCAGGAGAACAAACAGGTTCATTCTGGAGAGGGTGAAACTAGGCTGCTCCCATGGTAGGGCAAGCTATCATCAGTTCTGACTTGACCACACACAACAGCAAAAAAATCCTTCAATATACAATTAATCTATTTCATGTCACTGCATTGCACACATGAACAAGATTGAACTGATAAATGTGTTGTTGTCTATTAACTTATGCTGGGAGCTCAGGTGGCCTAGTGGTAAGAAGTTGCATTGCACTCACAGAGGCATGTGGTTCAAATCCACCAGATGCTCTGAGATAAAAAGATGAGCAATTTCCCTCTGTGCAACTTAACTGCCTCTGAAAATGCACTGGAGGGTCAGTTATGGGTCAGTTCTGATGTGATGACAAACAGCAACAATTCATTATTTTAGTGAAAGTTTACAGAACAGATTTGTATCTCACTAATGCACATTTTCCATGGTATAGTCAATACTCTTTTCCGGGACCACAGCTCAAAGGCATCAATTCTCTTTCTATTATTCCTAGTCATTGTCCAGCTTTCTGACTCATAGCAAGTAATTGCAAAGAGTGTGGCCTGGATCAGCTGCACCTTAGTCTCCAGACTGACATCATTTCTCTTCAGTACTCTAGAGAGGCCCCCAACAGCTGACTTTCTCAATGCAATTCATCTTTTAATTTCTTGGCTGCTGTACTGAGAGTATTGATTGTGTAGACAAGCAAGCTGAAGAAGTTAACAATCTTTTCACGATCTATCACGATGCTGCTCATCTGCCTAGTGGTGAGAATCTATGTTTTTCTTGATGTTGAACTTCAGTCCATATATAAGGCAGCAGTCCTTGACCTTCTGCAGATGACTTTCAGCTGTGGTGCTGTAGAAGAGTGTTTAATATACCATGGGCTGCTAGGAGAACAAAGAGGTTGATCCTAAAGAGGGTGAAACGAGCTTACTTCTTAGAGGCAAGGATTCTGAAGCTTCGTCTGACATACTTTGTGCATGTTACAAGGAGGGACCAGTCCTTGGAGAGAGACATCATGCTTAGGAGGATGGAGAGGCAGTGCAGGAGAAGAACATTCTATTAAAAATATATTCACTCAGTGACTGAGATAATGGGAGCAGGTATGTCAGAGACAGTGTGATTGGCGCAGGATAGAGCAGTGTTTAGGGCTGTTGTCCATAGGGTCGCTATGAGTCACAAGCAACTCAAACTCACATAACAACATCGCAACAATAGCACGTATTTTATGACATTGATTATAATCTCCATGTTGCATCATCACTCTTCCCACTCTCTCTGTGGTTCTTGTTTCAATTCATCTCTCCCTCCTCCCTTTTCCTATTTTAAAGATTTATCCTTGAACAAACACTGCCCTGGTGATCTTATGTAGTTTATTGTTTCAAAGGTTAAGCACCTTCCTGGGGCTATTACTTACATTAAAAGTTTGTATAATATTTGGATGAAGCTTTTGTCCCAGGAATGGGCTCAGTTCCAGATTTAAGGAGCTAAGATAGATAGACAGAGAGATAGACTGTAGTTGTATGTGATCGAGTCAGAACAAACCCATCGCTGACCCTCCAGGGGGTTTTCAGAGGTTATAAATCACAAGAGAGGAGGTTGCTTATCTTACTCCCATGGAGCAACTTGTGGACTTGAACTCTGTGCCTTTGGGATTGCAGCACAGTTTCTTACCACTAGGCCAACAGGGAGAAAGATAAACTACTATTGCTGTTAGACACCATGGCGTTCTCTATGACTTCTACAGACCCTCTGAGTAACATATGTGAACCTTGCCTTATCCTGCACTGCACTATGCTCGAGTCTATTGTTACAGTTGTTGTGTCAGTACATCTTGTTGAGGGTCTTCCTCTCTTTCTCTACCCATCAACCTTTCCACGTATTATGCCATTTTTCCAAAGGCTTACCTCTTCTAAAAATATACTAGTATGAAATATACCATGAATGTGAGTGAGAACATACCATATTTCTCAAGAAAAATTTTTTCTTGGAAGAAAGTACAGCAAGAATGCTCGTTAGAAGAAAATGTGGAAAGACTGATTCTTACTTTGGACCAGGAAGGATAAGTCCCTAGTAAGGTGTCTTCCCTAATTGAAGACCAGGAAAGAAGACCTTGGATGACAAAGGAAATACAATTCCACCCTCTCTTCATTTTCGGTATTCTTTGTTTTAGAGTAACAATTGGAGTTTTTAGATGTTAACATCCTCTTCACAATATTTGTGTTTTATTGACTTTGCAAAGGTATTTGACTGTGTGGTTGATAGCAAACGATGGCTAACATTGAGAAGAATAGGAATCCTGGAACACTTACTGTGCTCCTTTGAAACCTATGCATAGACTAAGAAGCAGTTATCTGAACAGCACAATGGAATACTGGATGGTTTAAAATCAGGAGAGGAGGGCATTAGGGTTGTAACTTTTCTCCATACCTATTGCACCTGGATGCAGGGCAAATAACTTGAGAAGTTGGACTTTATGAAGAAGAATGTGGCATCAGGATCTGCACTTTGAAATTACACAACCCTGCTGGCTGAAAGTGATGGTGACATGAAACACCTGTTAAAGAAGGTCAAAGACTACAGTTTTAATGTAGTAGATTGCATCTCAGCATCAAGAAAAAACCCCAAAAACAAACCCTTACTGCTGGACCAGTAGATGACATCATGATAGGTAGAGAATATGAAATTGTCAACAGTTTCATTTTACTTGACTCCACAATCAATATCCTCGATAAGAGCAACCAGGAAATCAAAAGATGAATTTCACCAGGGAAACCTGTCAAGTACTTTGCCAGTGGGCTAAAGAGCAAGGATGTCAATGAAAAGACTAAGGTGCTCCTGATCAAATCCATAATATTTTCAATTGTTTCCTATGCATATGAAAGTTGGACAGAGAATAAAGACAACAGAGAGGAATGGATGCCTTTGAATTGTGGTGTGGAGAAGAGTACTGAATATGCCAAGGATGGGTAAGAGAACACACAAGTCTGTCTTGGAGGAAGTGCAGCCAGGTAAGGAAGGTGACGCTTGGTCTCACATACTTTGGGCAGAAGTTGTTGTTGTGTGCCATCAAGTCATCTGTGACTCATAGTGACCGTATGTACAATAGCTCTGACCCCTGCCCTGTCCTGAGCCATTCTTCCTGACTAACACACCTAATCTCACTGCTCCAGTTATTGTGTCTGTCAATCTATCTCATCCAGGATCTTCCTTTTCTGCACTGGGCCTCTGCCATGCCAACCAGGATATCATTTTCCAAAGACTGGTCCCTCCTGGCCATGTGCCCAAAGTATGTGAGATGGAGTTACAAAATCCTTACCTCCAAGGAAAAACTTGGTTTCACTCTTTCCAAGACAAACCTATTTGTTTTCCTGGCAGTCCATCATTTCCAAGACAAATCTATTCATTTTCCTGGCTGTCCGTATTATGTTCAAGATTTTTCTCCAACATCCCAACTCAATGGCTTCAATTTTTCTGTTTTCATCCTTAGTCATTGTCCAGCTCTCTGATGCACAGCAAGTAATTGCGAAGACCATGGCCTGGATCACATTCACTTATACTCCAGAGTGAGATCATTGCTCCTTAGCAATGTCCCTGACAGCAGACTTTCCCAACGAAATTCATCTTTTGATTTCCTGGCTGCTAGGGTCAAAAGGGCATGTTGTTAGAAGAGGTAAATGTTTAGAAAAAAGGCATCATACTTGGAAAAGTTGAGGGTCAGAGAAAGAGAGGAAGACCCTCAACAAGATGTGTTGACACAGAACTATAACCATAGACGCAAGCATGGTGCAGGATAAGGCAAGGTTCACATATGTTTCTCAGAGGGTCTCTAGAAGTCATAGTGAATGCCATGGTGTCTAACAACAACAACAGTAGTTTCTATCTCTCTCTGTTGGCCTAGTGGTAAGAAACTATGCTGCAATCCCAAAGGCACAGAGTTCAAATGCTCCTTGGGAGAAAGATGAGCAACCTCCTCTCTTGTGATTTATAACCTCTGAAAACCCCCTGGAGGGTCAGCGATGGCTTTGTTCTGACTCAATGACATATAACTACAATCTATCTATCTGTCTATCTATCTTAGCTCCTTAAACCTGCAACTGAACCCATTCATGTGACAAAACCTTAATCCAAACAATACACAAACCTATAAGGTGAATAATAGCCCCAGGGAGGTGCTTAGCCTTTAAAAACAATCAACTACTAAGATCACCAGGGCAGTATTTGTTCAAGGATAAATCTTTAGGACAGGTAAAGGGAGGAGGGAGAGATGAATTGAAACAAGAACCACAGAGTGAGAGTGGGAAGAGTGATGATGCAATATGGAGATTATAATCAATGTCATAAAATGTGTGCTGTTGTTGTTATGTTGTTATGTGTGTTTGAGTTGCTTGTGACTCATAGTGACTCTATGGACAACAGCCCAAAACCCTGCTCTATCGCGCACCAATCTTTTTTAAAAAATTTCTACTAATTTATTTACAAATTTCGAATACATTGTTTTCAAGAACAAAATCTTTCCATTTCCCTCACACACACCCCACCACCATCAAATTTTACAACTCTATGATTAATCTCCCTTCACCCTACACTTCCTCCTCCCTCTGATTCCAACCTTTCCCACCCCTCTTGGATCCTAATATTCATACCACAATAATGGTTTTATACAGTATTTTTCCTTGTGGGACTGAGTTGGTTCACTCAGCATAATGCTTTTCAGTCCCTCCCAAGTCATGTAATAATTTACAAAATCACTGCTCCTTCGTGCTGCAATTCTGTGCCAATCTTACTGTCTCTGATACACCTACTCCCATTACCTCAGTCACTGAGTCAATCCATCTCAGCCAGGATCTTCCTCCCTTGCACTGTCCCTTCACCCTCCCAAGCGTGATGTCCCTCTCCAAGGACTGGCCCCTCCTTGCAACATTCCCAAAGTATGTCAGCCAAAGTTTCAGAATCCTTGCTTCCTAGGAGCAGCCTGGTTTCACTGTCTCTGAAAGAACTTAAGAATAAATTCAAGTCACGAGTTGTAATGCTTAAAGATGGTATGGGCAGAATATTGAATGATTCAGGAAACATTAAAAGAAGATGGAAGAAGTATACAGAGTCACTGTATCAAAGAGAATTGGCTGACACAGAAGAATTTCAAGAAACAAGATATGGGGGAGCTCTGGTGGCCTAGTGGCAAGGAACTGCAACTACAATCCCAGAGGCGCATGGTTCAAACCCACCAGATGCTCTGCCAGGGAAGGAGGAACAATCTCCTCCAGTACCAGTCAGATCTGATTTGACGGTACACACACACACACACACACACACACACACACACACAAATAATAAAATAAAAAAAAGAAACAATATATGATCAAGAGGCAGTGGTGATGTAGAGGAAGTGCAGGCTTCTCTGGAGGACTTGACAAAAATAAAGCCCTAGGAATTGATGGAATACCAATTGACGTATTTCAGCAAACAGATGCTGCGCTTCATGTGCTCACCAACTTGTGCCAAGAAATCTACAGGACAACTACCAGGCCAACTGACTGGAAGAGATCCATATTTATTCCCATTCCAAAAAAGAATGACCTGACACACACTAGCAAAATCCTGCTGAAGATTATCCAGAAAAGACTTGAACAGAAGAACCAGAAATACAAGCTGGGTTTAGAAGAGGTAGTGGCAGTAGGGACCTTATTGCCAATGTCAGATGAATCTTGGCAGAAAGCAGAGTGTACCAGAGGAATGTCTATCTATGTTTCATTGACTATGAAAAAGCATTTGACTGTGTGGATCACAATGAATTGTGACTAACCTTGAAGAAAGTGAGAATCCCAGAACACTTGATTGTCCTATTGCAAAACCTATAATTAGATCAAGAAGCAGTCCTCACAACAGAGCAAGGAAACACTGCATGATTCAAAATCAGGAAAGGAGTGCATCAGGGATGCAACCTATCCCCATGCCTTTTCAATATGTATGCAGAACAGATAATTTGGGAAGCACGGCTTTATGAGGAGGACCGTGGCATTAAGCGGAAGACTCATTAACAACCTACAATATGCATATGACACAACCTTGCTTATTGAAACTGAAGAAGACCTGAAGTCCTTGCTGCAAAAGGTCAATGAATGTAGTCTTCAGTAGGAATTGAAGCTTAAGATCAAGAAAACAAAGATTCTCACGACTTGTGCAATTGGCAGCACCTTGATAGACAGAGAAGAGATCGACATTGTTAGTAATTACAGCTGCTCAGACCCATAGTCAACACCAGCAATCAGGAAATCAAAAGGTGAATTGCACTGGGGAACTTTGCTGTCACGGACCTCTCCAGAGTGCTGAAGAGAAACGATGTCAGTCTAAATATGAGGGTGCACCTAATCAAGCCCATTTTCTTCTCAATTACTTGTTATGCTTCAGAGAGTTGGACAATGACTAAGGATGACAGACGTATAGATGCCTTTGAGTTGTGGTGCTGAAGAAGTTTTGAACATACCATGGACTGCCAAAAAACAGTTAAGTCTGTCATGGTAAGGGTGAAACCAACTCTCTCCTAGGAGGCTAGGATTTTGAAGCTCCGCCTCACATACTTTGGTCATGTGGCCAGGAGAGATGGGTCCTTGGAGAAGGACATCATGCTCAGATGGGTGGACGGACAGTGCAGGAGAGGAAGACACCAGATGAGATGAATTGATACAGTGACTGGGTTAGTGGGGGTTGGTGTGTCAGAGTTAGTGAGACCGGCTCAGGACAGGGAAAAGTTCAGAGCTACTCTACATAGGGTCACTATACATTGCAGGTGACTCCATGGCACATAACAATAATAACATACTATGACAGGTTTGGAAGCAGGAGTGGCATCCACTTCCTAAACAACATGCATCCAGAAATTCTATGAACTTTGATAAATGCCTATAGTGTGGAGGGGCTTCAAACCTTTAGTTCATAGTGTTGCTATGAGTCATGTTCGACTTGAAGGCAATCAACAACAACAACAACAGGATGAACCTGTTTGTTCTTCTAGCAATCTATGGTATATACAATACTATTCTCCAGCACCATAGCTTAAAGTCATCTGCAGAAGGTCAAGGACTGAAGCCTTACATGGATTGTAGCTCAACATCAAGAAAACAAAGATTTTCGCCACTGGGCCAAATGGCAGCATCATGATAGATGGTGAAGAGATTATTAACAGCTTTAGTTTGCTTGGCTTCACAATCAATGCTGTTGGTACCAGCAGCCAGGAAATTAGAAGATGAATTGCATTGGGAACATCTGCTATTGGGACTTCTCCAGAGTACTGAAGAGCAACGATGTCAGTCTGGAGATTAAGGTGCACTTGATCCAGGCAATACTTTTTGCAATAAATCGATATGCATCAGAAGGCTGGAAAATGACTAGGAGTGAAAGAAGGAGAATTGATGCCTTTGAGCTGTGATGCTGGAGAAGAGTATTGGCTATATCATGGAAAATGTGCATGAGTGAAATACATATCTGTTCTGTAAACTTTCATTAAAATAATTAATTGTTGCTCTTCACCATCATGTCAGAACTGACCCATAACTGACCCTCCAGCTGTTTATCAGAGGCAATAAGCTGCACAGGAGATTGTCCATCCTTTCCCCTCAGAGCATCTGGTGGACTTGAACCATATGCCTCTGTGAGTGCAATACAACTTCTTACCACTAGGCCACCTGAGCTCCCAGCGTAAGTTAATAGACAACACCACATTTATCAGTTCAGTGTTGCTCATGTGTGCAATGCAGTGACGTCAAATATATCATCATATTTTTAGTGTTTTTTCACTGGGGTTCTATGCTGTCAAGTCAAAACTGATGGTAGATGGCCCGCGGAGGGTTTTAGAGGGAATCAATCACAGGGGAGGAGATTGCCCATCTTTCTCTTTTCCCTTTCTTTTTAAATTAGTGGGTAAGAAATTGCTGAGGAAACTATGTTCCAGGAGCTGACAGGGTAGGTCCACAGTGGTGGGAGGAAAGGCAAAAAGTCCTGGTAACTTGTGCAAGGAAACCGACTCTTTTACGTTGAAAACCTCTACTGACCTTGATATAAAGGATACTACGCACTATGCAGAACTTCAGGAAAGCAGACACATTCAGTTTTGTTGTAGGCACTTAGCTCAGTTGTTAGGTTAGACGGTGGGGATAGAGCTTCTCACGTGTTAAAGACAGAAGTGGGGGGAGCAGAAGGAAGAGGAGGAGATGGAACAGATGGCAGAAACAGTAAGAAAGCCACCACCAAATGTGACTGGTACTCAATCACATGCCCTTATTGGCATCTTGTGACTCATGAATCCAGAGATTCATGTCTCCTTAGATTTCTGCAAACACAGAACAGGCAACTTGGGCTCTCACTGGTTCACACCAACAGGGCGTGGTTCAATGCCAGGGCGGTTATGTGACTTGCTTCTTTTCTGCTTTTTGTGCCCTTTCCTGTTTTTAGCCACTTCTGAAGTGGGTTTTGTTGTAGGCAAACCTGTGATATAGCTGCGTGAGCAACACAAAGATGCCACAGTAATCTAGACAGCAAGTAATGCGTCTGCAGGGATTTCAGGATTTCTACACCTGGATCTCGTCCTTAAAAGAAAAAAGAGTAAAAAAGTATTTGTTAGTGACGTGTTAGATAAGGGACTTATACCTAGAATTTATTAAATACTCGAGTACCACAACAAGATAAAGGGAAATAACCCAAATGAAAAATGGATACAGGTCATGAACAGACACTTCACCAAAGATGACTTTCAGATGGCCAACAAACACATGCAGAAATATTCAAAATCCCTAGCTCTAAGAGAGATGCATATCAAAACAACTATGAGATACCATCTCACCCCAGTAAAAATAGCAAAATTTAACAGAACAGCAAACATCAAATGCTGGCGAGGTTGAGGAAAAACTGGAACCCTTATTCACTGTTGGTGGGAGTGTAAAATGGTGCAACCACTATCAAAGGCAGTATGGCACTTTCTCAAAGAGTTGCAAATAGTGTCACCCAGCAATTCCACTACTGGGAATATAACCCAAAGAAACCATAACCACCACCAAAGCAGATATACGCACACCCATGTTTACCACGGCTTTGTTCACAATAGCAAAGAGTTGGAAACAACCCAAGTGCCCATCAACAAATGAATGGATAGAGAAGCTGTGGTATATTCACACAGTGGAATACTACGCTGCATTGAAAAACTCATGAAATATTATTCAAAATGGGTGACTCTGGAGGACATTATGAAATATCTCAGTCACAAAAGGACAAATACTGCATAGTGCCACTGTTGTAAAATGGGACTGACATTGGGGTTAGGGGGAGACTAAGAAAGATGGGATAAATAATGTATACTGCATTGAAACAGATGAGGGAAAGAATTGTTTAAAAGGGATACGTGATTAGGTATTTTTGTCATGACAGGAGTCCAGAATGAAGGCTGCTTAGTGCAGTGGCCTTGGGGAAAGGGATTGTATAACAATGAAAGAATTTTTCTTATACTTTTCAAAAAGAAGAGAACTGGGGGGAAGTTTGGGTAGGGAGAAAAGTACAACAATGAGTGAATAGAATCTACTGTCTCTGTAAACTTTCATTGAAATTAACAAAAAATTATAAAAAGGTAAAAAAAAAAGATTCAATTTTTACTTTTTTGTCCTGAAGGGCTTTTTTATTTGAAAAAGCTATTATTCTGTATTTCTTTCTACATTCTTGAAGACTTTTTCTCATTTTCCTGATGTTGTCGAGTAATATCAACCCTCAGGGACTCCATATTTATTATTTCCCCTACAAAAAGAGACAAGCTCTTCTGTGATGTTTCCTTAGAGACCACAGACCACACAGCCTCAGCTAAAGCAGCATCTCATCGAAAACTCTCTTCAGTATTGATAGCAACCAGTCCATCCCTCCAATCACTATTTGTCACATCACTCTGTTTTGGGGGCTGTTTTCTTGCTCTTGGTAGAAATTACTATTTTCTAGCACACTCATTTATTTGCGGGTGGATTTGTCCACTCCTTAATTAGAAGTTTAGCCTCCAAAGAGGCAGAAGCTTTTCAACCATGTTCTTATAACTGAGTCTAGAGGGTACAGCAGAAGGTAAGAATATAGGTGAGCCCCCTGAGATATGTGTTTAAGAAAAATATCTGTAGGCTTGGTAAACTGACAGGTTCTATACATGGACTTCATAATCCTTACACAACTCAATATAATAACATCAGTAGTTATTTTGTGAAGTGGATATAGGAAACTCAGAGACACCAGAAATATCCCTTGCTCAGAGGTATTTCAGAACTCTTCTATTCAGTGTTCAAATCCACAACACCATGATCCAAATTCATTACAATTCAGTATTGCCTCTCCTAAGGAACAAATGACTGTATTATGTTTAAAATGGCAATTGTTGTTATGTGCCATGTATCAGAACTGATTAATATCTGACCCTCCAGTGGGTTCTCAAGAGGAGGTTTCATATTTTTCTCCCACGGGGAAGCTGGTGGATTTGAAACATATATCTTTCGGCTGGCAACACCACTCCTTCCCACCAGTCCACCAGAGCTCCTTGTCCTTTAAATTGTCATCGTTGTTGTTGTTATGTACCAACAAGTTGACTACAACTCATAGCGACCTTATAAACAATTGCTATAAACCCTGCCTTGGCCTGTGCCATCCTCATAAACTGACATGTCCATTAAATGATCATTATTGTTGTTATTGTGTGCTGTCGATAAGGAACTGGCACTTAGTTGACCCTCCAGTGGGTTTTCAGAGATAGTAAGTCACACAGGAGGAGATAGCCTACCTTTCTCCCGTGGAGCGGTTGGTAGATTCTAACCATGTGCCTTTGGGATTGCAGCACAGCTTCTTACCACTAGGCCACCAGAGCTCCCTAAATGATATTAAAATCCATGAACCTCAAATTATTGTAAGGTTATATTATCCTTTAAGTCGTTGTTAGGTGCCACTGAGTCGAATATGATTCATAGCAATCCTATCCATGAACAACAGGTCTGAATCTTGTCCTTTCCTGTGCCACCCTCCCAAGCTCTGATGCGTTGGAGCCCATTGCTGCAGTCACTGGGCCAATCTCTTTGGCTGAAAGGTTTTCTCTCTGTCACCATCCTTCCACCATTCCAACCATTAAATCTCTCTCTATAATAAATAGCTTCTCCTTGCAATGTGCCCGAAGTATGTGAGATCTTTAAAGGATCTTTTAATAATCAATGGATAAGGATGAAATGGTTTTTGCAATCACTTGTTATGCATCAGAGAGTTGGACAATGACTAGGGAGGATAGAAGGAGAATTGACGCCTTTGAGCTGTGGTGCTGGAGAAGA